>NC_054598.1:32847041-33157374 GCF_004785595.1 Juglans microcarpa x Juglans regia | reverse complement strand
GGTAGGATATGGAGCTTCTTCCAAGGCTAGTTGGGTCACAAAAATCGGAAGAAATTGTGAATTTTTGGGGTAGGCAAAAACAAGGGAATGATTTGTTAATATGGGTAGGGAAAGAGGATGGAAGTTTTTCCACAAAAAGTGTGTGGAAATGTGTTAGAGTGAGAGCTCCTACGATAATGTAGGCGGATTGGATTTTGCATCCTTGTATGCCGAAATTTATTTCGACAACTATGTAGAAAAGTATAAATAATGCTCTTAGTGTGGATAATAGATTACGTCGAATTGTTATCTCTATTATTTCAAGATGTGATTGTTGTGACAAAGGAGGATATGAGGATATTAATCATGTGCTGGCATTTGGGGAGGTGGCAAATGGGATTTGGGATAAATATGCAACCCAAGTGGGGTTGGCAAGGCATTCTTATCACACCTAGAGAGAAACAGTGCAGTACTGGTTTAATAAAGCCTCTAATACAATGATCAAGGGCCAACTTCTTGGTATCATCCCATCACTTGTTACTTGGCGTTTATGGACTCGAAGGTGCAATGTTAGAATGGATAATAAGTATGAATCAGTGGAGGAAGTTCGGAGGAGTATTAAATTCTAGATAGTGAATATTAGTGAGAAATTAAAAGCTGTCAAACCTATGTCTAGACAAGATGAAATGTTGTTGGCTGGTTTAGACCTCCCTTATAAACCGTGTCGTACAAAGCCGGTCCATGTAGTGCAATGGAAAAGGCTTCAACCCGGATGGTTGAGGCTTAATGTAGATGGAAGCAGTAGGGGAAACCCGGGTGCAGCAGGTGCAGGGGGTGTGATTCGAGACGACAAAGGCAAGATGATTTCCTTTTTTTCCCATTCTCTTGGCAATGGTACTAACAAATTTGCAGAGTTTTTGGCATTTCTAAATGGGGTAAAAATGGTTCGGTGATGTAGAATTTCAAGAATTGAGTTGGAAATAGATTCAAAGATTGTAGTAGATTGGGTTCTCTCTTCTAAATGCCGTGTTTGGTACCTAGAAGATTATTGGGAGGAACTCATGTCCCTTTTAGAGGAGATCACATTCACTATAAAGCATATTTATAGATAAGGGAATGCACCTGTTGATTTGCTTGCCAGAATGGGATTGGAAGGTATTTCGAGTAGTTGGGACTCGTTGACTAGAATTCCACTACTGCTTAGGAGCCTATTGCATACCGATAAGCTCAAGATTCCTTATTTGAGGAATACGTTGTAAGTTGGTTGGCTCAGGGGAATTTTTTTTTTTTTTTTTTGTTTGTGTTTGTTTCGAAGTAGGAAGGATGATGTTTTGGATTAAAGGTTTTTTGTTTCTTTAAAGTCTGTAGTAAGGTTTTCATCCGCCATAAGTGAGGATTTATAAATAGAAGGATGGTTTGATTTACGAGAAAAAAAACAAAGTCTATAGGCTCTGATGATGTTTTAAAAAAAGTGGATAAATATGATACTAACATTAAAATTCTATTTTTAATAGTGGGTCACACTTTCTTTCGTATAAAATGTGAGAAACTTGCACATCTTTAAATTATATTTAACATTTCTCTTGAAGAAAATCATTTATTACCACCCTTAGTGATATGTTCTTAATTAACCTTTCATTTCAGTTTATTTTTATTTTAATATATATAGTCATTTAGAGCCTTTTTTTTTATTAAAAAGATTAAATACTTCTATTAATAGAAAATCTAAATATGAAAAGTTTGATGATAGAAAAATGGCACAAATTAAGTCGTTCGATCTCAAAATAAACATTTTACAAATTTGTAATTGATAATAGATAATATTATGGAATTGCACCAAGTTTAATTAATCGAAGAATTGAGTAAATTCTAAGAGCAGTGCTACACCAGCACGAGACGTGTCTTGATAAGAGCAAAACTAGTTTTTTTTTTCATTCATTTTTTTATACCCTTAAATATTTTATTTAAAAAATAAATAAATTCACAATATTATTAAAAACGCTTTTGTAGTTATCAAGTAAAAAAAAAATTTCGGGATCTAATCAAAAAATTGTCGGGATCCAATCAGGACCCAACTAAGGTGGGAGTAATTTTTGAAATTATAATCCTAAGGAAACGGAGCACAAAATCAACGTACATACTGAGCCACTGAATTAGAGTGATCATCATGATCGCCTTCAACAGATTTTGTGTGGATTTAGAATGGATCGACATACTAACATTATACATTCGCTGCCCACGGTTCAAGATGTTTTATAGGTATGTTTCTTTTAGTTTTTGTAGATAATTCATCATGTTTCTTTGCTAGTAATTGTTGGTAGCCGGGGTTTTGTTTTTTGTGCCTTAAATAATGTGATTTTTTTTTTTTTTTTTTATGAATATTAATGACAAAACTAGAGTGGTACTTTTTTAAGAGAAAAATCACATTATTTATAAATTCTGCAACTTTGCATTACTCAAATATTATATCCCGAGAGAAGGTATCAATATTAGAATACTAATTAGACGTTGGTGACAGGCAACAACGTACGCAAGTTGGAGATCGACTAAGTCAAAGTCGCCACGAAATTAATATGGTTTGCTATACATGTTCCATTGGTAGGTGGCTCATGTTGTTTTATTTTAATTTCAGATCCGTCCATATTAATGCATGCGCATGCATACATATCACATATATATATATATATATTTAAAGAGTTGGGACCACATGTCCAAAAGTGACCTCTTCTCAATTTTATTCATAAAACCCTCACTTATGGCGGAGGAAAACCGTAGTTATAATAAGTACTTGGTTGCAAAACCAAAACCACATCCTTTTACTCTATAACCAAAACCAAAACCAATAATAACAGGAAGACATATAAAACCAATATCAAACAAAATTAAGCAAATCTAACATGAGGAAGCCCCATCTTATCCGTCTTCAATATTCCTTTTTGTAAGTAAGTAAAGAGAAATCCTCCCATATCATACTATTACTATCAGAACCCATCTGAGCCAAAAAATCCGCAGGAGCATTGCTTTGTCTATACACATGAGAAATAGAATAGTTCAAAGTACCAAGAATCTCAAGAATTTCTTCCCAAAAATCTTCAAAATAATAGAGCCCACAACGAGATTTCATCATTCACTGGAAAACAATCATAGAATCAAGTTCAATATCAACATTAACAAGATTTAGGTTTTTCACAATCCGTAAACCAAAAAGGAGCCCCATCCCTTTGGCATAGTTACTAGATCCGAGGCCAATATGTTCCGCAAAACATGTAATCAACTTCCCACTATGATCTTTGATGACCCCTCCAGCACCCGAACGACCTGGATTGCCTAACGAACTGCCATCCACATTAAGCTTCACACGATCTTGAATAGGTTTAAGCCATTTGATAATGCACATAGGTTTATTTTTTGGAAGTTTAATAGGAATCTTAAGGCTTCGCAGAATAACCTCATCATCATGAGAAAGTGGGGACATACCTGCTTTCAATTTTTCACCCACTCGACCGATCCAATATAAAATCTCCCGCCAAACTGTACTAATAGAGCTGTAGAGACCTTCCATACGACATTTACATCTTTTAAGCCAGAGTCGCCAAGTGATAATCATAGGAATAAAACCTCAAAGATGGCCAAATTGAGAACTCTTTGAAGTCTTACCAAACCACATGGAAATAGTGTTATGCCAATCTTGAGTACAATAACTCAAACGAACAAGCACAACAGCTTTCTTCCATATCTCTCGAGCAAAATCCCCACCTGCCAACACATGGGTTTGATCTTCATAGCCCTCTTTTACACAGCAATCACACTTGGAGTCAATGGAAATGCCCACCTTTCTTAACCGATCATCAACACTTAACGAAGAATTAAAGGCCTTGCAAACAATAATAGAAATATTCTGAGGCAAAATAGAATTCCAAACCCAGCGCGACCACTATACCTTGGGAGCTCGAACTCTCAGAATGTCCCCAGCATTGTGAGTAGAAAAATTACCATCAGAATTACTTGTCCACACTAGAATGTCTTCCCCTGCTTTAGCCTTCCAGAGCATACGGAGAATAGCAACCGAATGTCTCTCCCCAACTAATCTTTGAATCAAAGAGACATCCCACCCAGACTCCACTCTACAGTCTTTCACTCTAAGCTTCGGGCAATCAAAGATGGAAACAATATCACAAAGCAAGCCCTCCTCAAACCAATTGTCCCTCCAAAAAGAAATATTGCCATCTTTAAGTTTCCATTTGGAGTTATTAAGGACCTCCGGCATGCAAGACATAATACTCTTCCAAAATCTACTACCTTTCGCCTGGTTGACAAGAGAAATATGATTCTCTTTTATGTATTTGCCTTGAAAGAAATTCGCCCACAAGGAGTTCTCCTTAATGACTTTCCAAGCAAACTTCATAAGAAGAGATATTTGAACCTCTTTGAGGTCCTTTATACCTAAACCTCCCTCTTGACAAGGCTTGCTAATATTCTACCAAGAACACCAATGCTTCTTTGGTTTGCCCTCCCTATCACCCCAAAAGAAATTCAACATACATTTTTAAATAATAGTTAGCACAGACAAAGGAGCATGAATAATAGAGAGAGTATGAATGGGAATACTTGCAAGAATATGCTTAATAAGTACAAGCCGATCCCCATTAGACAAAAACTTATTTTGCCAACCTCCTAGATAGTGTCAGATCTTGCTCACCAGATCATCAAGATGAATAGCCTTAAGTCTTCCAGAGATTATAGGAATGCCAAGGTACTTGAACGGTAAAGTATCCTCAACAAAACCAGTAATACTCAGAGTAGATCTTCTCCTATGCAGAGATATCCTCTTGGAAAAAATAATAGAAGATTTAGCTTTACTCACTATTTGGCCCGACCAACCTTCATAGAGCTCTAAAATCTCAGAGATCGACTTCATAGAAGCTTTATTCCCATTAGCAAAGATCATAATGTCATCAGCATAAAGGAGATGAGAGACAATAGGCATACCTCGTCGATGATAGAAAGGCAAAATCTTGTCATCCAGAAAGGCTTTCTTAATCATGCGATAAAGAATTTCCTCCACCATAATAAAGAGATAAGGCAAGATCGGATCGCCGTGTCGTAACCCTTGCCTAGCTAGGAAAAAACCTTTAGAAACTCCAATCATCACTACAAAGAACCATGGAGAACGAACACATTGATTTATGAGACCACAAGCTATATCTGAGAAACCCAATTGTTTAATAAGATGAAGAAGAAAATCTCAGTTGATGCTATAATAAGTCTTGGAAATATCAATTTTCAACTCCACATTGCCCCCTCAAAGAGGCTTATTAATGCTGTGAATCATTTCTTGAGTCAAGCTTATGTTATCAAAAATACTTCTTCTAGGAATAAAAGCCCCTTGCTTTGGAGAGATAAACTTGGAGAGAAAA
Organism: Juglans microcarpa x Juglans regia; assembly: GCF_004785595.1. Taxonomy (NCBI): domain Eukaryota; kingdom Viridiplantae; phylum Streptophyta; class Magnoliopsida; order Fagales; family Juglandaceae; genus Juglans; species Juglans microcarpa x Juglans regia. Next base: position 33,151,978 of record NC_054598.1, on the reverse strand, counting down.
GGCGAAAGGTGACTAACCAGAATTTGGAACAAACCTTATAAATCACGGTGATAAACTAATAGGTCTGAACTTATCAAAATCCGTAGGATGGTCTACCTTTGGAATAAGAACAAAAGACGTAGCCTAATAGTATCTTGGGAGAGAGGTACCTTTAAAGAGATCTTGAATCGCATCAACAACATCATTACCAACAATGTCCCAATAGGAACGGAAAAAACCTGAGCCAAATCCATCAGGACCTGGAATACTATCCATCGGGATAGAGAAAATAATCTCTTTTATTTCTTGGATTGAAGGGAGGTTACAAAATTCAGTATTGTCATCTGTAGAGAACATCGACCTTACCAAATGAGACAAATCCGGGAGCTGGCCACCTTGTTTAAAAGTAAGAAAATCCGTAAAATACTTTATAGCCTCATTGTGAATGTCTTCTGGAGAGATAAGTCGACGACCATCCTAGAGAGACATCTCATGTATCATAGTGCTATTCTGGCTCTTCAAGGCTCGGAAGAACTGAATATTAGGATCACCACTCGTCAACCATTTTTGTTTGCATTGTTGAGCTAATCGAGTGGATTCCCTTTGTTGCCATAAATTTAACTCCAACCGAGAAATCAATAAGTTGCTTTCATCACCTTCTGAGTACCCATGCTGTAAAGCATCCTCTATATTTTCAATATGAGTCTCTAGTAAATTGATGTTAAGATTCGTTCTCCCAAAAGATGTTTTATTCCATGCACTCAGCCAAACCTTAGTCTTTTTAAGCTTCTAAACCAGTCTAAACAACCCCATATCATTTATATCATCAACTTCCCAAGCTTTTTCAACACACTCAAAAAAGGTATCATGAGAAATCCACATTTGTTGTAATTTAAAAGAAGGAAACCCATATCGAGCCATCACCTTATCCATCCAGATTATCATAGGAGTATGATCCAAGGTGGTCCGAGGTAGATATTTCATGTGTGCACTAGGAAAATTCACCATGTCTTCCGAGTTCCTAAGTGATCTGTCTATGCGTGCCCAGCTAGGTGACAAGCCATAATGACCATTACACCATGAAAGATAATTGCCAAAGGACCCCAGTTCAGATAATCCCACCGAATCAATGAAAGAATTGAACTCTTCCATAGCTAAAGGCGATCTATTACAACCGCCTCGACGCTCAGAATTTGTAACGCCCTGTTCTCGGAGATCTGGAGAGTTAGTTTTTGTAACCTAAATATCAACTCAAAATCACAACTATAAAAAATCCAGAAACTCCATAAAAATATTCATTTACTCAAACTAAATATCTATGTTCCTTCATAAGGACAATATATAAATTCTTAATAAAATAAATTGAAACTCTCCAAAAGACTTGAAAATATCTTCAACACATCAAATCAAAATAACTGAAAATAACCAAATTACTAACTAAGACTCTTAAATAAAAAACTTGTACCCTCGAGTACTTATTCCTCAGCGAACATCAAACCTCTATAATACTGCCTACTCTTGCTCTCCAGTAGAACCATCAAGATTATCTGAAAAATATTTAGAGATAAAGGTGGGTTATCAACAACTCAGTAAGCAGAGAGTATATACCAGTGTGTAAACATGAGCATTACAGATATTAGAATGTAGAACGAAATATTTTAATTTTTAGAGTGCAGAAGCAAAACATGTTATCAAAATATGAAAGCGAAGATTTAGAAATAATTTCATTCAAAAATATTCTTTGGCATAGCATAAATGATCATGATCATCATCATCAGAACATCATATCCGAACAGAAGTCATGTATAACCCCCGTGGTAGGGTTGTGCGTCTGTGGATAGCCAGGCAGAAAATAAATCACTCTGTCACCAAGGTATGCACTCAAAACAGAGACCACTACTACAACATATGGTAGGGTCGTATCCACTATTATAATCCATAGTTGGGCTGTATCCACTATTATAACCCGTGGTTGGGCCGTATCTACTATTATTACCGGTGGTTAGGCCATATCCACTATTATAACCAGTGGCAGGGCCGTAACTAAACAGAGCGAAAACAGAATCAAATTCATAATCAAAGAGTCATGCCAAAGCTTTTCAAAAATCAAATCTTATCCAAACAGAGTATTGAACAAAATTATATCATCTTCGTAATCAAAGCAGATCCAAAGTATATTTACATAATCATGCACAAATTTTCATATTCGCTCTTTTTGCATAGGCCAGAAATAGAATGTAAAAAATAAGTTCATGTTTACACCAGTCATGACAAAAATGCTTTCTCTTTCATCAGAATCCAAAGAATAATGACAAATAAATATCTGAGGCTATTTTCACATTTCTTTTCAAAACATATAATGCACATTTTCATAAATCAACCTCAGTTCATTTTTATTTTAATGCAAAGTCTAGCATAGGAACCCCACTTACCTGAACTTCTTAACTTTTCAGAATTTTCCTAAAAAATGCCGAATAAATTTTAATCATCACCTATAAAATAATCACGTAACTTCTATAAATTCCCAATCCATGTATTTCAATATCTAAACCTGAAATATCTATTTTAATACATCAAAACCTAAAATTTTCTTAGCTCTAAAATATCATCACTTTCTAAATTTATCATTTTTTCACTTAATAACTCCGACTAAAATATTAAGTTCTAACTTAATTACTATTGAAGTTCAACAAAACAATATAATATTGGATAACATAATTATATCAAAATCTATTAAAGTAGACAAAGCAAAAATGTCTTTTAATTAAAATAGACTTAATTAGTTTTAAAATATTTAAAATCTTATTATAATACACTACTGAAATTAGTAATAGAATACTTAGCAATTTATTTTGAAAAAAAAAGTATTTTCTATAGACTTTCTTATCACTCAAATAGAGCCATGCAAAACAAATTTAATATATATAAAAAAAAAAAAAGGGCCCATGTGCTATCCTGGTGACAAGGGCAATTTGGGAATGTAAAAATATAACCATGGGCTGTTTGGGAAAAACTTAAACGCAGAAGGAAATTAATGTGTAAAACGAAACTTCAGACCAACAACGCAACATAGGCTTCCATACTCACCGAGAGAGTGGAGCCGCAACGTAGTTGGGTGCGGTGGGCAGCGATGATCACGACGCCGGAGTAGTGAGAGAGAGATCTAGAGAGAGAGAGACCAACGAATGGGAGAAAAAAAAAATGAAAGCGATAGAGTAAGCCGAGAGAGAGTGACACAGAGGTGTTGTCAGTGGCTTACCGAGCGGGACGCGGCGGGATAGGAGTGGCTTGGAGTGACCATCGGAGTTCTCTGTGCGGGTGGTAACGACGTGGAGGCGCAGGCACCTTGTGTGGTGGCTTTGAATGACAAGGGCACCGGGCTGTGCTACTCTGATTTCGGTGGCTAAAATAAGGGACAATGAGACTGTGTGGGGTATGGTGATGCAAGGCAGTATTGTGGAGGAGCTGTGGTGTTGCACCAAAGTTGAAGAGTGGCAATCACGGTGGTTTTATTCTGGGTGGTTTGGTTTCATGATGTGGGGTATGGGTTCATTGTAATGACGCTAGCGACTTCATGCATGGAGGCTGAGGGAAAAAAATAGGTTAATGATGGTCATTATGGTGTATGGCGGAAGAGCTGGGATCCATGGAGATGCAGTGCATGCACGGGTTGCTTCGATTCTGTATGGGGGTAGTGAGAGTTCTGGGCAGTGCAATGGCTATTGTGCTGTGGGATGGAAGCCGTATGTGTACTGGTGTAGCGGCGTTGCGGTTCACTCCTGTTGCTGGACGTGTTGAAGGTGAAAATATAGAACAAAAATCGAGAAAAACCCTAGAGAATGAAAGGGTAGAAAAACTGACGTGAATGTATATTTCCAAAGCAAGTAGTAGCTGTGAATGTTGCAGGGATAGGAACGTGCATGCAGAGAAAACTGAAATCTGACGTCAAGAGTGAACCTAGTTAAAGGAGGTTCTACGTGCATGAGAGGATATATAAAAAAATAGTTGAAATCTTAAGAGAAAAAAAATAAAAAATAAATAAATATAAAGAAACGTGCGTGAAATGTATAACACAAAATATATATAGTAAAACAAAAAAAAAAAAAAAAAAAAAAACCCTAGGAAGGAACAAAGGGGGAACAATGCAAGAAAGACGTGCATGAGGAGAAAACAGGTGCGTGGCGTGCATGGCAGTGACTAAAGGGATTTTTTCGGCTTGCGTTTTGGATGGGGCTTATTCCTTCAAAAAAAAGTTTGGATCTCGATTAACCTCTAAAAAAAAATAACTTGTCCCACTAAGTTTCAACCCAATAAAAATTTCACCTAATCCAACGTATTTAAAGATTTAAACCTACTCGGCAAAACCCAAAAATTATTCGATATCCATAAAAAAAAAAATAAACAATTTGAGCTCGTAGTCTATTCCAATAATAATTGAAATTTCAAGTGGACTTTTCAAAAACAAAAAATCGGACACGAATTACTTGCTTGGCCCGTGTGTTACAGAATCAACCCGAATAATGTTAAAATCCCTAGAAATAATCCAAGAAGACACACACGGAATATTAGTAGCTAAAGTAGCCCAAAGTTCTCTACGGTCTATATGCGAACATCGAGCATAAATAAAAGAAATACAAAACAATTTCCCCTCTTCTGAATACTCCACTGAAATGTGTTGAGGGCCCTGATGAAAAACTTTGACATTTGAGGCCTCCTTCCATAGAACCCATAATTTACCATTCTCAATTTCATTAGAAATACCATTCAACAAATTGAGAGACCGCTGAATCCTCCACATTCTGCTATCTAGCAAGAAAGGCTCAGCAATAGCAATAATACCAGTTTTCAATTTACGGACCAACTTACTAAACCTCATCTTAGAGGTGCCAAGACCTCTTAAATTCCAATATAATATGGAGCTTAACATTGATTAAACTTGGGAGGCCTACCACTGGCCTAGTGGAACTCCTCAATTTAGTAACTGTCCCTTCCTAAATTTGATTCTCAATATCAGAGACATAATCTTTGTCTTTTGCTATGTGTTCTATTTTATCTTCCAGATCATTTTCACAGCCAGTATCAAGTTGTATATCATTCTCTAACCTATCTTCAGAGTAAGACCCCTTTACAAAAATGTTTGCAACTAATTGCACCAAGTCCCCCTCAGCCTCGGGTAAAACTTCCACAACCTCCCTTGACTTATTACTATCAATCTCCATAAAAGAAACAGGACCCGACGTCAAAACATGATCAAACGGGATAGCAACATTTACCACATCCATCGTAGATGCTGTCAAACCTATAGAGACCTCCTGCACATCAAGCTTGTGATTCTCAATCATCATCTCATTGACTTCCTTATTGTTAAATAAAATTCCCATGTCATGGGTACCATTGTTAGCGAACGGAGGATGCAAATCATCACTACACCCCACAGTATTTCTAGGACACTTCCTTCCAGCATCGATATTTGCCTAAGATAGCACTGCATTAACATTAACAATTAAAGTTGCATTCATTTGGCCATTTGTACTCTGGTCACCACTCAGAATAGTCATATCATCCTTAGCCACTTCAGATTCTTCCTCTAACTCCACTATAGTATTGAACTGGACTTGGTTGTTCTCACCAACGACAACATCTTGTAGCATCAGACGGGACTCTGTTTCAACACTAGTAGGGAATGGCTCCACAGGCTTATTTTCTGTCTCTCTTTGAATCCATCGTTTACCATTTTATCTGGTGTCCGACACAAGTTTGGCACCATTTTGTTTAGCCCATTTACATTTTTTAATATTGTGACCTTGCACTTGGCAGTGACAACAATAAGTCAGAAGATTTTTCGTAGATCACTTGTTGAAGCCTACTACCAGGTTGATGAGGGACTCCAATCCAGAATTAATCAATCGGTTTTTTTGCAGCATCCATTTCAATGCATACTCACGCTCCATCGGTTCGAGTAACACATCGAGTACAGTTATCAGGATGGACAAACTTTCCAATTGGCATGGTAATATTCTGTAGAAAGGATTCATGGTAAAAATTAGGGGGAAGGTCAGGTAGAAAAATCCACACCAGCACCACTAAAGACTCTTTATCATCATTGTAATCCAAGGACCAGTGGAACATACGGAACAAGACACCATTAACATCAAGAGTTTCCCTGGAAAACACTTTCTTAAAATCCACTTCGTTGGAGAATCGCAGGAAAACCGATTTGGGCTTAGCCATAGCCGAAACCACTGGTTGTAAGTCTAATCCCCATTTGTTGCGTATCACTGAATGAATGATGTCCAAGGAAGGGTGCTGGCGTAGGAAAACAAATGGAGACGCCGATCTCATGAGCTCTTCCTTCGTGAAAGTGATGAAGACTTCACCATCCAGATTTTGGTGTGGCCGAAGAGGAATCACAAGCTCAGGTAAAGGTTGTAGAGTTTGGGCCACCATGTCGGCAAAGGATCGAGGGAAGGCCGACGCCAAAGAGCCTGGAGGGCCCCCGGCGGTAGGCATAATGCAGAGGAGAAATTGAACCCTAGCAAAACAGTTTTTAGAACAGGGGCAAAAGCGTGAACATATCAATAATATATGATATATATATATATATATATATAGCTCATGTTGTATTTTATTTTCAGTTCCGTTTGTGTTAATGCATGCACACACACACGTGTGTGTATATATATTGATGATTGAAGAGAATTACTCTAAGTGCTACTAAGGAATTACATAAAAATAATCTCACAATCTAATGTGACATTGTGTGGTTCGTAAGATTGTAAAATATATTTTAATGGATCACATAAAATTATATTTGTTTTGTGTGATTTTTTTTTTAATAATCTATTTGTGGGTGTAATTCCACGCTTATTTACTAAAACATTGGTTTACGCGGATCGAGAATCAGAAAATATAAATATGATCTTGATCCAACATATTATATAAACATTCGTTTTTTTCTCTCTTCTATATGAGCATGATTGGTTTACTTCATGATTGGTTTATTTACTAAAACAATGCGCACAACTTGGCTGGAGAAAGCTAGCTGTGGCCTGCAGTACCGGCTGTGATGTGGACTTAATGGAAAAGAAGTCAGGTCATCAATGACGAAAAACAGTATATTGTTGGGTTTTTTTCTTAGCTAATATTTTATTTGTTAGCGTTTAATATGACAACAATTATATTTAAATTGATTTCAATATGTTATATCAATCTTTCCGACAGTAGTACTGCCACTATAAGATTCCCCGTTGATTCCATAAATAATTCAACTAACAAGTAATAACTACTCAGATGGACGTCAACTCTTTTCGTTGTTAAAAGTCTGAAAAAGTACAGTGAAAGAAATAGTTTTTTTTTTTTTTTAATTTTTTTCTCTAAACAAGTTGTCATCATTAACACATTAGAAAAATTTATATCTATACCGGACATACATGCACGAATATCTCCATTATCTCAAAAATTAATTAATGTATTTAGAACTCCATTAATATAATATTTTTTTTTGTGATTGATTTAGTCTTCAATACTATTAATATTCTCTATAGAGAAACGTCTAAGAGATAGCATTATGACTAAATAGAGACTCAACCTCACCTTCATAGAAAGAGAGAACTCAATCTCTACAAACAAACGTTCAAGAGACAAACTCATTTTTTATTTTTACTAAACAATAAGGAAAATAGTAAGATAGATGTGAAAAATTATGGATTACAACTTGGACCAACTCCGGTAGATTTCAGAATCTGTGACTACGCGTGAAGGTAATACGCTTGTCTCTTTTCAGCCATAAAAGTTAGATTTGAAAGATCTGATGGCGGCGATTCAGGTGATCTGACTTGTGTGGTGAGAAAAACTACCGAAAGAGGTGGCACGTGAGAACCACGCGCAATTGTGAGTGGTTCGTGAGGGTCACATTTAGTATTTTTGCAAAACTACCACCATCCTCCAAACGATTTGCAGCTAGGAAGTCTTCTTGTATCGTGCATGTCTTTCGAGAGTTGCTAAAAAATGATAAATCTATCTTTTTCAGCCTTGAATGAAACAAAATAAACTAAGAAAAGAGAACTACCTTGATAGACAATGTGGGTAGGTGTAAAAAAAGAGGGAAGAAGAGGGAGAAGTACGCTCCTCCAGTGAAAATCAGATCTAAAGGCCTTTTATGTGTGTGTGTGAGTGAGAGAGAGAGATTTAAGGGGGATGAGGGTTAAGGGCTCATTTGGACACAGATGAGACAAAGAATTCTCAAAATTCTTAAAAGTTTTCATAATTTCATTCTCAAATAGAGCTGTTAATCAGTTTGGCTTGGTGATAGACCGAAACTTTACTTGGATCGTATCGGACCGAACATCCATAGGGATTGGACTGGACCAATAGGTATCGCTTCAATCTGTTCGGTCTGGCCTAATTATTTTATTACTTTTTCATTTTTTTTCAAATAAATTAATAAAAAAAATATTTAAATTACTAAATTAAAATTAAGTGAATTATTAATGTAGATTATATAACTAACTTATTAAAAAATATTTTACTATAATTATATTTATGATATTGATAGTTACTACTTATTAACTTAGACTTTACTCTTTAGTATGCATAATTATTAATAATGTCATACATTTTATATATAGTTAATGAATATCAAATAATTTCATTGTATACAGATTATTCATGCTAGCTTGCAACTTAGGTATTTAAAAAAATATCTAATTACTTTAATTAAGTCTAAATAGTAGAGTATGTATAAATGTATGATGTATTAACTATTTACATATAATGACATAAATTATCACATGATCTATAATTTATTATTAATCGATAGCATATAAAAATAATTAGGTGAAAATTATAATAATAATAAATTAGATGAAAATTACATTATTAACTTATATAATGACTATATAAAAATAATATATCAAATTATTAAAAATATTTTTAAAATATATATATATAGGGGTTTGTCGATTTGGTTCGGTCTGGTCCAAAATTTGTAGACCCCAGAACTAGACCAAATGTCATCGATCCACATATTTTAGGACCGAGACCTACAGGTCCAGGATTCGGTCTGGTCGGTTTTGTTGGTCCGAACCGAATTAGTTACACCCCTATTCTCAAACATCAATCAAATACAAAATACTTTTCAATTTTAAATTTTTAACATTTTCATATAAGCATTACCTAATAATTATCAAAACACAAAAACAATAAAACTTTTACAAATTTTAAAACAAAAAATCAATATAACTTTTATCAACTCGAAAATAAGAATTCTATTCAAATATTATATTCAAACAAGTTTTTTAAATTTATAATATTTTTATTTTTTTTCACTCATTTCTCTAAATCTAATAAAATATTTTAATTTAAATCATTTCATTACTATTCACATAATAATGAAATACTCAAAATGTCCAAACCAAAAATACTCTGTCCCATCATACTCAAAAATACCAAAAAATTCACTTTGTATCCATTGATATCAATATAGAAATTAGCAAGGTCTTTTTTTAAAAAAGAAAAAAGAAAAAGAAAAGAAATAGTTACGTTCTAGTATCTGCAACTTCATATAACTCAAATAATATATCCTCGATTTTTAATAAAATTGATAGTTTCGTTCCTTTTATTGAAAAAACTATACATATCCCGATATAAGGTGTAATAAATATTACTAGAATACTAATTTACTTGGTGGCTTAACACATCTTGGAGACCAGGTCAAAGTCAACGACACACACACACATATATATATATTTATATACACATATGAGAAATACTTTTTGTCTCGAAAATAGTCTTGAATTTGTGTCTCCAATGACTTTTTTTTGTTTTTTTACTTAGTGATTAAGAAAGTATTTTTAATGATATTGTGAATTTTTTATTTTTTTAAAAATGTTTATGATGATTAAAAAAATACATAAAAAGAAAAAAAAAATAAAAAAGTGAAATAGACCATTCTATATGTTTATTCGGGATGCATTTTCGGTAAAGGTAGTAATGCTCCATATATATATATATATATATATATGACCTGGTCTCCAAGATGTGTATATATATGTATGTATGTATATATATATATCTATATATGTATATATATTAAGCATCCGGCCAGTTGCTCATGGTGTACTATATATTTATGGATTTTCAATCATAAATGATTGAATGGGTCATGGATGCTTAATTAATTACTTTATATATATATATATATTTATATAGGACAATATATGATTGACGAGTATTGAGGTACGTATGAACCTAATTAATTTTTCTTGTTTGTTTTATAATTCGTCTGTGAAGACACGTGTGATATCACAAATGCTTAGTATATTTCAATATATATTCACCCTCTCCATTAAAAATTGGTCAGTATTAATTGTAGCTGGCTAGGTTCCGTCCTTCGGAAAAAAAAAATCCAGGATTATTAATCTAATTAATTCTCACTTTCTTTATTTACTTCATGTTAAGTACTTTTGAAATTATTTTTATTTTAATTTCATATAATTACTAGAATTAATTAAATGCTTTGGAAGATTTTTCACTTTGTATGACTCATAATATATATATATATACACACACACACACACACACACACACACACAACAAGTAATTCCTATTTACTAAATTAAAATTTTCTCTTTAATATGTATAATTATTAATAATGTCATACATTTTATATATGATTAATGAATATCAAATAATTTCATTGTACATAGATTATTCATACTTGCTTGCAACTTAGGTATTTAAAAAGAAAGACCTAATTATTTTAGTTAAATGTAAATAGTAGAGTTTGTATGAATGTATGATGTATTAACTATTTACATACAATAACAGAAATTATCACATGATTTATGTTTATTATAACTTGATAGCATATATTATTTTATATTTTCTATGGTCAATGATAATAAATTAGATGAAAATTACATCATTAACTTATATAATGACTATAAAAAAATAAGTTTTATTATATTTAAAATTATATTCAAACAAGTTTTCAAATTTATAATATTTTTATTCAATTTTTTCTTTCTCATTTCTCTAAACCCAAAAAAATATATATCTTCATTTAAATAATTTCACGACTATTCACAAAATTATGAGATACTCAAAATGTCCAAACAAAAAAATACTCAATCCCATCATACTCAAAAATACAAAAAAACTCACTTTGTATCCATTGATGTCAATATAGACATTCAGCAAGGTCTTTTTTTTTTTTAAGAAATAATTATGTTCTAGTATCTGGAATTAACCTCATATAACTCAAATAATATATCCTCGATTTTTAATAAAATTGATAGTAGTTTCGTTCCTCTTATTGAAAAAACTATATATATCACGATACAAGGTATAATAAATATTACTAGAATACTAATTTACTTGGTGACCTTAACACATCTTGGAGACTTGGTCAAAGTCACGGCCATATATATATATATATATATATATGTTCGATCGGGTACGTGAGCGTGGCTCATTTTGTTGTTTCTTTAATATTTCAGATCCGTCCAGTACGTAGCTAGCAATATTTTAGTATATTTTATCACAAATTATTTCTACAAAAACAACAAAAAATAAAAGAAAGTGTTGATCATCAAAAGAAAACTAAAAAAGAATATAAAATTAGAAAAAGACACAAGGCTAAAAATTAAGCTTTAGAAGCTAAAACACAAAAGTTGACAACTTAAGATTTTTGAAAAAATACAGTTATAAAAACAAAAAGAATAAGAAAGAGCTTTATAATTGAAAACTTAATAAACTAAAATTATAATGATAAACAAAAACTAAGGAAAAAAAAATTAAAAATATAAATAGAGGAAAAAACGTCATGAGTCATTACTTCTGAAAATTTCAATATTATTAGCATGTAATTATAAGTAACATCCATAAAAACAGAGCCCGCCAATTAAACCTAATCAGAATCGCACCCATGCATATATATTCACCCCTCTCAATTAACTCCCTTGCTAAAAATTGATCAGTACTAATTGTAGCTGGCTAGGTTCCCTCCTTCGGAAAAAAATCACAGATTCTTAATCTAATCAATTCTCACTTTCTTTATTTGCTTCGTGTAAAGTACTTTTGAAGTTGTTTTTATTTTAATTTCATATTATTACTAGAATTAATTAAATGAATTGGAAGATTTTTCACTTTGTATGACTCGTATATACAATTTATATATATATACACGCACACGTACGTACGTACACAACAATAAGTAATTTGGTTGGTCACACCAATTATTAGCTAGTCAAAGTCACCATGAATGTGGTCGTGTTTGAACAGATCATACTTTTATACCGCAAGTCCATAATAATAATATATTAAGATCGTGGTTTCACAAATAATATTTAGATTTTCTTAGAAAATTAATTTATAGCAAGGGAGTTACAATAATTACCCTTGATTATAACACATTTTTAATAATTTAATATTATCAATTATATATTATAACTCAATGCTTGAGGCGGCCTAAGACAGCTAATAAGGTTGTATAAGGGCAACGGCGTATTTGAGGCTGCGTTAAGGGTGTTAAAAGTGTTTAAATAGTTTTAAAAGTTAAATAATAATAAAATTAGATTATTTAGATGTTAAATATTAAAATAATTTTCAATCACAAATAAGTTAAAAAATATGTTTGAGAAAAAGTATTTGGATGTTTTTCTTTAAATGTGTATTTTCGGATAATATAAAACGTAGTTTCAATTTTTAAAAATATTGTCAATAGGCAAAAATATCTTTATAAATTTCAAATAATTGCAGTTGTGCCCCTTGATTTTATCACATGCACGACCCTACAACTTTAAAATGAGCTTTTATGTCATTTTTACCTCAAAAAATACTTTTATTGTTACTAAACAAGTATAACATGTTTGAAAGTGCTTTAGACATATGGCCATTACCAAACAATTTTACTATCAGTTTGTATTTGGACAAATCGTTCATTATTATTTCAAGGATGAGTTTAAACTTAAATTTGGCCGGCAAGAGGATAGACTAATGGTTGATGAACAATGCAATCCAAATGTACAAAGGTAGATGCCATGCACAGTATCAAAACTTCAATAGTGCAACATAGGCTTGTCAAAATTCATTCCAACACATGCCACCAAATGAATGGGAGAAGTTTTGTGATATGTTTGAAGATCCCGCATATCAAGTAATTTCATTGATATCTTTCTTTATGCTATATGTTAGAAGCATTAAACAAATATAGTAATAATGTTGTTTATTTTCGTCTAGCAACAGAGTACTGTCAACAAAGCAAATGGAGCAAATTTAACGATACATCATCATGCGGGTTCTAGATCTTTTCACTAACTATAAAGCTTACTGTATCTTGATTACTATTCGAATGCAACATATCCAATCCAAACAGTAAATTACGAATTATTATCCTTTGACCACATTTTCACCACCATTCGAACGATCAATCAAAAACCCTTCGAATGAATTGAGAATCGTCACTCAGGTTTGAATAGATTAATAATCGGTTCGAACACTCTACATGTTTGATCATTTAACCACTTAATATTATGTTCTAACCCATTTTTTATCATTCGAATGTACCACAAACCATTCGAACAAAGATTATCGGACTAAACGTTCGAACAGATTCTTTTAATAAGAACGTTTGTCAAGGACGTTCGATCAGATTTTTTTTCTTCGAAATCTAATCAACGTGTTCGAAAACTGGCATCATTTGAACAGGATTAAATAAATTTGTGTTGTTTGAATTAAATTTCCATAACGTCCAAACTGCAAGCCAACCATTCGAACCATATTTTGGGATGAAAATGTTTCATCCTAAATATATATTTTTTTCGTTTGAATGAGTTCGAACGGGTTGGCCAGATTTTGTCCCTAAAAATCCATTCTCTTGTAGTGCACGAGGATATATATAGGTTTTATAAAGCCTTGGTTTGGGATAATTTTTATTGCATATAGTATTCTTTCTTCAAAAGTTTCGTCAAAAGTGAATATTAATGACAAAGTTAGAGTACTATTTTAATAAATAAATTATATTATTTATAGAAATGATCTACTGCTTTCTATTACTCAAATATTATGTCCCCAACGCCGAAGGTATCGATATTAGAATACTAATTTAGTCGGTGACTGCAACACAAGTTGGAGATTGATCGACTAGGTCAAAGTCGCCATGAAATATGGGTGAATATACATGCTCGATCGGTAGGTGCATGGCTCATATTGTTGCGTGTAATTTTAATTTCAGATCTGTCCATATTACGCGCGCGCGCGCATACACATATATATTATATATATTGGCATCCAATGCCTTGTGTAACATGAATATTCAGTTATCGATGATTGAATGGGTGTAAATGCATGCTTATTTACTAAAGTAATGTTTTAAGATTTGAAAATCTAATATCAGAGTTTATTTATTATGATGTGCAATTACATACACGTGTATATAGCTTATTTAGTGATGCCAGACAAAAGAAAGATTATTCTGAAAGCTAATTGCAACATATAATTCACAGGGAAAGATGACAAGAGAATCACCTAAGAACTTCGAGAAAATGACTCTGATATTCAATAGAAAATAATCAATCTCCAAAATGACCAAAATTTTCCCACAAGCTAGGCTAAAATAGCTGTAAATCGAAAATATCAGATTTTTGCCAAAAATAGCAAAACTCCAAAAATCACACCATAAATAAATACGCAACTAGAAGTAATCTGCCAAAAATCTGGCTCAAATCGGGTTTAGAATCACTTCCTAAACGATAAATGAAATATTACCATAAAAGATAAAAATTATCTAAAAAAGGAAGTTTGGAGGGAAAAATAGTGGATTTTGGCCTTGAAAATGATGCACATCAAGCATATCTAGGAGATCAAAAGGTGCGCACCGAAAATAGCTTTTGGAATTGGGGTCATATTACATGATTTTGATACCCGTAGTCAAAGTTATGACCAAAATACCGAAAGGTGCTCAAAACTACCCCAAATCAACGGAACATCACTGTTTCTAGCCATATTTGTGCTATTCTGCCAACTCAAGGTATTTCACCACCATAAATGTGCAATCTGACAACTCAGTATCATCTGACTCATATCCTCTTGCATCAGTCGTCCTGGGTTGGAAAGAACTTGCCCTCGAGTTCACAATAGCTTTATTGGAATCCACAAAACAGGACTCAGGTGTTTCAGATTAAATACATCATAAGTCTTCAAATGGTTGGGGAGGCGAAACTTGTAGGGGTGATCATTGATCTTCTGTAGAATCTCATAGGGTCCAATCTTCCACTCTTTAAGCTTATTATACTCTCCGACAGGAAAACAACCACGAGTAAATACCATCCAAACAAAATCACCAATATTAAAAAGTACTTGTCTACGATGATTGTCGGCTCAAGCCTTGTACTTATATGCTTTTTGATTTCCTCGTCTGGTTCCAGCTCACCCAATGAATTTTATACTCTTGAGCTTGTTGACCCCACTACTAGCTCTTCACAAGTCTGTTTAGATCATGTAACAGTTGCTTGGGAAGCTTGAAGATACCCATGCTGTAAGTTGGGATAACTTGAACAACAGATTTTAACAATATTTCCTTGCTTGCTTGTGAGAGAAATCTTTGCTTCCAATTTCACAATCTTGCTTGCACCTTATCAAGGATACCTCTGAATGAATAGGTTCTTGATCTCCCCACGAGAGCTGGAAAGCCTATGTATTTTTCATAGGAATTAGTGGCTTTGATTCCTGCTATGCTAGTCATAATATCGTTAGCTTCCTCACTGGTATTCTTGCTGAAAAAAATGGAAGTCTTCTCTTTGTTAAGCTTTTGACCTGAAGCTTTTTCATAAGAGTCCATCAAAGAGAAAAGCCTGCTCCACTCCAAAGAATTGGCCTTGCAAAAAAGCAAACTGTCATCTGTAAAAAATAAATGATTAATGTGGATTTGGTTTCTTCCCAAAGGGAGACCAGTGATAAGACCATAAGTGTGGCGCCCCCAATCCCCCTTATATAAATACACAGGGATCGAGACGCCAGGATGGTGACAACACGGTCACACATCCCAACGAAGTGCCAGTGTGTGTACATGCAACAGTGTACAAATATAATAACGCAGCGGATAGTCAACTAAGTACCAGAATTTAAATACAAATATTTAACACAATTTATCTTTAAAAATTATACAGTCATCCCAAATATAATACAAAAGGTAAATACAGTAATTGATAAAAACACATCTCACTAAACAGGAGCAATCCCAGATCACTCCTCCAACGGAGCCAAGCTAAGGCTCGTCATCACCATCTGCATCAAAATCTGCGATACCATAAAATGGTACCACAGGTAAGTATAAACCAAACAACTCTCGGGATAAAAATACATTAATGCAACCAACAATATAGCAAAATACAGTTAACCATAAAATACCATTTTTTCCCAGAAAAATGATTATTTCCAACACACGCCAAAAATCCCATTTTGGCCCAAAATATCCGTAACACATTTTTCCATATAATGATTCACACAAACAATCCAGTTATCGGACACTGTAGGCGGGAATCGCAGGCGGGACTCTACCACCGTCCCTGCTTACCACCATCCCTACCGCGTGCACCGTAGGCGGGAATCACAGGCGGGACACAACCACCATCCCTGCTTACCACCATCCCTAACGCGTGCACCGTAGGCGGGAATCACAGGCGGGACTCTACCACCATCCCTGCTTACCACCATCCCTACAGTTCCTTTACACACAATAAATACTTAACAGAGCACTGTAGGCGGGAATCACAGGCGGAACACAACCACCATCCCTGCTTACCACCATCCCTACAGTCTCTTTCCTTTTACTCACATGAAAATCCAAATCCAATAAATGCATAAACATGTATGCAATACACGAAAACCCAGTTTTCTTTACAAACATGATCATGCATGCAATATGCGATGTACGTGAACAAGTCATAACCAACAATCACAATTCACAATGCAAACAATCACAACTCCGTCCACAATCCATCCAACCCCCGAAACTCCTCGGACTCAGTCCGGCAAAACAACCCAATTCACAGATAATATGCGTTAGTGCAAAAATATATTTAAATCACGAAAGTTCTTTAAGGAAAATACTTACAGTGCAATATAATAATTTCCGGAGGATCTCGAAGTTGCAAGTGGTGATTTCTGA
This sequence comes from Juglans microcarpa x Juglans regia, assembly GCF_004785595.1. Classification (NCBI taxonomy): domain Eukaryota; kingdom Viridiplantae; phylum Streptophyta; class Magnoliopsida; order Fagales; family Juglandaceae; genus Juglans; species Juglans microcarpa x Juglans regia. The sequence continues at coordinate 33,134,832 of NC_054598.1, read as the reverse complement.
GCAACACCACAGTGTAAAATACACTGTGGCCGTGGGTCACATTTACCAACTTTTCAACGAGGACAAACGAAGACCCAAGATTGATAGGGTAGGGCCTAGGGAGGTCGGTGAAGCCAATGGTGGTGGTGGTTTGCCGTGGGTGGCGGCGGAATGGGCGGTAGAAGACCAAAATGCCCAAATCGGAAATGTAGTTGGTGGAGCTTCACCGGTGACGGATCGGAGGTGGGGTTGGGTCCAATGGGTTGCCAAGAGGTCGGGGATGAAGTGGTAGGAAGATGGTGGCCAATGGTGGTGCGACGGCGGCGCTACGGCGGAAGGAGTGCCGCGGCTTCGAAGAGCTACTGGTGGTTAACGGCGGCACGGATGGAGGTGAGATTGGTGGGGTGAGGTCGCCGGCGGCTGGGGAAGCTAATGGGCTGGGCGGTGAGGGCCACCGCCGGCTCACGGCGGCGCTGGCGTGAAGGTGGCCCGCGGCTTCGTGGGGGCGTGTGGGCTACCGGCGGCGAGGTAGGGGCTGAGGTTTGGGAGGTGAGGTCGCCGGAGGGAGGGGGAGCTGGTCGGCTGGGCGGTGTCGCGCACGGCGGCGCGACGGCGGCGCTGGGAGGAGACGAAGGAAACGGGCGGAGGAGAGGAGAGAGAGAGCTCGCGCGGGAAGGAGAGGAAAATAAGGAAGAAAAGAAAAGAAAGAAAAGAAAAAGGAAGGAAAGAAAAAATGGAGGAAAAGAAATGAGGTCCAATCCTCATAACTTGGGTCACAAAAAAGATCCAACGGAGACGATTTTAAAACCACAAGTTAAATAAAATAATTTAAACGTAATGGTAAAGTCAAATTGAAATAATTAAATCCCACGGTAATTAATTTAAATATTAAAAGCAATTTAAATGCATAACAACAAATAAATATTTAGAAAGCACATAAAATTAATTTTCACCAAATTAAAATCATAGAAATAAACTTACTAAAAATTCAACCAATTTTAAAATAAGAGGATAAATTTTTGAATAATCAAAAATAATCCTTCAGTAAAAATACACTGAAATACGGGGTGTTACATCCTCCCCCCCTTAAAATAAAATTTCGTCCTCGAAATTTGTAGGGCCAATCATCACTCTAAAGCAGGATACCAAATACGACCAGAACACTCTTAAGAAAATCACACAACCTCCAACACCCAACGGGCATGGATACAACTTGCATAACTTTCCAAAACCCAAGAATAAACCACACATGGCATCCATTACGAAAGGTAAGATTAGACTCATACCTGCCGTAACTCCAGCGTCCTGAGTCCCTGGAATCTCGTCGCTAGCACTACCAGGAGTCACTGCATACACCCGAGCCTGAACTAGTTGCCTCTGATTAGTCCTACCACCGCGATGACCACCCTGATTTCCTTGGGTCCAATTAGGGCACTCACGAGCAAAGTGTCCTGTCTGACCACACTCAAAGCACTGGTTCCAACCCTGACGACACTCGCCCTCGTGGGCTCTATTACATCTACCACAAACTGGAGCTCGACCCCCAATACGTATACCGGAAGCTGCCTGCGCTCTGGCCCCGATCCTTTGCACAAACTTCTGTGGCGACCCGGAGCTGCTCCCTTCACCATCAACGTTCAGTCGCTTCTTACCCGGAGGGGAATCTACCACAGCACCTCGCTCTCGCTCAGCAATTGAGGCCACATTGACCAACCTCTGAAAGTTCTGGATTTCCAAGCATGCGACCTGCCTGCGGATTTGAGGGCGCAACCCTTCTTGGAAACGTTCAGCCCGCATCTCTTCCGTAGCAATGAGGTGAGGAGCAAACCGCCCAAGCTCCATAAATTTCCTTGCATACTGCTCGACAGTCATGTCTCCTTGAACCAAATTATTGAAATCCCGAGCCAATTGCCGTCTCACCGAAACAGGAAAGAATCGATCATCAAATTCTTTCTTAAAACGCTGCCAAGACACAGCAGCCAAGGATCCCAACTCCATCTCTAAAAGTGACCGCTTGGTCTCCCACCAATTCGCCGCTTCACCTTGCAGCATATAACTCCCATATAATACCCTCTGGGCCTCAGTGCATCCACAGACTTCAAACGTTCTTTCCAGATCTTGAATCCACCTTCTAGCCCGTAATGGATCCTCTTCACCAGAAAAAGCAGGGGTCCTATGCGCTAAGAAGCGCTCATAGGTGCACCCGGCCTGCATCGCCCTGTACTGCTCTCCTTGCTGCGGACGAAAATTCTGCTGAAGAAACTCCGTCATCCTATTCAACGCCCTCGCCATGGCATAATTTCCATCACCCCTCGGTAACTCATCCTCGGGCTCATTAGCTTGCCTTCTTGGTCGTACCATTTTCCTGCCATAGCGTAACCCTTAACCCCACTATCAGCTTAAAACAAACTAAAAAAAAAAATATAATTATAGTAAAATAAATTAAAATACAACCATATCACATAAAATAAAATAAAATAAAATAAAACCAACAAAATAAAATATCATAAGATAAAAGGAATAAAACAAATGAAATAGTACACAAGAAAATAATTAAAACAAGAAAAATTGCCTGCCATATAATAAAATAACTAAATAAACTAAAATAACAAAAATAAGATAAATAACAAACAATTAACGTACAATTAAAATAAATAAATTAAATTAAAATAATGTACTCCCAACAAAATAATTTCAAATCAAAATTTTAAAATTTTCTGGTACTACACCTATGGGACATGTGGTTTTACCCAGAGCCGAACTGCTCTGATACCACCTGTGGCGCCCCCAATCCCCCTTATATAAATACACAGGGATCGAGACGCCAGGATGGTGACAACACGGTCACACATCCCAACGAAGTGCCAGTGTGTGTACATGCAACAGTGTACAAATATAATAACGCAGCGGATAGTCAACTAAGTACCAGAATTTAAATACAAATATTTAACACAATTTATCTTTAAAAATTATACAGTCATCCCAAATATAATACAAAAGGTAAATACAGTAATTGATAAAAAACACATCTCACTAAACAGGAGCAATCCCAGATCACTCCTCCAACGGAGCCAAGCTAAGGCTCGTCATCACCATCTGCATCAAAATCTGCGATACCATAAAATGGTACCACAGGTAAGTATAAACCAAACAACTCTCGGGATAAAAATACATTAATGCAACCAACAATATAGCAAAATACAGTTAACCATAAAATACCATTTTTTCCCAGAAAAATGATTATTTCCAACACACGCCAAAAATCCCATTTTGGCCCAAAATATCCGTAACACATTTTTCCATATAATGATTCACACAAACAATCCAGTTATCGGACACTGTAGGCGGGAATCGCAGGCGGGACTCTACCACCGTCCCTGCTTACCACCATCCCTACCGCGTGCACCGTAGGCGGGAATCACAGGCGGGACACAACCACCATCCCTGCTTACCACCATCCCTAACGCGTGCACCGTAGGCGGGAATCACAGGCGGGACTCTACCACCATCCCTGCTTACCACCATCCCTACAGTTCCTTTACACACAATAAATACTTAACAGAGCACTGTAGGCGGGAATCACAGGCGGGACACAACCACCATCCCTGCTTACCACCATCCCTACAGTCTCTTTCCTTTTACTCACATGAAAATCCAAATCCAATAAATGCATAAACATGTATGCAATACACGAAAACCCAGTTTTCTTTACAAACATGATCATGCATGCAATATGCGATGTACGTGAACAAGTCATAACCAACAATCACAATTCACAATGCAAACAATCACAACTCCGTCCACAATCCATCCAACCCCCGAAACTCCTCGGACTCAGTCCGGCAAAACAACCCAATTCACAGATAATATGCGTTAGTGCAAAAATATATTTAAATCACGAAAGTTCTTTAAGGAAAATACTTACAGTGCAATATAATAATTTCCGGAGGATCTCGAAGTTGCAAGTGGTGATTTCTGAGCAACACCACAGTGTAAAATACACTGTGGCCGTGGGTCACATTTACCAACTTTTCAACGAGGACAAACGAAGACCCAAGATTGATAGGGTAGGGCCTAGGGAGGTCGGTGAAGCCAATGGTGGTGGTGGTTTGCCGTGGGTGGCGGCGGAATGGGCGGTAGAAGACCAAAATGCCCAAATCGGAAATGTAGTTGGTGGAGCTTCACCGGTGACGGATCGGAGGTGGGGTTGGGTCCAATGGGTTGCCAAGAGGTCGGGGATGAAGTGGTAGGAAGATGGTGGCCAATGGTGGTGCGACGGCGGCGCTACGGCGGAAGGAGTGCCGCGGCTTCGAAGAGCTACTGGTGGTTAACGGCGGCACGGATGGAGGTGAGATTGGTGGGGTGAGGTCGCCGGCGGCTGGGGAAGCTAATGGGCTGGGCGGTGAGGGCCACCGCCGGCTCACGGCGGCGCTGGCGTGAAGGTGGCCCGCGGCTTCGTGGGGGGCGTGTGGGCTACCGGCGGCGAGGTAGGGGCTGAGGTTTGGGAGGTGAGGTCGCCGGAGGGAGGGGGAGCTGGTCGGCTGGGCGGTGTCGCGCACGGCGGCGCGACGGCGGCGCTGGGAGGAGACGAAGGAAACGGGCGGAGGAGAGGAGAGAGAGAGCTCGCGCGGGAAGGAGAGGAAAATAAGGAAGAAAAGAAAAGAAAGAAAAGAAAAAGGAAGGAAAGAAAAAATGGAGGAAAAGAAATGAGGTCCAATCCTCATAACTTGGGTCACAAAAAAGATCCAACGGAGACGATTTTAAAACCACAAGTTAAATAAAATAATTTAAACGTAATGGTAAAGTCAAATTGAAATAATTAAATCCCACGGTAATTAATTTAAATATTAAAAGCAATTTAAATGCATAACAACAAATAAATATTTAGAAAGCACATAAAATTAATTTTCACCAAATTAAAATCATAGAAATAAACTTACTAAAAATTCAACCAATTTTAAAATAAGAGGATAAATTTTTGAATAATCAAAAATAATCCTTCAGTAAAAATACACTGAAATACGGGGTGTTACAATAAGATTCAGCTCTATTGAGAAGAATACTAAGAGCTTTGGTGCAAAAGATGAAAAGGTAGGGGAAAGAGGCTACCCCTGCTTGATTCCCCTAGTTGGACTAAAACTTTCTTGTGGGATTCCATTAATAAGAAGAGAGTATGAGGCCGAGGATAAACATTGCATAGGAAGATCAATCTACCTTTGTGCAAATCCCAATTTCTGCATGATAGATCTAAGGAATCCCCATTCAATCCTATCGTAGGCTTTTCTCATGTCAAGTTTAACGGCCATAAAACCTTCCTTACCTCTCATCCTGGTCTTCATGAAATGCAGGGATTCAAATGCCACAATAAGATTGTCTGTTATAAGTCTACCAGGTACAAAAGATATTTGAGTGGGAGAGATAATATCTGGAAGTATGAGCTTTAGTCTGTTAGCCATCACTTTTGTAATGATTTTGTAGAAAACATTTCACAGACTGATAGGCTTGAAATCAGTAACCTTGGAAGGTGAATTCTTCTTTGGAATAAGTATTATATGTGTCATTCATCCCTTCAGACCATTTACAATCATTGAGAACCTCTAGCACTACATCATAAACAGTTGATCCCACTGTGTCCTAATGGTCTTGATAGAAGGCAACAGGGAATCCATTAGAGCTAGGGGAACCTAATGAATTCATGTTAAAAATTGCCTCCTTGACTTCTAAGGCAGTGGAGCTTTTAATAATTTTGGAATTCATGTCTTCAGTCAGTGTCGGTTCCATAGACGGAAGGCATTCTTCAATTCCTATTTGGCTGGGAATGGAAAACAACTTAGAGAAATACTGCTAGAAGATTAAACTAATTTCCTAAAGATCTGTTGTTTCCTGGTCTGATCCATTCACAATCCTTCTAATTGTATTAGTTTTCCTCCTCTGGCTAGCACACTTGTGAAAAAACTTTGTGTTCCTATCACCATCCTTCGGCCAAGTTTGTTTAGCCCTTTGCTTCCATTTGGTATTTTCTACTTCAAGGAGGGAATCAACCTCTTTCTATAGAGTCTTTATCTCTTCCCGTAATTGGCCTTCATTTATCTCTTTAAGATGGTTAAGCAATTCGAGCTTGGGCTTGAGTAGTTTCGCTGGGCTCTTATGCATATCTTTACGCCACTATTGTAGACCCAATTAACATCGACTCAATCCATCAGTAGCTACTTGCAATTTATTAGAAAAGCTACTTAAACCATACCAAGCATTTTTAATTATTGCATTGCATCCATCTTTTTTGCCCTAGCTGGATTCATATTTGAATAATCTGTCTTGCTTCTTTGTTAAGGAATGACAATGCAAAGAAATGAGTATAGACCTATGATCTGATCTGTTAGTAGCAAGACGATGCACCATGTGATTTTCAAACAAATTGAGCCAAGCAGTATTCCCAAAGGCTTGATCAAACCTTTCCTTAGTGAATTATGGACCTTCTATGTTGTTTTCTCAGGTAAATCGATCCCCAAGGTAACCAAGACCATTAAGGTCACAAGCTTCTTAAGCTATTCTAAAGCTCTCCATTTGTCAATAAGACCTTCTAGATGCACCAAACTTCTCATTTTGCTTGAGAATTTCGTTTAAATCTCCAAAGCAAAGATAAGGCATGTTCTAAGATAGTTTAAGAGCTTGGAGCAACTTCCAGCTCTCATTCCTTTTTGCTATGATAGGGTTGACATAAAAGGTTGTTGAGAGCGAGTTTGTTCCCTCAGTTAGTAAATTGATCTTTACAAAGACGTACCAGCTGGTATATGAAACCAATTCAGATTTCAAATGTGAGTTCCAAAGAAAAGCTAAACTTCCACTCCTGCCTCTGCTGTCAACACTGAAACAATGATCAAACCCAAGCTTATATATGATTTTCTCTATTTGATCTCTACCACGTTTAGTTTCTACGAGGAAAACAAGGTTTAAAACCAGAAGGTGAAGTTCTTGAACTGTCTGAGGGTTCCCAAGCCCTCGGCAGTTCCAACTTAGGCAAATCATTAGTGATGGTGGGGCTACGAAGCAGCCTCCACCAATACATCCTAAGTTTGGCTTCTTCCAGGGGTGAGCTTGGATTTAGATTTCTCAGGGAAAGGAGAAAAGTATGAATTTCCAAACTCAACGATCAAAGGGCTTTTAATGATTTTATCTTATGCATTAACCATGGAGATATTAGTCACATCAAGTTGTATTGAGGAGTGGCATCTAGCACTTCTCTTCCACTATGTGACTTTATTCTACAGATTAGGTGATGTGGTGATACTCTTAAGGGATGGAATTTGGAGATTATCAAAATATGTATTCTCCTCTTGGGATTTTAAAGTAAAATCAGAATCCCTTGATTCCAGGTCCATAAAAAGAGGAATATTCTCATTAACTCCATATTCAACTACAATGTTCGAATTACTATAGGGGTAGTTATTACATACCTTATTGGTTCCAATACTAGATTTATCAGGAGCCTCTCCACTTTCCATAGCAAGGTTCCAATTATCAAGAGATTCTGCAAAGGCAGGACCATGACTTTCTTCTTTCGTCTCCTTGGATTGCGCCTTTATGTCCTTCTGTGAATTGGACTTGCCTTGTTTGACACTACCACTGGTTGCATCGTCTGAGCTCCATCACTGATGAGATGCTTGACTACGGTGGTCTGATGAGCCACCATACTTTTTCAGATCAGTACCAAAGAAAGGGGAGGATGTCGCATGCAGCCATTGGCCATACTAATCTTGGTTCTGTGGGACTAGGTTCTGCTTTAAGCATTTCCCATTCTCGTGCTTCAGAATACCACACTTGAAACAAAAGTTTGGAAGACTTTCATATTTGAAGTTGATCTAGCACTACTTTCCACCAATATTGAGAAAATGACTACGAACGATAGGTTTTGTAATATTGATTTCTATCCCGATTCTCAAAAGCTTTCCCTATTCGAAACCTTCATTATTTGCTTTCACAATGATTACTCTCCCAAGTGCTAATCCAATTCTTTCACCCATCTCTTTAGTCATTCTAGCAAAAGGGATACTATGTAATTGGATCAAAAATGGCTCCATTGTAAATTGAGAACCAGTAGGAGATAGACCCCCTTCAAAATTTTGGATGCAGACCAAATGTCGATCAAAAGACAAAGGCCAAAAATATTATTTATTTGGATCAAGAATAAAATGTTTGGTTTAAACACTTAGTGTATTTCCCTTCCATTTACTTTTTACTCTTTATTTTCTATTAGTCCTTTTTTTTTTTTTTTTTTTTTTTTTTAATTTCCCTTGAGTTTATCTACATCATTGGATTTTAGTTAGGGACCCCAAGATGTAGGGCTAAGATAATTAACCAAAACTCTAACTCTTCTTCTCTTTCTTTCTTTCTTTCCTAACCCCAACCCGTCACCCCTACACCATCTCCCTCCCTTCTCTGGCACCGACCACCAATAGCAGCCACAGAGCTGCCGTGAACAGCACTACCGCAAGGCTCACCCAAGGCCGACCACCCTTTATGTAGTCATCGTCGTACACCGCCCAACATCTCTCTCTCTCTCTCTCACCTCGACCACCCTCATCTTATCCCTTCTCAGTTCCTATTTCTCCCTCTTTCGATCTCTCTCTCCCCCGTTTCTTTGTTTCTCCCCTCCCTGCCATCGTGCTCCGTCTCAAGCTCAACAGCCACTCCAAATCCTCATCTCTCCCCTCAACAGCCGACATCTCTCCCCTCGGTAGGACCTCTCTTGGCTTTTCCCTAGCAATTTCACTCATTCCTCATGCCAACGAACAAGCCCCCCCATGCCCAGCCAAAAACACCTCTCTCTCTCAACTGTGCACGGCAAGCCCAACCTTGAACACATCAGAGCCACTATAAGCCACTCCAAATCCTCACTTCCTCTTCAGCCCCTCAACACGGCAACAGACCTTCTCATTCCTAATTTCTCCCCCTCTGTTTCTCTCATTCTTGGCCACCATCCACAACCACCAATCATCAGCCACAACCACCACCATACGTTAGAAAACACCCAGTCCTGCTGTCACATCAGTTGTGAAGCTCAGCCCCTAAATTTTGGTATTACTCTATTTCCTTATCTCTCCTAGATTACTATGTTTATGTGATTGTATTTGAATATATAGATAGATTTAATGTATGTATCGAATGTTTTAGTTGTGGTAGACTGAGAAGAAGTGGGATGTAGTTTGCGATGTTGCTATCTGTTGTACGAAGTAATGAGATTAAATGTGTAGTTGTGTTGTGGTTGTATGTCTTGTGAAGTAATGGGGATCATTATGCAGTTCGTGTTATGGATGTATCCTATGCGAAGTGATGGGATTAAATGTGTAGTTTGTGATGTGATTGCATTAGTTCATTGTATGTTGAGTTAATTGATACATGGATTGAGTATGAGTAGAAGGTGTATGGACTTTAATATAATTTTCAGATTGTGTTAAGGGTGATTTTTCTGGCATTTTATGCTTATGTGAAGTATGGGGATGTGTTGGATGTTCTATGTCGAGTTTAATTGGACTTTGTATTGAGTATGTGTGTGTAGTTGCATGATATGATATTTGATTTTAGGGACTAAGGAAGTTTGTAGTTGAGTGAGGAAAGTTTTATAAATTGGTAGGTTATATGTTCAAGAAATGGACAGTATGGGCAGCAAGTATGTTTTATAAATTTAAGTTGTGTATGTGAGAGATATGAGTGGGGTGATGTGAATTAGTACTAATTATTGAAGTGATATATGGTTGTGGTTTTGTGGATTTGTGATTTGTAACTTATAAAGTTTTGTGATTGTATTGTGTAGAAGTATAAATGATATGGACAGATTTAATGTTTAATCTTTGGCTTCATTGGTGTTGACGTTAGAGCATGGAAGTGGTTTATGATTTCATGGTTATGCTTGAGTTTGGATTATGTCATGTAATTGAATTGTATTGAGATGCTTGAGGTGAATATATGGAGTTTGGATGGAGATGGATTGTCTGGAAGTGTTGGGATGAAATGATGGAGTTGTAGTGGAGTTGAAAAGCATGATAATGATGTTGGTTGTTAAATGAACAAATTTGTTTATATTCAATGTATCGGGTATGGATGAAGCTTGTATAAGCAAATGCATGCTTTAAATGAATTGCATGTCGATCTTAAGTGATAAAAATGGTAGGGTACATGTGTAAATTGATTGGTTGCATGTATTTGACAGATTTTATGTACATTGAATGTATTATGTATGGATAGAGCTTGTAAGAATAAGTGGGTACTTAAATGGATTGTATGTTGATCTTAGGTGATAAACGGGTATGGTACATATGTGTGTTGGTGGATTTTATAGGTATGTTTAGGTTAGATTGTAGAATATGTTTATAGGTGAGGAATTGAATGGGAACTTGAGTTGATGTTGGATTGGTTTTGGGTTGGATTACGTATGGAAGAAGGGTATTATTTGAGGAATGGTATTGTGATTGTAGTTCGGTTTTATGGTGAAGTGGGATTTAGTTGTAGGCTTGTGCATAATGGTTGGAGATTTAAAGTGAAGCATATGAGCTCACTTTATTAGTTAGAAATGAAGTTAGGCTTTTAGGTTCATAGTCTAAACTTAGGATTTATGAAAATGGTTATGCTTCAAGGATTGAATGGTGACTTGTACAAGTGTAATGAAAGGGAAGTTATGAATACCTTGATGTTTAAGTTTGCACAATTAGGAATATTATGAAAAATTATGCAATTAAATAGTTGAATGAGATTAGTTGGATGATGACTAGTTTAAGTAGAGGAAGTTTATGTTAAGAACCAATTGGAGGTTAAGGCCTTATGGAAGAGAATGTAGAGTTAGGTGTAGTTTTATTATGTAGGTTCTAAGTTTAATGTTCTTTTCTAAATGAAAAGGGAATGACATTAAGGTTATGTATACAAATTGTAGGTTGTCATCTGACATGTACATGAATGGACTATATGAAATAAAAATGACATGGAGTCCAGATAAGTACTAATACTCTTCTAGAGTTTTGTAAATATATGAAAATGAAAAGAAAATGTTTTATTTATTTATGAAAATAAAATTCTTTTATGAGAAAGATGTTCTTTTATGAAATGAAAGAAAATGAAATGTTTTCTTAGAAAGGAAATGATGCTTTATGAATTTATGCTAATATATTAATGTTCAAGTATATGTATGTAAGAGCAATTCTTACATACATATAGTATGGGGATATTAATGTTTGAGAACCTGTGCTGCAATCAATCCCAACTTATAGTATGGGGATATTCAAACTCCCTAAAGCAATTCTTAGAAAACTCAATCAGCTCCTACAATCCTTCTGGTGGGGTCAAAGCAACCACGGGTCCAAAATACATTGGCTGAGTTGGCAGAAACTAGGGAAATCCAAGCAGAAAGGGAGTTTGGGATTTAGGGACTTTGAACATTTTAATTTAGCTTTACTGGCGAAACAAGGTTGGAGGATCATACAGAACCCTCATTCCCTTGCAGCTCAGGTTCTCAAAGCTAAATACTTCCCTACCTCGGATTTTCTATCAACCAAATCAAGACCTCAAGATTCCTATGTGTGGAAGAGTTTCCTTCTAGCCAGACCAGTAATTAAGGCAGGTATGATTTGGAAAGTTGGTAATGGAAGAAAAATCAAAATTTGGCAGGATCAATGGCTGCCATGCCCATCTACTTTTAAAGTGCAATCTCCTATCCATATTCTAGAGGCTGAAGCCCAAGTTGCTGAGCTCATTAACCCAGTTACCATGCAGTGGGATCTATCTCTCATTTATAACATATTCTCTGTCTCTGAAGCAAAATTAATTAGCCAGATCCCTATTAGCCCTTGCAGGAGTCAAGATATGCTGACATGGAGGTGCTCAAGCAATGGAAAATTTTCTGTAAGGAGTACTTATCACCTTCAAGGCTCTTTGATAGAAGACAGAGTGGGGCAATCTTCAGCTCAAAGTTCAAGCTCGAGATTTTGGAACAAAGTTTGGGGTATCCAAGCACCTCAAGCAATAAAATCTTTCCTTTGGAGAGCTGCTTGTGAGTCCCTTCCCACTAAGCTGAATTTGCATAAAAGAAAGATAGTAGATTCACCCCTCTGTCCAATCTGCTCTTTAAACCCAGAATCAGTCTCTCATGCTATTTGGTCTTGTGGTGCTTCAATGGATGTATGGTCTATGAGTTCAAAAAGAATTCAGAAATCAAGCCTGCATGAAGGATCTTTTAAAGATATTCTATCATTTTTATTGGATCACTTTTCTCCATTGGAATTCATAGAATTTGCTGTTACTGCAAAAATCAATTGGAGTAGGAGGAATAATTGGCTCTTTGAACAGCAATTCCAATCCCCTTATCAGTTGTCAAATCTTATCCAATCAGAACTGAGTTCTATTAAACTGTGGATTGAGAATGGTACTCAACAGAAAGTAACCCAAGCTACTAGAGTTAACAGATGGATTGCTCCACCATTAGATATGTTTAAAGCCAACTGGGATGCTGCCATTGATAAAATCAATTCAAGGGTGGGGATTGGTGTAATTGTTAGGAACTCAGAAGGAGCTGTTATGGCATCCTTATGTTCTTCGATGGACCTGTTCCCGGATCCACTTCTTGGTGAGGCCATAGCAGCTCGAAGAGCCTCTTCCTTCTATGCAGATCTAGGTTTTCAGCATGTCATACTCGAAGGTGACTCCTTGCTGGTGGTGAAGGCAATCCAAATCGAGGAAGATAGTTGGAGTGATTCTGGCCTTGTCGTTAGAGATTTTAAGATTTCGCTTTCTAAGTTCCTCTCTTGGTCTGTCTTACACGTCCATAAGGAAGTTAATGTAATTGCACATCACTTGGCAAAATTTGCTCTTAGTTGCCAAGAGGATTGCATAATGATTGAGGACTATCCCCCTTGTATCAAGCAACTAATATGATGAATGAAATAGTTTATTTTCAAAAAAAAAAAAGTATATGTATGTAAGAGCCTTCTTTGGCAGCCCATTTTCATGCACCCAGAGAATAGTTGTATATATGTATGGATGCAATATGTAGTATTTATTGTATTTATGATGAAATGATGAGGTTTTATGCTATGGAATGATGTTTTATGAAATGAAATCCACTGATGAATGAAAAGAAGGAAAATGAAATGACTGAAAGGAAATGAATGTTTTAATGTATGAAGCTACGTAACGGCCATGACTGAATGAATGATGGTACCAATGCACTAGGCATATTGCAAAGCCGAGTAAGTAGTACTGGTAGTACACCTAGTGCTGCCCCGCCCCCTAATTGAAAAGGATTCCCAACCTGTGGCCACAGATAGAATCTGGGTCCAAAAGATTGTTAACCCCAACACACGAGGCGTAACAATGTAACTGGTCAGAAGAAAAGTGATAAGAGTAATTGAATGTATGAAACGATTTAGTTTTCTCAAGAAGGAATGTACAATGTGGTAAATGTTTTGGGGAATGAAATTCTTTTTAAAGAAAAAATTCACCTTGTAATGTTTTCAAATAAAATAAATGTTGTATGTAAAGTATGTAGATGATCATAGATGCATGAATGAAAACCTATGTTAGTATACTTTTACAGTATGAAGTAATGCTTAATGAGTATTTGATTCATTTTGTTTTTATGTGTGCCAAACCCAGAAATGAAATGAGGACGAAGCATCAGAACTGATATAGCTCAAGAAAAATGTGACAAAAGCCTAGGTATTTTATTTCATATATGAAATCATTTTTGTAAAATAACTTTGTATTTTAATTAAACGAATTCCGCTGAAAAACACTCTTTTAGATTTATAAATACAAGTTTTCAATTTTAACTATAGAATCTTTTATATCCTGGGAATTAAGGATCAAATGAAAAGTTTTAAAAAGTTCAATAATTTTCATCTCATTTTTTAAAACTATTTATTAAAGTGCTACCATAAGGACGGACGTTACAAAACAAAATTCTATTATGATACATTTTCATAATTAATATTAGTAATTAGTTAGTTAGTTTTGTGAGGGTTGTACCATCATTTGAGTTATATTTATATAAAAGTTAGATTTATAGATCTTGTATTTGTAATAAACACACACACACACACACACACACATATATATATATATATATATTATGATCACGTAAATAATTTAGTGTCGAGCTACTCGGAATAACTTGTTTTTACCAAATATATATGTATCTCAAGTAATTAGAAGGATATATGATAGAATAACTAATCCTTTTAGTTGAGTGTGTTAATATATAAAATAATAAAATCTACCTCTTTCCATCAGCTTAAACTTTTGGGATAAGAGGTGATTTCACATGGTATCAGAGCAGATGTCCTTAGTTTGAACCTTGACTCTACATTTTATCCCATTTAATTAAATATTCCACTTGTTGGGCCTACTCATTGAGGGGAAGTCTGACCCACAAGTAAAAGGGAGTAATTAAGATATAAAATAATAAAATATATCTCTTCTCAATAGCTTAAACTTTTGGGACAAGAGTTGATTTCACAATGTGAACACAAGTATCCATTCAACAATTGGGTACGTGGTCTTAATTAGACCATGGTCAATGGATGATATAACTTTACAATGGACCCACTTCTTGTATACTTTCAGGATTTGTTTGGATGTTGAGATGAGATTAGCTAAGATGAGAGAGATGTAACGCCCCGATCCCGAAGGTCCGGAGAGTTAGCTCTTAATACCTAAAATTAACTTAAATAACACAACTATAAAATCCAGAAAATCCATAAAATATTAATCCATTTAATCAATCCAAAAATCTAAGTTCCTCCATAGGGACAATAAAGAAATTCCCAATAACATAAATTAGAAATTCTCCAAAGACTCAAAAATATCCTCAACTCATCAAATCAAAATACCCGAAAAATAAATCAGTTTACTAACTACGACTCTCAAATAAGCATTTGTATCCTCAGGCATTTATTCATCTACGATCATCACACCTTGCTAAACTTTCTACTCTTGTTCTCCAGCTGAACCATCAAAATTACCTGAAAAATAATTGGAGATGATGGGTGAGTTATCAACAACTCAGTAAGTAGAGGACATGTACTAGTATGTAAACATGAGCATTTACAGAGTTTAGAATGCAGAACAAAAATATTTTCTTTCAAAATGCAGAATCAGAATAATGTTTTCAAAATGCAGCGCCAGAACATGTTATCAAAAATATCAGAGCGAAAGTTCGAAAATATTCATAATCAAAATGATTCCTTTGGCATAACATAAACTGAAACATCACATCTTATATTATCATATCAGAACAAATACCATATTTAACCCCCGTGGTAGGGCTGTGCAAATCCCGGTAGCTAACCGAGCAGAAACAGAATGTGAATCTTCCCCTTATTCATTCTCGGAGCCCCAAGTGTGCACATAAGAAAGACCATGCAGAAAACCACTTTGTTTCCAAAGTGGGTGCACCAGAAATAGAAAAGTTGGTACCAACTCGAACAGAGGTCACAGTTTTACACCCATGGTAAGGTCAGAACGGAACAGAAATAGAAATAGAATGTTATGCCAGAGATTTTCAGAAATCACATCAGACCATATCAGAGTACGGTAAATCTTCAGAACAGAACAAAATCATATCACAACATAATTTGTAACACCCCGTATTTCAGTGTATTTTTACTGAAGGATTATTTTTGATTGTTCAAAAATTTATCCTCTTATTTTAAAATTGGTTGGATTTTTAGTAAGTTTATTTCTATGATTTTAATTTGGTGAAAATTATTTTTATGTGCTTTCCAAATATTTATTTATTGTTATGCATTTAAATTGCTTTTAATATTTAAATTAATTACCGTGGGATTTAATTATTTCAAGTTGACTTTACCATTACGTTTAAATTATTTTATTTAACTTGTAGTTTTAAAATCATCTCCGTTGGATCATTTTTGTGACCCAAGTTATGAGGATTGGACCTCATTTCTTTTCCCTCCATTTTTCTTTCCTTCCTTTTTCTTTTCTTTCTTTTCTTTTTCTTCTTTATTTTCTCTCCTCTCCCGCGCGATCTCTCTCTCTCCTCTCCTCCGCCCGTTTCCATCGTCCCCTCCCAGCGCCGCCGTCCGCCGGCGGTGGTCGACACCGCCCAGCCGACCAGCTCCCCCTCCCTCCGGCGACCTCACCTCCCAAATCTCAGCCCCTACCTCGCCGCCAGTAGCCCACACGCCCCCCACGAAGCCGCGGGCCACCTTCACGCCAGCGCCGCCGTGAGCCGGCGGTGGCCGTCACCGCCCAGCCCGCTAGCTTCCCCAGTCGCCGGCGACCTCACCCCACCAACCTCACCTCCATCCGTGCCGCCGTTAACCACCAGTAGCTCTTCGAAGCCGCGGCACTCTTTCCGCCGTTGCACCGCCGTCGCACCGCCATTGGCCACCATCTTCCTACCACTTCATCCCCGACCTCTTGGCAACCCATTGGACCCAACCCCACCTCCGATCCGTCACCGGTGAAGCTCCACCAACTACATTTCCGATTTGGGCATTTTGGTCTTCTACCGCCCATTTCGCCGCCACCCACGGCAAACCACCGCCACCATTGGCTTCACCGACCTCTCTTGGCCCTACCCTACCATTTTTGGGTCTTCGTTTGTCCTCGTTGAAAAGTGGGTATCTGTGACCCACGGCCACAGTGTATTTTACACTGTGGTGTTGCTCAGAAATCACCACTTGCAACTTCGAGATCCTCCGAAAATTATTATATTGCACTGTAAGTATTTTCCTTAAAGAACTTTCGTGATTTAAATATATTTTTGTACTAACACATATTATCTGTGAATTGGTTTGTATTGCCGGACTGAGTCCGAGGAGTTTCGGGGGTCGGATGGATTGTGGACGGAGTTGTGTGTTTGTTTGCATTATGAGTTGTGGTTGTTGGTTGTTGGTTATGACTTGTTCACGTACATCGCATATTGCATGCATGATCATGTTGGTAAAGAAAACTGGGTTTTCGCATGATTGCATACATGTTCATGTGTTTATTGGAAATTGGATTTTCATATGAGTAAAAGGAAAAGAGACTGTAGGGATGGTAGTAAGTAGGGATGGTGGTTGTGTCCCGCCTGTGATTCCCGCCTACAGTGCTCTGTTAAGTATTCATCGTGTGTAAAGGAACTGTAGGGATGGTGGTAAGCAGGGATGGTGGTAGAGTCCCGCCTGTGATTCCCGCCTACGGTGCACGCGATAGGGATGGTGGTAAGCAGGGATGGTGGTTGTGTCCCGCCTGTGATTCCCGCCTACGGTGCACGCGGTAGGGATGGTGGTAAGCAGGGACGGTGGTAGAGTCCCGCCTGCGATTCCCGCCTACAGTGTCCGATAAATGGATTGTTTGTGTGAATCATTTTATGAGAAAATGTTTTACGGTTATTTTGGGCCAAAATGGGATTTTTGGCGTGTGTTGGAAATAATCATTTTTCTGGGAAAAAATGATATTTTATGGCTAAATGTATTTTGCTATATTGTTGGTTGCATTAATGTATTTTTATCCCGAGAGTTGTTTGGTTTATACTTACCTGTGGTACCATTTTATGGTATCGCAGATTTTGATGCAGATGATGATGGCGAGCCTTAGCTTGGCTCCGTTGGAGGAGTGATCTGGGATTGCTCCTGTTTAGTGAGTTATGTGTTTTTATCAATTTATGTATTTACCTTTTGTATTATATTTGGGATGACTGTATATTTATTTTTTAAAGATAAATTGTGTTAAATATTTGTATTTAAATTCTGGTACTTATTTGACTATCCGCTGCGTTATTTTATTTGTACACTGTTGCATGTACACACACTGGCACTTCGTTGGGATGTGTGACCGTGTTGTCACCATCCTGACGTCACGATTCCCTTGTTTTTTTTGTACGTGGGAGTCGGGGCGTCACAGGTGGTATCAGAGCAGTTCGGCTCTGGGTAAAACCACATGTCCCATAGGTGTAGTACCAGAAAATTTTAAAATTTTGATTTGAAATTATTTTGTTGGGAGTACATTATTTTAATTTAATTTATTTATTTTAATTGTACGTTAATTGTTTGTTATTTATCTTATTTTTGTTATTTTAGTTTATTTAGTTATTTTATTATATGGCAGGCAATTTTACTTGTTTCAATTATTTTCTTGTGTACTATTTCATTTGTTTTATTCCTTTTGTCTTATGATATTTTATTTTGTTGGTTTTATTTTATTTTATTTTATGTGATATGGTTGTATTTTAATTTATTTTACTATAATTATATTTTTTAGTTTGTTTTAAGCTGATAGTGGGGTTAAGGGTTACGCTATGGCAGGAAAATGGTACGACCAAGAAGGCAAGCTAATGAGCCCGAGGATGAATTACCGAGGGGTGATGGAAATTATGCCATGGCGAGGGCGTTGAATAGGATGACGGAGTTTCTTCAGCAGAATTTTCGTCCACAGCAAGGAGAGCAGTTCAGGGCGATGCAGGCCGGGTGCACCTATGAGCGCTTCTTAGCGCATAGGACCCCTGCTTTTTCTGGTGAAGAGGATCCATTACGGGCTAGAAGGTGGATTCAAGATCTGGAAAGAACGTTTGAAGTCTGTGGATGCACTGAGGCCCAGAGGGTATTATATGGGAGCTATATGCTGCAAGGTGAAGCGGCAAATTGGTGGGAGACCAAGCGGTCACTTTTAGAGATGGAGTTGGGATCCTTGGCTGCTGTGTCTTGGCAGCGTTTCAAGAAAGAATTTGATGATCGATTCTTTCCTGTTTCGGTGAGACGGCAAATGGCTCGGGATTTCAATAATTTGGTTCAAGGAGACATGACTGTCGAGCAGTATGCAAGGAAATTTATGGAGCTTGGGCGGTTTGCTCCTCACCTCATTGCTACGGAAGAGATGCGGGCTGAACGTTTCCAAGAAGGGTTGCGCCCTCAAATCCGCAGGCAGGTCGCATGCTTGGAAATCCAGAACTTTCAGAGGTTGGTCAATGTGGCCTCAATTGCTGAGCGAGAGCGAGGTGCTGTGGTAGATTCCCCTCCGGGTAAGAAGCGACTGAACGTTGATGGTGAAGGGAGCAGCTCCGGGTCGCCACAGAAGTTTGTGCAAAGGATCGGGGCCAGAGCGCAGGCAGCATCCGGTATACGTATTGGGGGCCGAGCTCCAGTTTGTGGTAGATGTAATAGAGCCCACGAGGGCGAGTGTCGTCAGGGTTGGAACCAGTGCTTTGAGTGTGGTCAGACAGGACACTTTGCTCGTGAGTGCCCTAATTGGACCCAAGGGAATCAGGGTGGTCATCGCGGTGGTAGGACTAATCAGAGGCAACTAGTTCAGGCTCAGGTGTATGCAGTGACTCCTGGTAGTGCTGGCGACGAGATTCCAGGGACTCAGGACGCTGGAGTTACGGCAGGTATGGGTCTAATCTTACCTTTCGTAATGGATGCCATGTGTGGTTTATTCTTGGGTTTTGGAAAGTTATGCAAGTTGTATCCATGCCCGTTGGGTGTTGGAGGTTGTGTGATTTTCTTAAGAGTGTTCTGGTTGTATTTGGTATCCTGCTCTAGAGTGATGATTGGCCCTACAAATTTCGAGGACGAAATTTTATTTTAAGGGGGGAGGATGTAACACCCCGTATTTCAGTGTATTTTTACTGAAGGATTATTTTTTATTGTTCAAAAATTTATCCTCTTATTTTAAAATTGGTTGGATTTTTAGTAAGTTTATTTCTATGATTTTAATTTGGTGAAAATTATTTTTATGTGCTTTCCAAATATTTATTTATTGTTATGCATTTAAATTGCTTTTAATATTTAAATTAATTACCGTGGGATTTAATTATTTCAAGTTGACTTTACCATTACATTTAAATTATTTTATTTAACTTGTGGTTTTAAAATCATCTCCGTTGGATCATTTTTGTGACCCAAGTTATGAGGATTGGACCTCATTTCTTTTCCCTCCATTTTTCTTTCCTTCCTTTTTCTTTTCTTTCTTTTCTTTTTCTTCTTTATTTTCTCTCCTCTCCCGCGCGATCTCTCTCTCTCCTCTCCTCCGCCCGTTTCCATCGTCCCCTCCCAGCGCCGCCGTCCGCCGGCGGTGGTCGACACCGCCCAGCCGACCAGCTCCCCCTCCCTCCGGCGACCTCACCTCCCAAATCTCAGCCCCTACCTCGCCGCCAGTAGCCCACACGCCCCCCACGAAGCCGCGGGCCACCTTCACGCCAGCGCCGCCGTGAGCCGGCGGTGGCCGTCACCGCCCAGCCCGCTAGCTTCCCCAGTCGCCGGCGACCTCACCCCACCAACCTCACCTCCATCCGTGCCGCCGTTAACCACCAGTAGCTCTTCGAAGCCGCGGCACTCTTTCCGCCGTTGCGCCGCCGTCGCCCCGCCATTGGCCACCATCTTCCTACCACTTCATCCCCGACCTCTTGGCAACCCATTGGACCCAACCCCACCTCCGATCCGTCACCGGTGAAGCTCCACCAACTACATTTCCGATTTGGGCATTTTGGTCTTCTACCGCCCATTTCGCCACCACCCACGGCAAACCACCGCCACCATTGGCTTCACCGACCTCTCTTGGCCCTACCCTACCATTTTTGGGTCTTCGTTTGTCCTCGTTGAAAAGTGGGTATCTGTGACCCACGGTCACAGTGTATTTTACACTGTGGTGTTGCTCAGAAATCACCACTTGCAACTTCGAGATCCTCCGAAAATTATTATATTGCACTGTAAGTATTTTCCTTAAAGAACTTTCGTGATTTAAATATATTTTTGCACTAACACATATTATCTGTGAATTGGTTTGTATTGCCGGACTGAGTCCAAGGAGTTTCGGGGGTCGGATGGATTGTGGACGGAGTTGTGTGTTTGTTTGCATTATGAGTTGTGGTTGTTGGTTGTTGGTTATGACTTGTTCACGTACATCGCATATTGCATGCATGATCATGTTTGTAAAGAAAACTGGGTTTTCGCATGATTGCATACATATTCATGTGTTTATTGGAAATTGGATTTTCATATGAGTAAAAGGAAAAGAGACTGTAGGGATGGTGGTAAGCAGGGATGGTGGTTGTGTCCCGCCTGTGATTCCCGCCTACAGTGCTCTGTTAAGTATTCATTGTGTGTAAAGGAACTGTAGGGATGGTGGTAGGGTCCCGCCTGTGATTCCCGCCTACGGTGCACGCGATAGGGATGGTGGTAAGCAGGGATGGTGGTTGTGTCCCGCCTGTGATTCCCGCCTATGGTGCACGCGGTAGGGATGGTGGTAAGCAGGGACGGTGGTAGAGTCCCGCCTGCGATTCCTGCCTACAGTATCCGATAAATGGATTGTTTGTGTGAATCATTTTATGAGAAAATGTTTTACGGTTATTTTGGGCCAAAATGGGATTTTTGGCGTGTGTTGGAAATAATCATTTTTCTGGGAAAAAATGATATTTTATGGCTAAATGTATTTTGCTATATTGTTGGTTGCATTAATGTATTTTTATCCCGAGAGTTGTTTGGTTTATACTTACCTGTGGTATCATTTTATGGTATCGCAGATTTTGATGCAGATGATGATGGCGAGCCTTAGCTTGGCTCCGTTGGAGGAGTGATCTGGGATTGCTCCTGTTTAGTGAGTTATGTGTTTTTATCAATTTATGTATTTACCTTTTGTATTATATTTGGGATGACTGTATATTTATTTTTTAAAGATAAATTGTGTTAAATATTTGTATTTAAATTCTGGTACTTATTTGACTATCCGCTGCGTTATTTTATTTGTACACTGTTGCATGTACACACACTGGCACTTCGTTGGGATGTGTGACCGTGTTGTCACCATCTTGACGTCACGATTCCCTTGTTTTTTTTGTACGTGGGAGTCGGGGCGTCACATAATTTACGCACAAAATTTCATATTCGTCCTCTTTTCAAAGTTCAGAAACAGAATGTCAAAAATAAGCTCATGTCTACACCAGTCATGATAGAAAATACTTTATTCTTAAACAGAATCTCATGAGTAGTGCAAAACAAATAACTGAAGTCGTTTCAGATTTCTTTTCATAACAAAACATGCACATTTTCCAAAAAAGACCTCAGTTCATTTTATTTTAATGCAAAATCTAGCATAGGAACCCCACTTACCTGGACTTCTTAGCTTTTTCAGAATTTTCCTCAAAAATGTCGAATAATAATTAATCGTCACTTATAAAATAATCACATAATTCTCGTAAATTTCCAATTAATCTCATATTTCGATGTTCAATCCTACGCTTCTAAAATAACCTATTAAATTCCTCAAAACCTAAAATTTCAAATCATCACTTTCTAAAATCATCACTGTTGAATTAATAACTATGACTAAAACATTTAAAAGTCAGACCTATTTATTATTGAAAACGAACTATAAAGTTTAATACTAGATAATATAATTATCCCAAAATATTTTAAAATAAACCATAACTATTTTTAAATAGACTAAATCATATCTAAAGTGTAAAAATAACCTTACTCCAATATTGTTTACTCTTAAAATAAATGTTTACTTAATAACGTGTTAAAATACTTAAGTGATTTTCTGTAATCAGAATTAAAATGTTCAAAATAAAATTTCACACTTACTGTAAAAATAATATGCTACCATTAGTACAATTTGAAAACCCTATTTATTTTTTATAAATTTCTTATACTTTCCGCATAAACCATGTAAAAACAGATTTAATATAAACAAAATTTCAAATTGAAACCATCTAATAATAAGAGAAAAACTGTAATTCCATATCTAAATAATATGTAGTAAAGGTATTAATGTAATTTCTCCCTTCTTTGAAAACCAACCACACGGCAAAAACTGTGAAAAAAACAAAACGTGCATGGCAGGGCTTACCCAAGGAGAAAACACGCGGCAGCGTGCGACATACCGAGGGCTAGGCAGACGGCAGTGAACACTGTGGAGCACTGGAAGCGAGAAAGAGAGCAATACGGTGAGGGAAACGGATAGTGAGGGAGAGACGGAGAACAATGGAACGAAAACTCACCGCGAAGAAGGAGCTACGTAAGGTGCGGAGATGAAGATATGGCTATCCCGGCAGTGTCGAACTTGTGGGAAGGAGTTGTGCAAGGAGCTGGGAGATGGACAGTGGCAACGTCGGCGGCTGGGTGGTAAAGACGAACTCACAGTGGCTGAAACAAAGTGCTCTGTGGCACGCGGTTCTGGTGGTTGGTCTTGGCGGATGCTTAAGAGGGGTGGATGAACTGGACGACAACTATGCGGAGGTGCTGGGGTGGCGCGGCAATGCATGGTGCAGGCTTCGTGTAAGCACAGGTTTCGTCGATCTCATATGGGCTGGGCACGGAGGTTGCTGGTGGCACTTCCACGGTGGTCCCGTGGTTGACAGAAAGAGATGCGGCTACTGGGCTTCACGCGACGTGCAATGCTGAAGGATGAGGGAAGGAGGGATGAGATCGAAACGGACGATGGTTTGTGGATGGAGATTCTGTGCGTGCATGGGTGGAGAATGCCGTGGGAGTTTTGCGGCAGCTAGGCTTGGTAAACCAACATGCAGGTACATGCGTATATATATATATATATTGGCGATGAAAAAAAAAACCCCTAGAGATAAGAGAGACGTGTGTGCGGATGAAAGCTAAGTCGTGTGTGTGCATGCATGTCAGGGACGAGAGGAAGACCTAGGGGAGAAAAAGAAAATAGACGGAAAGAACAAAACGTGTGAAAACAAAAATAAAAATAGAATAAATTAAAACAAAAAAAATAAAAAATTGAGCTTGATTGGGTCCAGGTGTTACATGAGAAATCTGTGAATAGTAGTGAAATAGTTTGAGTTAAGATATTTTATGGGATTTTAGAAAAGTAGAAAGAAATGGTTGAATAAAAAATTATAAAGTTAAAATGTTGTTAGAATATAATTTTTTAATATAACTTTTGTTTTAGAATTTGAAAAAGTTGAATTATTTTTGGTGTTTTGTTTTAAAAATTGAGAATGTTGTAATCATTAGGTAATAATTAGATGAAAAAGTTAAAAGTTTGAAATTAAAAAATATCTGTATTTGAGTGGTGTTTGGATGTTGAGATGAGATGAAAGGGGTTAAGAACATCTCAACATCCAAATGCTAAGTCATTACTTCGATGGAGTAAAAGCTATCAAGTTTCATTTTTTTTTTTTCACAAGTTTAGCTATAACTTGAGTCGATATGGTATAGGATATTGGATCTTCTATTTCATATTTTCAAGGGTTACGTTGGAGACAACAAAAGAAAGCATTATATATATATATATATTTATATTTATATAACAAAGCAAGATAGTTGAGATAAAAACTTTATATATATACAACATCTAACCAAAATTAACCACTATAACAGAATGAAAGACAATTTGATTTAAAGCATTTCTTCTAAGGTACACTACAAGAAATCAGAGTTTTTCCAGTGCTCAAAATCGTCACAAATACCCCATATAATCGCCGCATTTATCTACTAGTAATGAAGCCTTGTTATTGAAAATAAATGGAAGGCATGTGGCAAGAAGACTAGTAATGAAGCCTTCTAATGGAAAATAATTGATTTCATCAATTGTAGCATATACATACATACGCATATATATATATATATACACACACACTGATTGTTGACTAAACTCATCATCTATCATCACCCAATGGTTAATTTACAACTAATTGGTTCCTCATACTGTCAAATCCAAAAGTTGTGCTTGAACTAAAAGAATAGTCTACGTCGACACCAATGCTTAAAGAGTGTATAGGTGCACTGAGCAAGTATTCATTCTCTTCTGTATACAGATCAGCCTTTGCCCACGGATGTTTTTCCATAATTCTCAACCCCTCTAGCTCCATTGCGAGTTCCTTCATAGTTGGCCTATCCTCCCCTCTTACACTTAAGCACCGTTTTGTAAGATTAGCAACTTCTTTTATTGCATTAATGTTATCACCACTAACAATTTGATAATCAAGAATTTGATGTAGGCGATCATCATCTATTGCAGAGTTAAAGTACATTGCCAAACTTCTATCCATTTCAGGCCTATCAAATGAAACGGCTTTCATACCTGTCAATAACTCGGCCACAACAACACCAAAGCTGTAGACATCACTTTTTTCTGTAAGTCGGTTACTATAGAAGTATTCTGGGTCTAAATATCCAAAAGTTCCCTTCACCAGTGTAGCTACTTCTGTTTGATCCAGAGGGACCAATATTGAAGTTCCAAAGTCAGCTACTTTTGCAGAATAGTTATCATCTAAAAGTATATTTGCAGGTTTCACATCCCTATGTATAATCGGCACAGAAGTCGAGGAATGCAAGTATGCAAGTGCCCCTGTTGTTTCTGTAGCTATCTTCAAACGCTTTTCCCATGAGAATGAGGATGATATGCTTTTATCATGAATGTGGTTAGAAAGAGTACCATTTGTGATGAATTCATAAACTAGTAATGGTACTTCTGTTTCTAGACAACAACCTAACATCTTAACCACATTTCCATGGTTAATTTGTGTAAGCACAATTACCTCATTTATGAATTGCTCAATTTGACTTTGGTCACAAACTTTTGATTTCTTGATAGCAACAACTTTGTTCTCTGGTAGGACTCCCTGATAAACAGTTCCATAGCCTCCTTGGCCAAGGATTCTACTCTCATTGTAATTGTTGGTAGCTTTTTCCAATTCCTCCGCACTAAAGATTTTGACAACTTCCATAGAAGCTCTATAATTCAAGAGTTTTTGTTGTAACAATAAGCCTCCATTTTGTTGGAAAAATTTCTCTTTTAGCTTGATGAGTTTTCTTCTTTTGAGTCCACAATATATTAAAGAACCTCCCATGAACAATACCAAAATGCCAATGCTGATAGCTGCACATATTCAGACATGTTATCTTTGTTTCCACCAATGGTTCAGCAAATTAGTGAATCAAATAGGTAACTAGCTAGCTCACGTTAGAGCATGCTAGTGACTATCACAGTTTGCTAGAATAGATTCTATGTAGAGCCTGCATGATACATATATGGAAGAATTCCACCAACACAAAATATGGCACACCAAAAAGAATGGACTGTTCAAGTACTTTATGCAATACTTTCTGGATGAATCATATCAAGCATCAAAAGGCCAAAAGTCTTCTAGGACTTTGAAATTAAAGAGCAAGATGATAGTGGATTTTTTTATAGGAGTACTTGATAGTACATAATTATATTCTATGTCTAGTCTGACATGCAAATATAATTTCTCGTATATAGAAGCCCATTCATGGGCTGACATGGAAGTGCCATTTAAGATCGTTTGACAATTGTCTTGCCAACTCTGACATGGCATGTCCCGTCAACATTCATTTCAAAATTACGCTGATCCGTTAGCATATGCACAATTTGTGCCCCTAGCTTGGCTCGTTGGTATATATAAGTGAATAGATTAATGACCAAGTACATAAAATATTGGTTAAAAATACTTACTAAGTGGAATAATGATATGAATGCTAGATCGGCCGGCCGAGGCTTTAGGCCTGCATCCTGTTCCGTTTATGATCTTCCCATCGCCTTCGTATCCGTCAAGGCAAGTACATGTGAAATTTCCATCAATGTTGTTGCATGTTGCTGTAGTAACGCACAGTTTCGGAATTGAATCACACTCGTTAATATCTGAAACACAGCAAAAATACAAAAGATCGATGCTTAGCAAACCAAATGCTTATGATCGGTACATGATTCGAAACTTTGGAACCCATATAAAAAATAATAATCTAGAATGATCAAACACCACAATTTATAAGGGAAGAAAGCATAATCTCATGAGCATGCATATTTCCATAAACTCAAAATTCAGGCGAAGTTTCTTTGAGGTTCATTCTTTATGGATGTTCTTTCCTTGAAATTTTGGAGAAGCTAGCTTCTTTTAGATTTGCAAAAGTCGTACCTTGGCAACCATATTCAACGAGATATGGATTTCCTTCATAACCTTTATTGCACCTGCATCTGTACCCATCCCCGTTTTCGGGATGATAACAATGACTATTCCTTCCACATACGTTCTTGGAATTTTCACATGTTTCTTTACCATTAATCGCCCAATCAAGAACCATTGGGGTCCTCCTGTTTGGCATGTTTCTAAGCTAAACGGAGGAGAATTTGAAGCTGTCTTGTTTAGCCACAAAAGCAAAGCTGCATGGATTGAATTTGGATACTCTTGTGTGATTGTTATAGCTACGTGCATCCAAAGTAAAGTTCTTCAATCCTTTTGGGATATCAACTTGGCAACACCCAATCCCAGAGCATGACCCATTGATGACATTCTTGGGACTTCGACATATAGACATGCAGCCTATGGAGAAGCGTTCATTGTTCCGGTAAGCATTGAGGTAGGCGTAAGTGTCGCAGCCAACAGCCACAAACTTGTTTTTGGTGTTGGAAATTGTGAAAGCAGGGACTCGGAGAGAGGGATTGTTGTTATACCCAAGCACCCCACTCGAGTTTTCGTAACATTGACGGGATATATACATCAAGATGTCAAGCTCGCCGTCGATGGAAATGTTTGTGACAACCAGATTTTTACCGACCACTGGTTGGGGACGGCCGGACGAATCGTTACCACAATTAATGCGAAAATATTTATTTAGGTAGCAATCTTCAGTAATACCAAATGGATATGGAATCTTAACATCTCCACACTGATCCTGGTAGTGAGGCCTCTTGGCTATTGGAAATGCTACTGCTGCAGCTGCCATTCCCGACACTAACACAGAAACACACATCACTTGCAAGAACATCCTGCTCAAACCCATTGCTCCCGATCTGTTTGCCAGGAGAGGATTCAAGCTGTACTCTTTTGTTTTCTTTTTTCTTTGGTCTGTTGCAAAACTTTGATAGATCATCTGCATGCCGATATTTTTATCGGATGGAGGCATATGGAAGGAAGAGAAGACCATTATAGTTATGAAAAGAAAAAATTAAAATATCAATATCATTTTATATTAATAGATGATTTGGAAGGGACGTGTTGAATAGGTAGAAACAATTATTTCGAGGAAGACCCGGCGTTCCATGACTTTGGACTTTCATTCATGCATACAACTTGGGTTGCAAATCAAGCCAAAAACGCTGCAAGTCAGGTCAAGAAAAAAAAAGTATGTTATTTTTGGCATCTTTTTTAGGTCGTAATTGTTAGGCTTATTAGCGTTTAATAAAATACGATTATATATAGATTAATTCATGGCTGCTGTCGTATATATATATGACCCAGTTGATTGTATAAATAATTTCACTAGTACATTGTGTAAATAATTTGACTAGTACATACGTACTAGTCAATTTATGTTCATATTAATTAACATCATACTACCGGGAAGAAAAAATAAGAGATTCAAGTTTTGGTACATATTTCAGCCCCATCATATATAGTACTTAAAAATAAGAAAAATACACTTTGTATCCTTGAATTAATATATATCCAAGTAGAAATTCAAATTGTGTACGTATCGTGTAATGTGGACTACTACTACGATGACGAAAAATGGCTACATAACATAAAAAGAATTTTAACTCTTAATAATCGTTGGGTGTTAATAGAGAATACATAGTATAGCCTTTTTTATAATTCTAGTTGCAACGTCGTTTTAACTTTAAGGCCTGGTCTGTTTCTCTTTTTTTTTTTTTTTTTTTTTTTTTTTTTTTATATATGGGAAATATACTTCATTTCATTAATGAAGGAAGTTACAGCTGTGACTAATCAAAACTGAGAAAAACTCAGATTATAAGTCAAACTACATATCTGTTGGAAGCTTCCCTGCCCGCACACACATATTTACGACAGGTATTGTTTTAACTTCTAGAAACTCTCAACTGAAAGTATCATTCTCTGTAAAAAAAAAAAAAAATAGAGAAAACCATCCCCCACCTCTTAGGAGGAAAGGGTATACAACATCCTCCATCCTCCATCCTCCTAAGGAGAAGGAAATACCACCTCCATCCTCCAAAAGGAGAAGAAGGAAACAACCACCACCCTCCTCCAAAAGAGGAGGGGGTTCTCCAGCTATGGACAAAAGCCCAATAGTCTCTCTCTTTTATTTTCTCACACAAACAAAGAAGAAAATTACAGATACTACAGAAACAACAAAACACTGACAAAAGGGCTTTTGGGTGGTGGGGGTTCCTACCCCATGGCCTGGTCTGGTTTTGATAGTGAGATGAGATAATCTGTAAATAGTAATAAAATAGTTTGTAAATAGTAATGAAATGGTTTTAGTTGAAATGTTTTATGGAGTTTTGAGAAAGGAGAGAGAAAAAGTTGAATAAAAATATTATAAAGTTAAAATATTATTAGAATATAATTTTTTAATATAATTTTTATTTTGGGATTTAAAAAATTTGAATTACTTTTTATGTTTTGTTTGAAAGTTTGAGATAATTGTAATGATTAGGTAATGATTAGACGAAAAAGTTGAAAATTTGAAATTGAAAAATGTTTGTCTTTCTGGTGTTTGGATATTGAGATGAGATAAGATGAGATGAGATGGGAGGCTATTGCTATCCAAATTAGGCCTAATAGTTTTTATCAATCACATTGCTAATTGCCACTATTTCTCTTTGAAATTAAATATGATAAAATATTCAATTCCCATGCATTTGTTTTTACAAAAACATACTAAGGGCTTGTTTGGAAAATGTTTCATCTCATCTCATCTCATTCCCAAACATCACTCAAATATAAATGCTTTTCAATTTTAAATATTTAACATTTTCATCTAATAATTACCTAATCATTACAACTTCCTTAAACTTCCAAACTAAACACAAAAAAAAAAAAAAAAAAAATCAACTTTTTCAAAACCAAAAACAAATATAGTATTAAAAAAATTATATTATAATAATATTTTAACTTTATAATATTTTTATTTAACTTTTTCTCTCTCCTTTTCTAAAATCTAATAAATAATTATAATTCAAGCTATTTCAATACTATTCATAGATTTCTCATCTTATTTCATTTTCCAAGCATCACCTAACTTCCATTAATTTGCATAAGAGTATATAAGAGCTTGAATACAATTTGGAATACCTTTCATGAAAACAGATTCAAAATCTAAACAGAGTGCAACTTTTGCCGGTTGGTGTGCCACATAATTTACACCCATTTTCACATGACAAATTTGCCTGTGACGTCCCGATTCCCACGTACAAAAAAATACGGAAATTGTGATGTCCGGATGATGACAACAAGGTCACGCATCCCAACGATAGTGCCAAGTGTGTGTACATGTAACAGTGTACAATAAATAACGCAGCGGATAATATAAATAAGTCTACTAAGTATCAGAATTTTTAAATACAAATATTCAAAACAAATCATCTTTAAAATGTTATACAGTCATCCCAAATATATTACAAAGGCAATATATAAATAATTGATAAAAACGAATCTCGATAAACAGGAGTAATCCCAGATCACTCCGCCAACGGAGCCAAGCTAAGGCTCGTCATCCTCATCTGCATCAAAATCTGCGATATCATAAAATGGTACCACAGGTTAGTATAAACCAAACAACTCTCGGGATAAAAACATATTGATGCAACCAACATGCATGCATATGATGAAATATGCATCAAATCCAAATATCATTTTCCTCGAAAATGGATATTTTCCAAAATATCAAATCCGTCATTTTCCCAGAAAATGAATCACATAAAATCCTTTTATCTAACACACGCTATTTTCTCAGAAAACAGCCCATTAATCTATTGACAAATGCACCATGATCTCCCCTAGGGATCATCCGCACGTCCTGGCTTCGTAGCGATGCTCAGTTCCGCGCCTAGCGCATTCGTGGCAAAGCATCCTCTAGCCCCCGCCAGCAGAGGGGCCACGGAGTTAGCACGAGACCATCTTGTCTGATCCCGTTGTATCCCAGCGACAACCCAGGGAACGTCACTCAGTATATTTCGCTCCCAAGTGACCAGAGGAGCTCCACCGAGATAACACCCCATCTCGGCTTGGGGTCGTGATACACACGAATCCAAAAATCTTTTAACACATGAAAACCCAGTTTTCAATTAACACATGAACATGAATGTATTTACACGAAAACTCAGTTTCCTTTACAAACATGATCATGCGTGCAATATGCCATGCACATGAACAACACCATAACTAACAACCAACAACTCACAATGCAAACCAAACACACAACAACTCCGTCCACAATCCATCCGACCCCCGAACTCCTCGGACTCAGTCCGGCATGTCCAACCAGATCACAATAATATGAGTTAGTACAAAAATATATTTAAATCACGATAGTTCTTTGGAAAAATACTTACAGTGCTATATAGTAATTTTTGAAAGATCATGGAGCTGCAAGAAGTGGCGGCACAGCAACGTAACAGTGCAAAATGCACTGTGGCCATGGGTCTCAAAAATCCACTTTTGAATGGGGACAAACTAAGACCCGAAATTGAAAGGGTAGGGCTTAGAGATGTCGGTGAAGCTAGTGGTGGTGGTGGTTGGCCGTGGGTGGCGGCGCAAAGGGTGGTTGAAGACCAAAAATACCCAAATCGGAAATGAGGTTGGTTGTGCTTCACCGGTGACGGATCGAAGCTGGGGTTGGGTGCATTGGGTAGCTGGGAGGTCGAGGATGAAGTGGTAAAGAAATGGTGGCTGGAGGTGGCGCGACGGCAGCGCTGGAACAAAGAGAAGGCCGTGGCTTTGGGTGGTTCGTGGAGGCTAACGACGGCGAGATAGGGACTGAGATTTACGGGAAAGGGTCGCCGGCCGGTGGGGGAGAGGTTGGGCTGGGCGGTGTCGCGCACGACGGCGCGACGGCGCTGGGTTGGGTGAGGAAGACGCGGACGCATAGGGAAGGGAGAAGGAAAGGGACGTCGCGCGCGGGAGAGAGAGCTGGGGGGAAAAAGAAAAAGATGAAAAAAGAAAGAGGAAAGAGGAAAGAAAAAGAAAAGAGGAAAAAGAAAAGTGGGGAAAAGAAATGAGGTCCAATCCTCACATCTTGGGTCACAAAAATGATCCAACGGAAACGATTTCAAAACAACAAGTACAATAAAATAATTTAAACGTAATGATACAATAAAAATAAAATAATTAAATCCAACAATCAATTAATTTAAAATAAAGAACAATTTAAATGCATCACAATAATAAATATTAAGAAAACACAACAAATTAATTTTCACAAATTAAAGATCATAAAATAAACCATTTAAAAATATCCAATAATTTCAAAACAACAGAATAAATTTTTGAATTAATAAAAATAATCCTTCAATAAAAATACACTAAAATACGGGGTGTTACATTGCTTTGCTAAAGTTAGACTTTGGTGGATGCCAAGACTATGCAGATACTTCATGTTGCAGTTAATTAATGACTAAAGATTGTTTGATAGTTTGATACTCCTCCAGAGAATTGTGAGCCATAAGAGATAGTTGAGAATGATGTTGGAAAATGTTGTCAAAATAAGCTTGTTCTATCTGAGCCATAACTACCTAACATTGATCATCATTCTCTCAAACTCTGTAGTCTCGAAACACCCCTCTTGGTACATCACAATTTCCATGAATTTGAGGCCTAGTACTCTACATTTTTTAAGCTTGTTACTACAAATACTCCAAGCATCATTTGTAGAAAGACACTCCCACAAATTAACATGTTCTACATATTCCTCTACTAATTCACAAATAGGACAGAGTGCATCCCTCACTACATTCTTCATCTTAAGGTTTTGTCTAGTTGGTAGGATATTGTAGCAAGCTTTCCACATAAATAGCAAAATTCCAATAAATACACCAAAATTAAATACGTAAATAAAGAATTAATCTGTCCAAAATCTTGCTAAAATTGGATTCAAAAGCACTTCCTAAATAAGAAATAAAATATTACCATAAAAGGCAAAAAAATCTAAAAATGGAGATTTAAAAGGGAAAACAACTGATTTCGACCTTGAAAACGGTGCACACCGAGCATAGTTTTGAGACTATGGCATGAGCGTCGAAAAGAGCTTTCCGAATTGGGGTCATATGCATGATTCCGATACCCATAGCCAAAGTTATGGCCAAAATACCGACACGTGCTCAAAACTGCCCCAAATCAAGGAAAGATCACTGTTTCCTGTTGTACTTGTGTTGATCTACCGTCTCAAGGTAGTTCAATGCCATCAACGTGTAATCTGATAACTTAGCATCATCTAACTCAGATTCTTCTCCCTCACATATCCTAATGAACAAACTTCGGGATTAGTCTCGATTTTTTAATTTACTTGATCAATATTAGTTAATTAGTTCCAGCGATCTATGATGTTATTTTCACTTAATTAATTACATTGGAATACTTTCCACTTTGCATAAGTCAAACAATTAATTTGGTTGTGACTAGCTAGGACATAACTAATTGGAAAGTAATTTCCTACTTTCTTACCGCGAGTCCGTATATAGATAATATAATATAATATAAGCTGGTCGTGGCTGTATATCATGACCACAACATATTGGAGACTAGATCAAAGCCGGATATATATGCTCGATCAATTGATAGGTGGCATGTATATGACCATGTAGTATTAATTATTTCAATTTCACATCCCTTCATATTGCAGGCATGTATGTGTGTGTATATTTAATTTATTAAGAATCCAATTGCTTGTGTACGTAATATATAATATAAATTTTCAATTATGGGTGATTGAATCGGCCGGCCGTATCTTTGAGCTTAATATTCATATTTCGTTTCATCAGGAGAAGGAAATTCACCAGTTTGCAGGTAATGTTCCAGATCATGTGACAAATCGAACAATCCTTCTAGTTGAGTGAACGTAGCCTTATGTAACTAGGGAGGAATCCTGCCTAATCCATGGGGCAATATCAAGGACAATAAAATGGGCGGAAAAAAAAAAACGATGAGAACGTGTTGGGTTGGTAAGAAAACTTGCTAAGTAATATGTGTTTAAACTGCATGCAACAAAGTAACATATATAGATATATCTGACAAAGTAACATAGATAAAAGAAAGGGTGCGGTATTAATATAGATAACAAAACCAGAATGAAAGATAACATCATTTAAAAAAAATATATCTTTTTAAGGTATATCTATTGGTAATGAATTAGCCATATCATAGAAAAGAGAAGGCATGCATGCGGCAAGAAGACTGAGCCACAACACATGAAAAAACAGGAGAGATATAAACATATTGGCCCAAGAAGACTGAGACATAGCGCATGAAAAAATAGGAGAGATATACATATATCTAAATGTAATAAAGTTCATCGATCAATCTGTGAAGATATATCTATATATTGATCACCGTGGACTAGCTCATCATCTGCCGTCATTTAATGATTTCACGACTTGGTTCTTCATACTCTCAAGCCCAACTGTTGTGATCATAGAAGAAGAACCATTGTTGATATCAATGTTGAAAGAGTGTGTAGGTGCCCCAAGCAAGTATTCAGTCTCTTCTGTATAGAGATCAGGCTTTACCCACAGACGTTTTCCCTTAATTCTCAATCCTTCTAGTTCCATTGCCACTTCCTTCATAGTTGGCCTATCCTCCCCTTTTACACTTAAGCACCATTTTGCAATTTTAGCAACTTCATCTATCGCATTAATATTGCCGTCATTGACAATTTGATCGTCAAGAATTTGATGCAAGCAATCCTCTTTTATTGCAGAGTTAAAGAACATTGCCAAACATCTATCCTTTTCAGGCCTAACAAAACAAATGGCTTTCTTACCTGTCAATAACTCTGCCATAACAACACCAAAACTGTAGACATCACTTTTTTCTGTAAGTTGGTTACTATAAAAGTACTCTGGATCTAAATATCCAAGAGTTCCCTTCACCAATATAGATAATTCTATTTGATCAAGAGGGACCAAAATTGAAGTTCCAAAGTCAGCCACTTTTGCTGAATAGCTATCATCTAAAAGTATATTTGCAGGTTTCACATTCCTGTGTATAATTGGCACGGAAGTTGAAGAATGCAAGTATGCGAGCGCCCCTGCAGTTCCTGACGCTATCTTCAAACGTTTTTCCCACGAGACCAAGGATGATAGGGTTTTATCATGAATGTGACTAGAAAGAGTCCCATTTGTGATGAATTCATAAACTAGTAAAAGCACTTCTGTTTCTAGACAACAACCTAACATCTTAACCATGTTTCTATGGTTAATTTGAGTAAGCACAATAACTTCATTTATGAATTGCTAAATTTGACTCTTATCACAAATCTTTGATTTCTTAATGGCAACAACTTTTTTGTCTGGTAGGTCTCCTCTATAAACTGTTCCATAGCTTCCTTGCCCAAGGATTCTTCTCTCATCATAATTGTTAGTAGCATTTTCAAGTTCTTCCACACTAAATATTTTGGCAGTCTCCATTGAAGTGCTATAATTTGAGAGTTTTTGTTGTAACAATAATCCACCATTTTGTTCAAAGAATTTCTCTTTTAACTTGATGAGTTTTCTTCTTTTAAGTCCACAATATATTGAAGAACCTCCCACAAACAATCCTAAGAGTCCAATGCTGATAGCCGCTCGTACATACTCAAACATGTTATCTTTGTTTCCACAAACCGTTCAACAAAGTTACTACTGCAAATCAAATAGATATATAGGTAACTAGCTCGGTCAAGACTTGAGTAAGAGACTATCACTGAAGCTCTAGCATAGATTCTACATACGCATGCAGTCCTATTTGTGCAAATACAGATTTGGTAAAAAAAATATAAAATTAAATGAATAATGCTACATGATCACCATCTATAAATATTTAAAAGAAAAAGATCATAATGAAACAGAACATGTGTTTGATTACTTTTTGTTCAAAGTAATAATTGAACTAGCATTAGGTACTTCCGTTAGGTAAAGATCGATCGGAGAGACATCACACAAGTATATATACTTGAATTCAAATTTTAGGGCTTACACATATATAAGTCTAGCTATTCGATCCGCTTCTATATATTCTAGGTTCTAAGGTTTTGAGTAGGAACCCAAGGGGACTCTAGCTAATTCATTAATTTTTGAGTTGTGCTCTTGCTTTTATATCAAGTGATCTTAAATCTTGACGCTTAAAATTAATAACAAGATAAAAGATAAAATATTTAATTAATGGAGTTTTATTACTGTTTTACAGATAGTTAATGTAGATATATTAATTGCTAGATCTTATTCTTATCATTGTCATCAACTAGTAATTATTTAAAGGTAAATATATAACATACATGTAATAATTACATAAAAAATTATCAGAGACGTACGTAGAATTTTAAGACTAATTTAAAATATTAATTACTCTTGTACGTTGTTTTCTGTACGTATGATATCTAGACATATCAATGTCCAAGCAGCTGGCAATGTTGACCAAAGGGGCCAATGGCTGCTGACACAACCATGCATTGACCAAGTAGGGATCCAAATCCTTAAGAAATGCTCTCTCTCTCTCTCTCTCTCTCTCTCTCTATATATATATATATATATATGTTTGTGTGCGAGAGAGATCAGATTACGGGCCCAACCACCCATGTAATTAGAGAATAGATTAATTGCCAATTAGTAGAAAAATATATTAAAAAAAAGAATATAATACAATTAAATATACATTATTCTTATGCATACTTACCGAGTGGAATAATGATATTGATCCTTGATTGGTTGGCCTCGGCTTTAAGTCTGCAACCTGTTCTGTTTATGATCTTCCCATCTCCTTCGTATCCGTCGAGGCAAATACATGTAAAATTCCCGTCAGTGTTTTTGCATTTTGATGCATGCAGTAATATTGCAAGGTTTCGGATCTGCTTCGCACTCATTAATATCTGAAACACAACAATAATATATACAAAATTAACTAAGATCGATGCTAGCAAACCAAACGCACATGATCATGATCAGTACGTATACGTCCGGTGTAACACCCCATATTTTAGTGTATTTTTTAATTGAAAGATTATTATTATTAATTTAAAAATTTATTCTCTTGTTTTAAAACTAGTTGGATTTTTAGTAGGTTTATTTTTATGATTTTTAATTTTGTGAAAATTATTCTGAAATGATTTCTTATAGTTGATTATTGTAATACATTTAAATTGTTTTTCATATTAAATTAGCTTATTATTGGGTTTAATTATTTATTTTCATTTTAATCACTGCGTTTAAATTATTTTATTTCACTTGCTGTTTTAAAATCGTTTACGTTGGATCATTTTTGTGACCCAAGATGTGAGAATTGAACCTCATTTCTTTCCCTACATTTTCTCTTTCCTCTTTTCTTTTTCTTCCTTTTTCTTCTTTTTTTTTTCCTTCTTTTCTTTCTTTTCTTTTCTTTTTCCTGGCCTCTTCCCGCGCGGCACGTCTCTCCCTCTCCTCTCTCCGTCCGTTCCTTCATCCTCCCAGCCCGCCGCCGTGCGCCTGCGGTGATCGACACCGGCCAGCCCTCTGTCCTCCCCAGCCACCGGCGACCACCACCCTGTAATCTCAGCCCCAACCGCGCCAGCTTTAGCTCCCACGAGCATCACCAAGCCGCAGCACTCCTTGCGCCGCTGCGCCGCCGTTGCGCCACCTCCGGCCACCATCTTCTCACCACATCATCCTCGACCTCCTTGCAACCCAATGGACCCAACCCCACCTCCGATCTATCACCGGTGAAGCCCCACCATCAATATTTCCGTTTTGGGTATTTTTTCACTTCAACCACCCTTTGCGCCGCCACCCACGGCCAACCACCACCACCACTAGCTTCACCGACATCCCTAGGCCCTACCCTATCAATCTCGGGTCTTCGTTTGCACCCGTTCAAAAGTGGGTCTTTGAGACCCTCGGCCATAGTGCATTTGGCACTGTTTTGTTGCTGCGTTGTCGCTTCGTACAACTCCGCGATCTTTCAAAAATTATATTATAGCATTGTAAGTATTTTTCCCAAAGAACTTTTGAGATTTAAATGTATTTCTGCGCTAATTCATATTTACTGTGAATTTGTTGGTTGTGCCGGACTGAGTCCGAGGAGTAAGGGGGGTCGGTTGGATTGGATAATGGAGTTGTTAGTGTGAGACTGGTTTATGCTATGAAATTTGTTGGGTGTTTCAGGTTTAAATATTGGTGTTTTGAGTTGGACGTTGGTCATGGTGAATATTGGTGATTTTTAGGAAGTGATGATATATTTTGGGATTATGAGGGTTTTAAGTTTTGAGATATTAAAATAGGTTATTTTAGAAGTTTAGGATTAAATGTCGAAATCCGTGATTGATTGAAAACTTACGGAAATTATGTTATTATTTTTTATAGGTGATGATTTATATTTGACTCAACATTTTTTAGGAAAATTCTGATAAGCTAAGTTGTTCAGGTAAGCGGGGTTCCTATGCTAGGCCTTACACGAATTATTTGAGACTGAGGTTGATTTTCTGAAAATTTTGCATATTTTTGTGGTGAAATGAGAACTTGGGAAAAAACAAAAAACCAACCTCGGTCGTTTATTTGCATACTCATGAAATCTGTACGAAAAAGAGAAAAATATGTTCTGACATGCATTGTGTAGACATGAGCTAAATTCTATCATGTGATTTCTGAAATCTGAAAAATGAGCGATATTGAGAATATGAAAAGTTGTGCATTTATTTGAAAAGATATTCTGGCTTTTGTGTTCAGTGTGTGTAAACTGTCTGATTCTGTTTTGATACTCTGTATTATTTTGATATAACATCTGAAAACCTTTGGCATGGTGTACTGGTTTTCGTATCTGACTCTGTCTCTGCTTTGCTCTGCTCTGTTATGCTCTGCTATGTTTGGGTTGGTACCAACTTCTCTGTCTCTGAGTGCACCCACTTTGGAAACAAAGTGGTTTTATTGTGGTCTTTCCTGTGTGCACACTCGGGGCTCCGAGAAGAATAAAGGAAAGATTTCACCTCTGTCTCTGCCTGGTTTGGCCACCGGCGTTAGCACAACCCTACCACGGGGGTGAAACATGGTCTCTGCTCTGTTTGATGCTCTGTTTTGATCTGATGATGATACTCAGTTTATGTTATGCCAAAGTATTATGGGTTTTATGTGTTTTAAAACCATCGCTCTGTTACTTTTGAAAATATGTTCTGCTCTGCATGATAACTCTGGAAAATGTTTTGTTCTGCATGTTATACTTTGTAAATGCTCATGTTTGCACGCTAGCATATGTCCTCTGCTTACTGAGTTGTTGATAACTCACCCCCTATCTTCATAATATTTTTCAGATGATGTGGAGAGTCCAACTGAGGACCTGGATTAGATTGGCGTGAATGATTAAGCTGGGAGAAGATGTTAGAAGAATGAATTCTGATGTCCTTTAGTTTTAATGTTTTTTCGATTTATTTATATTTTGGACTTGGGTTTTAGTAAGACTTATGAAAGTATTAGTTTGGTTTGTTATGACTACCGAGAGATTTTGGACGCCTTAGTTTATTTTGCTGCAGTAATGACTTTGTAGAGTTTTCAATGTGATTTATTTTAGACTACATGAGATTGAGTTTTGCTAATAAAATTTTAGAGTTTTATTTTAGTTGTGTTGGGAAACATGTTCTTAAGTGATAGGTAGTAATTCTCCGGGCCAACCGGAGTTGAGGCGTTACATCCGGACTTCAACCCATTAAATATTAGGAAAATAGCTCAAAACTATCTATCCAGATTTTGCAGAAGCTTAACAAAAGTTTCATTCTATATAAAAGTTGTTTAGTATTCCTTCAGATTTTGCAGAAGCTTTTGTTCGATGCATGTGCAACTCATACGTACGTACTTTGGCAACCATGAGGGAGGTTTGGGCCGGCTTCCGTCATAACCTTCTTTGCACACCGATCCTCGCAGTTAGGCTTGGCTATTTGAAATGCTACAGCTGCGGCACCCATTCCCACAATATCACAGCAACACATGTCACTAATTCCAAGAACATCTTAAGCAAACCCATTATTTTTCCAAGAAAATCTTCGATTCTAAAAGTTTTTGTTTTGGTGATCTCTTGGAAGACTTCTCATATATAGATGCTGATCTTTTTATTGGATGGAGGCATAAAGGAAATTAAAACCCAAATATGGACCATATATACATACATATATATATATATATGTGCGGCGCCCCCGACTCCCATGTAAGGAGGCACGAGAATCGAGACGCCAAGATGGTGACAACACGGTCACACATCCCAACGATAGTGTCAAGTATGTGCATATGCAACATTGTACAATAAACAACGCAGCGGATAATATACATAAGTCTACTAAGTACTAGAATTTTAAATACAAATATTCAAAACAAATCATCTTTAAAAAAGTTATACAGTCATCCAAAATAAAAATATATACAAGTCTCAAACCAGAATACGAGTGATCCCAATCACTCCTCGGGCGGAGCTGACTCCTTAGGCTCACCCTCATCCTCCTCTGCATCAAAATCTGCGTTACCATAGAATGGTACTGCAGGTAAGTATAAACCAAACAACCATTAGATAAAAACATATTAGTGCAACTAACATGCATGCATATAATGAAATATGTATTAGATCCAAAAATACCATTTTTCTCGAAAATAGGTATTTTTAACACATGCCAAAATCCCATTTTGGCCCAAAAATAATACTCCGTCATTTTTTCAGAAAATGACCCAAATCAATAAAACCTCATTTTCCCAGAAAATGAATCACATAAAAATCTTTTAATCAACACACGCTATTTTCCCAGAAAACAGCTCATTATTCCATTAACCAATGCACCATGATCTCCCCTAGGGATCATCCGCACGTCCTGGCTTCGTAGTGATGCTCAGTTCCGCGCCCAGCTCGTTCGTGGCCAAGCATCCACTACGCAACGAGCAATGCCCAGTTCTGCTCCCAGCGCGTACGTGGCCAAGCATCCTCTAGCCCCCGCCAGCAGAGGGGCCACGGAGTCGGCACAAGACCACCTCGTTTGATCCCGTTGTCGCTCAGCGACAACCCAGGGGACGTCACTCAGTATATTCCGCTCCCGAGTGACCAGAGGAGCTCCACCGAGATAATGCCCCATCTCGGCTGGGGGTCGTGATACACACGCACCCAAAATCCTTTAACACATGAAAACCCAGTTTTCATGAAACACATGAACATGAATGTATGTACACGAAAACCCAGTTTTCTTTACAAACATGATCATGTGTGTAATATGCCATGTACCTGAACAACACCATACCAACAACCAACATTTCACAATACCAATCAAACACACAACTCCGTCCACAATCCATCCGACCCCCGAACTCCTTGGACTCAGTCGGCATGTCCAACCAGTAACAATAATATGAGTTTGTGTAAAAATATATTTAAATCACAATAGTTCTTTAGAAAAATACTTACAGTGCTATATAATGATTTTCGAAGGATCACGGAGGTGCAAGAAGTGGTGGCTCAGCAACGAAACAGTGTAAAATACACTGTGGCCGTGGATCTCAAATACCCACTTTTCAATAGAGACAATCCAAGATCTGAAATTGATAGGGTATGGCTCAGATAGGTCGGTGAAGCCAATGGTGGTGGTGGTTTGCCGTGGGTGGTAGCGCAAATGGTGGTTTTAGGCCAAACATGTCCAAATCAGAAATGGAGATAGATAGGCTTCACCGGTGACGGATCGGAACTGGGGTTGGGTCCATTGGGTTGCTATGAGGTCGAGGATGAAGTGGTGAAGAGATGGTGGCCGGAGGAGGCGCGACGGCGGCGCTGGAACGAAGAGAAGGCCGCGGCTTTGGGTGGTTCGTGGAGGCAAACGACGGTGAGATAGGGGCTAGGATTTACGGGGAAGGGTTGCCGGCCGGTGGGGGAAAGGTTGGGCTGGGCGGTGTCGCGCACGGCTGCGCGACAGTGTTGGGCTGGGAGAGCGACGGAATGCACGAGGAGGGAGAGAGGAGAGGTCACAGCACGCGGGGAGGGAAAACTATGGAAGAAAGAAAGAAAAAGGAAAGAAAAAGAGAAAAAGAAAAGTGGGGAAAAGAAATGAGGTCCAATACTCACCTCTTGGATCACAAAAATGATCGAACGAAAATGATTTCAAAACAGCAAGTTAAATAAAATAATTTAAACATAATGATACAATGAAAATAAAATAATTAAATCCAACAATCAATTAATTTAAAAAGAAAAACAATTTAATGCATAACAATAAATAATATTAAGAAAACATAACAAATTTAATTTCTACAATTTAAAGATCATGAAATAAACCATTTAAAATATCCGATAATTTTAAAACAAGAGAATAAATTTTTGAATTATTAAAATAATCTTTCAGTAAAAATACACTAAAATACGGGGTGTTACAATATATATATATATATGGAAAAAATTTTAGAATATCAATCAATATTATTTAGAATATTTCTATCATTTTATGTTAATTAGATGATGTGTAAGCACTACAAAACAATTGCTTTTTAATGATGGTTGAAAAATTGTGACAGTCCCCAAACCGTCACTAAAAAGCATTTTTTGTGACGGTTTCTGAAAACCATCACTAAAGACAGATGAGATTTTTTTTAACGTTCCAACATATGAGAAATTTACGTTCGAACATCACATATACGTTCAAACATTGTGGCTACTTACGTGCGAACGTGAAATGTTTTGGTGCCAACGTTCGAATGTTAGTACTTAACGTTCGAACGTGAAATGTTTTGCGCTAACATTCGAACGTTAATTACTAACGTTAGAACGTTAATTTTAAATTTAAATTAAATATGACTCTAATTTAAAAATTATGTGGTTTTTATAGTGCATAATTTGTGAACAAGTCAAAAAAATTGACTTGTATATATTTATATATACACAATTTGTAATATATAAATATATATAAACATATATATATTTGAAGTGCAGTGATTTAGTATTAAAGTTGAAAAATATAACATTAAAGAAGATTGAGAATTGAAATTAAATAATATTAAATAATATTTTTCTTTACATATATTAAAAGCAAAATACAAAATATGATCGAATTTCGTAAACAACACTCAAATGATAGCGTTGCTCGCGAAATTCAAACTTCATACCTCCTCAGTCAAGGTATCAACCTTGTCGTTAAGGATACTTACACGATGGGTGATCTCGGCGATAAATGCCTCTATAGCCGCAAGCGATCAATTGATCTTACGATCGATATGCACAGTCAACTGTGAGATCACCGCATCAACCCAAGCAGGCCGCGCATCTCTCGCAGATGTACTCGACGGCTGCTGACTACTACTCCCCACATGACCTGGCTCAGGCTGCGTCGGAGGAATTAGATCCTCTATAGGGGTGACTGACGTCCCCTGGCCTGTCCAATGCTACGTCGATGCATGGTCTTGTCGAGAGGGCTCATCTAATATTTGACCTGCTCCTCTGGCTGGGTTGGCACTCCCCGTGGAGACGATGCTCGCCTCGTAACGAATCCTCTCAAAGATGTGCAGTGGCAAATCTATGGGATTTCCACATGTCACTCGTATAAAAAATTGTGCCTGAGCCGACTAAATGTGGTTTTATGTGCCACAGGATCCACGTTTGTTCTAACAATAAGGTGCAACATGCGGAAGAACTGTAGCAGATGGTTCTGGTTGAAGGCATTCTTCCTCTCGATTTGCATGCGGTCCCTCCCAGTGAGGATGTAGAAATCCTCGTCTCTGTCATCATCCCGAGCCTCAAGGCCAATATCCTCTGCCTTTAACCGGTCTACATCTCTGGCTGATGCTGGCTCAAATGGTGGCCAATAGAAGATGCAGAAGTGCCTACATCGTCACGAGGTGTAGCGTGTATAGATGATGTCTCAACTCCTCAACGAATCCCGCGGTGCTCGACAATGACATCTGGTGAAATCTCAATGGAAACACCGCGTACAGTCATGGTGTGAGAGGATGCGTCCTGAGGCATGTCACACATTCCCATATAGAACTCTTGAACCATTGAGTGGTATATCTTGCCCCTCAATGTGCAGATATTTTCCTAGCCTCTGCTGACGAAAACATCTCTCAGGTTCGTCTGCTCCCATATGAGTTCGTCAAACTTATTAATCAGGACCTCTCACTCTACTATAACAGTACAAGCCCCGATACAAGTAGTGTCCTGAGTGGCTCCTTCTGTCCCTCGTTTCCTAGTATGCAGAGGATAAGCCATATCTTGAAAATAGAAAAGGAAAAAAAATTATTTACATTGATGCATTTTTTGCATTAATTTTAAGCCGCTCTACATTAACGTTTGAACATAGTAAAATAAACGTTTGACCGTTAAGATAAAAAGTTCAGACGTGTATCCTTTACGTTAGCACGTAAAACACATACGTGTGAACGTATAACATACATGTTCAAACGTAAGAAGTAAATAAATTTAAATGACGTACGTTCAGACGTTTATGTTATACGTTCGAATGTATGGGTTTTACGTGCGAACGAAAAGGATGCACGTCCGAACGTTGAAGCATAAATAAATTTAAAAAGTAGTACATTCGGACGTTATAATTAAACGATTGGACGTAAATTTTACAAAAAATAACGTCTGAATGTAAAATAATACACGTTCGAACG
Organism: Juglans microcarpa x Juglans regia; assembly: GCF_004785595.1. Lineage (NCBI taxonomy): Eukaryota > Viridiplantae > Streptophyta > Magnoliopsida > Fagales > Juglandaceae > Juglans > Juglans microcarpa x Juglans regia. Next base: position 33,090,342 of record NC_054598.1, on the reverse strand, counting down.
TAGAAGCCTTAACGGCTATATAATTGAAACATCATATGTTCGAACGTCTTGGTGAAACGTTCGAACATTACGACACAGAATGGCTGAGTCGACTCAGCCATTATTGAAATCTCAAAAATCAATCTACAAGGTTCTAAATGCCGAAATGTCACCGTAGAAATGAAGTATACACTTCAAGAAACTTTTCTACGATAACTATTTGACCAATGGCAAGCTGTAGTAGCCGGAAAATGGAGTTGAAAATCTAGCCACTACTCGGCCCGTTTTAAACAAAACCGAACCCAAATCTCAAATAAAATACATGTTATTTGATTAAAAGATGAATGCCTGCATTTTAGTGACGGTTGTGGCAGAGTTTGATGGAGGTGACGACGGAGGAGTGGCGGCGTGCAAACGGGAACAAAGTTAGATAACGGTGAAAATGACGTTTCGCCATTCTGTTTTGGCCTTATATACACGAAACGTTCAAACGTAATTCTTAGTACATTCGAACGTTTTTCGATTTATTTTTCAAAATATTGACTATAATATATTATATTATTAATATATGTTATATATTATAATGTATACTATAACATATAGCATACTATATATAATATTATATTATATATTATATATATATATGATCCATTATAAACTAATGAAAACAACATTAGAACCACAAGCTCTTATTACTCGCCCAAAATGATATACTTTATTATTACAATCTAGTACCCAAAGTTCTAGTGTACAAATTCCTAAATAGATTAATCGGAATCAAATTACTCTCCCTAATGAATGACAATTAGATTAATTGGTTTTTTTGAATTTGTGAGTGCTAGTTATATTTCAAAAATTTAGCAATATGTTTATACATGTTGTTGTGATTTTATGGTTACTCTTGAAATAATTGTGATTATTGTTTGTGAATTTTGTGAATAGTTTGTGAGTTTATGGTATTCATTGATGAATTAATATGTGTAGAAATATTATTGTGGGGATATTGTTGTTGTTGTGAAATGGATTTGAAATATTGTGATTATTGTTTTTGAATTTTTATTGAATATATTTAACAAGAAAATTATAAGTTTAGGATCTTAATTTAAGTAAAGATTAAAGACGGGACTGGCCATTGGATCAGTAAATAGCAAGGTAGTTTTAGTGGGAGGATCGATCACTTTTGTTTTCAAAGTAATGTTCAAACATCCTCCATGATTGTGTTACAAGTAATAAATATATAGAGAACTAACTAGCTAGCTAGCTTGGTGATCACGTTGTAGTTGCGTACCTTCATTTGTTGCGTTTGTGGGTACGAAGTGCATGGGCCATACATATCTTCAGACATCAATATAGGTGTCCATTAAGTGAGTCCCAGCCATACATGCCTCTGCTGATAGTCGGTGTTACATTAAGTGTCCATGTCGATGGTGTAAAAATTTGTGTGCAATATGGTTGAATGGAGTTGAAAGTCATATATTTATGAACGGTATGGGTCTAGGTTGGATGAAGTTGAAAGTCATATATTTGGATGAAGTTGAAAGTCATACAAATTATGACCCTCAGATGATGTGATTCCAAAAAATCATTACTATATAATATATATATAGTGCATTATATATATATACTATGAAGTGTATTATATGTATATATATAAAATATAGTATATATAGTATATATAGTATACTATATATAGTCCAGATTACTCACCTTGGCATCCACCTCTCATAATCCTAAAAATGAACATTTTTCTCCAACATATTCACAAGTGATTAGAGATGACGTCCAAATACACACCTTGAGTAAAGAAGAATTTAATAAGTAACAAAGAATATCTCGAACAAGCGGGTTATATGAAAGAAGAAAATAGTGACAAAAAGTTAGTATTTTCTCAACTTTTCAAGAAAAAAAAAAAAAGAGATTATATTGAAGAGAAATATTATGAGCATCTAGAAAAAAATACATATATATATAACTATTATATTAACAAATACTAACTATTGAATAAAAGTAACGTTCGAACTATAATAATGTATTCCCGCTGAATTTTCTCATATATGTGATGATCTTTCCATATTCGAATGCTAATGGAGGTGTATGAGAGTTCATTTTCATGTTCGAACGTATAATTATAATATGTTCAAACACGAGAAGAAAAATGCGGAAAATTTCTCGCTCGATTTAGGCATCTCTGTGATGATCTGAAATGTTCAGATGTTAAAAATGTACATCGAACGTGGGAGTAAATGTTCGAACATACATTTTCTAACGTTTGAACATGAAAATAAAAGTGCGGAAAATTTTCCGCTCGATTTAGGTATCTCTGTGATGATCTGAATGTTCTGACATTGAAATTTTACGTTTGAACGTTAGTCGATGAAAATTACTGGGAATTTATAAACATTCGAACGCCAAATTCTTAATGTTCGAACATAAAAATAAAAGTGCGGAAAATTTTCCACTCGATTTCAAGCACTATCATAGGAAGATTCGTTCAAACGTGTATAGAAAACGTCCGAACGTTGTTCGTAGGAAATTTATCCAAGTTTTTTAACGTTCAAACGTTATCGAGAATTTGGACGGGATAATATAATGTTCGAACGTACAACTTAAACGTTCGAAGGTTTTATTTAAAAATTTTATGATTGAATGAATACACGCACGGGAGGCTGTAGACTCATTTATGCTACTTCTCCCGTGCATGCAACAGAGAGAGACATGAGAGAGAGTCTTCATGGGTTAGAGAGAGAGAGAGAGTTGAGTGAGAGAGGGATGTGGGTTAGAGAGAGAGAGAGTTAGAGTGAGAGAGTGTTAGAGTAAGAGTTGAGTTTAGTTTTGGTAAAAAGAATTATTTTTCTTTTGTATTTTCCTGAATTTTATGATATTTGTCTTGTGTTTTTGTTATATATATTTCTAATAAGTTAGTGTTGTATTTTTTTGAAGAATTGGTTGTTTTGGCAAGTTGGAAGCTTTTGATTTGTAAGAGGATATTGTGAGTGCTAGGTATATTTCTAAACTTTAGCAATATGTTTATACATTTTTATGCTTACTCTTGAAATATTGTAATTATTGTTTGTATAGTTTGTGAATAGTTTGTGAGTTTATGGTATTCATTGATGAATTTATATGTGTATAAATATTGTTGTGGAAATATTGTGAATATGTTGTGATATGGATTTGAAATATTGTGATTATTGTTTGGGAATTTTATTTGAATATGTTTACATGGTTAGAAATATATTGTCTTTAGGTTTTGGATTTATGTGAAAATTTTGATATAATATTTTTTGGTTTTGAAGAATTTGTGAGTTATTTCTCAAGTTTAGGAATATGTTAATACATATTGTTGTGATTTTATGCTTACTCTTGAAATAATTGTGATTATTGTTTGTGAATTTTGTGAATAGTTTGTGAGTTTATGGTGTTCATTGATGAATTAATATGTGTAAAAATATTGTTGTGGGAATATTGTTGTTGTTGTTGTGATATGGATTTGAAATATTGTGATTATTGTTTGTGAATTTTTATTGAATATGTTTATATGGTTAGAAATATATTGTGTTTAGTTTTTAGTATTTATGTGAATTTTTTTGTGTTTTTTTAATATGTTCTTTAACAAGAAAATTATAAGTTTAGGATCTCAATTTAAGTAAAGATTAAAAACATTTAATATGAGACTTAATATTTAACATTTAATAAGTATATATAATATATTCATACTAATTTAGTTAGAATATGATTATTATTCAAATTATAACTATAGTATAAAACTTAATTTAAAAAAAAAAAAAGAAAAAAAAAGTATATAACTTAACTATATATAAAGTATAATATATACATACAATAACTATAATTAATAATTACTTACTAAATATAAATGACTCACTCAATTAAGAATAACAATTAAAATGATAATTTAGGAATGATAATAATTAAAATTATATTATAACCTTTGAAATTAAGTATAGCAATTAAAATTATACTTTAGTAATGATAATAATTAAAATTATATAATAACCATTGAAATTAAATATAACAATTAAAATTATACTTTAGGAATGATAATAATTAAAATTATATAATAACCTCTGAAGAAATTATATATAACAATTATAATAAAAATTATATAATAAGAATTAAAATAACATAGGTATCAATTAACAATGTCCTAAGATATAAAATAACAATTAAATTATAAGTGTGATGCATCCGAGATCAATCATTATAGTATTTCATATAGGATAGCCCCAGCCAATCCAAAATCACTATAAAAACCTTTGTTGCCTGTTGAAAAATTTGAAGTTTTGATTCTATAACTATTAATTTTTAATTTTTTTATAAATTAATAATGTCACCTTCGTGTTGTGCTATATTGTTAAACTAGAGAGAGATGAAAGAATATGTGAACAAGTTTTGTGTCATGTACACAATGAGGGAGTATGATCTTGAAGAAATGTTGAAATTTTAATTTAATTACTTGACTGTCAAAGTCTCTCCGGCCTTGAGAGTTGTCAAGGTTGGACAGTTTGTGACGGTTAAGTAATTAGACTAAACTTTAGATATTTCTTCAAGATCATTCTCTCTCGTTATGTACTCATAGGAAACTTGTTCACACAATCTTCCATTTCTCTCTAGTTTAACAATATAACACTACTAGGAGGTGACATTGTTAATTCAAACAACATGGAGATATTGTTTGTAATGTTTTTTGATAGATATGGTATGACATTACATAAATAACCTTAGACCCGTTTGAGAATTAGTGTACATTTATGTATCCACTAATTCCTGAATTGTCCAGTGTGGACAGTTTGTGATTATATTATCTGTATTGCACATTTTTGTTACTCCTACTTTTCAGGTTTAATGTGAAGTTTCGATGTCTTCCTCTACTGTTCTTTGGGTATACTGTTCAGAGGGTCACAATCCCTCTATTTGAACATGTATACTTGGAGAACTATGAGGAGATGCTGCCGAAATTTCTACTAACGTAGAAAGTAGTAAAGTGACGAGATTTGTGTAATATGGATAATATAATCTCGAATAGAATAGGACCAACTACTTTATCTAAAAAGCAATGAGAATTTGAGCATACATGCATGTGAATTTTTTATGTACGTGTTATTAATAGATAAATATTTTTAGAAATGGACAAAAATTGGATGCGTCTAGGCGATAGACTTGGAAATGATTATATACCCTATGCGCGTGGAGTAAGAACCTTCATTGATTTTGCACGGGCCAATGCTGATAGTCGCGGTTACATTAAATGTCCATGTTGAGGGTGCAAAAATTTGTGTGTGATAGGGTTGAATGAAGTAGAAAGTCATATATCTGTGAACGGTATGGATTTTGGGTATATCCGATGGGTACTACATGTTGAGCCGTATGAACAGTCAGCAGATGTATTGGTCGATCATCACAATTATTTGCGGCACATGGATGATGATTATGAGCATGATGAGATGGAGGAGATGTTGGGTGACATTGGAGCGGAGATGTTTATGGATGAGGTTGACGACAATGCCTCAAGTGGCGGAGAGACTGATTGTGAAAATTTCGCTTCAATGTGGGAAGATGCAAAGCGCGAGCTTTATCCAAACTGTACAAAACATTCCAAAATGTCCTTTATTGTGCAATTGATATAATTAATTATTTTCAAGAATGCCGCCAAAACGACAACGAAGAAATGTGCCTCTGCCAAGTCCAAGTCCCGAACCCATTAAGAACTCCCCACTCGAGGAATCCGCTCCTGAAGATTAAGTTAACACACAATAGAACAACAACTAGTCGACACCTACTATTAAGGAAATATTGTCGTTGATAATTAATTATATAGTTAATACTTTTGTCTCAATAACTATATAACTATAATTATACTATATATTATCATGTAGTTAATCCATCTGCACGTCGTGGTTGTGGTTATACACGTGGCATCTCTCTTGAGAAAAATAGAAGGCACGAAAAACTTAAGATCACCATTCCTGATAATTCCACTGGAGGAGTGGATGATAGTACAGCAGCGCTTTCTTCCTATGGCACAGTAGTTCGAGCTTATGCTCCATTTTATGTGCGCTCATGGCGAGATGTTCCGAATGAGATTAAGGAGTACATTCGAAGTCGTGTGCTGGTGAGTTTACTTTGAGAGTACATTTTTTCACCTAGATTAGTATATCATATTTTTTACCTGATTCACTTGTTAGGATGAATTCGACCTCGACTTTGACCGTAGCGAGGATTTGAGAACCGTGAATGAGTTGATGGCTACACTATTCCAACATCACAAGGGACGATGTCATGACCACTTCAAGAAGCTTGAGACGTTGGAAGAGGCTGCGCAATCTCCTTTCCAACAGATGAAGGTAGATGATTGGAGAAAGTATTGTGATCTTTTTGCATCTCCAGATTATCAGATATTTTACATTTATATCTTTTAATTATTTACATTCATATTCGTTCTATATATTATATGTATACATATTACAATTAACATTCTTAATATATTTTGTAGCACTTGAGTTCTACAAATGTACAGAATAGATCCGCTCTGACTGTCCACCATCGTGCCGGTTCAAGGTCATTCTACCGTCTTGCTGAAAAAATGGTAATTAAAAAATTATAGAATTCATTTATTTTTCTGATATTCATTTATTTAAGTAATAACATTATCTTTTTAAAATTGCTAATGTCACTTTGTTAGAAACGTGATGATCCTGAAAACTTTTCCCTCATTCAAGTCTATGTTGCTGCTCACACTAATGAGCATAGTGAGTGGATGGATCATGTCGCTGCAGATAATTATGTAAGTAGTGTTAATTTTGTTAAATAAATTATGTAACATGTGAATAATTTATTTTTTATTTCTATTTCTTTTAATACGTTACTTATTAACGATTATTACCTTTCAAGTTGTAGGAAAAAATGATGGAGATGCAGTCGGCTTCTGGGTAATCCTCTCCTAGTGACATAAACATATTCACGCAAGTGCTCGGGTTGCAGTTTAGTATGGCAAGAGGTTCGGGACGATCTATCAAGCATAGATGTTTATCCTCCTCAACCTCATCGACTTCACAAATTAATAATCTTACCAAAGATTTAAAAGCTGCACGGCGTGAGAATGAGTATATGAAGTCGAGACAACAAGAGTTAGAGTCTCTCTTAGAATGACAGTCTCATTTAGAGATGCGTTTGCAGAACCAACAGAGAGACCAAGAAGAAAGAATACGCAGTGAAGTCCAAGAGGAAGTGCAACGGGAGATGATGGTGCAAATGGAGCGTGTTATGTCGTTGCAACAGAATCGCGATGCACGAGGAAAAAAGAAGAAATAAGTTTTATCAGTAGTGGTGGCTAGTTTTAATATCTAGTTTTAAAATTTTATAAAACATTGTTATTTGTTAATTGATGGTATGTAGTATGATACAATTGATATGTTTTTAAATTTTATGAAATTAATATTTTTGATTTATACGTTCGAATGTAAAGTAAAAACGTTTGAACGTTGGTTCCTATTCGAACCAACGTTCGAACGTGAATACATAAAATTGTACAGTAACATTCGAACATAGGCCTCTACATTCGAACGTACTGACCACAAACGAACAAAACGTTCGAATGATTAAATGATTAACGTTCAAACAAACCTCCGAACGTACCACTTGCATTCGAACGCTCCTTCGTTTACATTCGAAATAACGTCCGAACGTTAAACCCGTTACGTTTGAACATTGGTCCGTTAACGTTCGAACGGAAATTTGAATGTTTATTATAATTAACGTTCGGATGCATAAACGTTCGAACATAAATATGATACGTTCGAACTATAATCAATGAACGTCATCTGCTCTCATTCGAATGCCAATCGGTCGAGTTGCCGTCAAACATTCAGTTGGACGTCTGAACGTTATTTTCTGTGACAGTTCTCCACCGTCACAAAAAATAGAACGTTTGAACGTTCAACCAAACGGAACACCTCCAACCGTCACTAAAAATATTTTTAATGACGGTTCAACAGTAAACCGTCACCAATTGTTTTCTGTGATGCACATTAGGTGATGGTCATGAAACCGTCACCAAATATCTTAGTGACATTTTGACAATTTTTTGTGATAGGTGCTGTGTTGAATAGGGTACGTTATAATTAATTAATAGTTTTTTTCTAGGAAAAGACTCAGGGTGCGTTTGGTTACCAAACTCACCTCAACTCATCTCAACTCATCATTACAACTTTTTCAAATCCCAATACAAAATATAATAAACAATTCAACTTTTTCAAATTTCAAAATAATAATAATATTAAAAAATAATATTCTAACAATATTTTATCATCACAACTCAACTCAACTCAACTCACTTCAACATCCACACACACCCTCAGTCCGCGCGCCATGATTTTGACTTTTGGTGCTCTAAAAATTAAAACTAATTGGCCGCAGATCAAGGGGCATGCTCCAGCCGTGATCGATGTGGCCTCAAGTGAAAAATTATTATTGTTTAAAGATTTGAAAAAGTTGAATTGAGATTTGAAAAAGTTGAATTGTTTATTTTATTTTATATGAAAATTTGAAAAAATTGTAATGATGATATGAGATGAGATGATAATTTTGTCTCTCATCCCACTTACCAAACCTACACACTTGAGATAAGATTAGTTGAGATAAAAGTTAAAAGTTGAATAAAATATTGTTAGAATATTATTTTTTAATATTATTATTTTAGAATTTGAAAAAGCTGAATTGTTTATTGTATTTCATATGAAAACTTGTGGAAGTTGTAATAATGAAATAAGATGAGTTAAGAGTGTTTCTCAATTCAAACTGTAATTTACAATGTTTTAATCGAAACTAAATAAAATCAAGAAGTCAGGTCAATAAATAAATAAATAAAAGAGATATAATTTACAGTTTTTTAAAATAACACAATTATATTTAAATTCACTAATTACTAACTATAATTTAATCCAAGGCGTGCAAGAAGGTTTAAGCTTTATAAATAACTTTGGGTCAAAAAACAAAAAAAGCTTAATAAATAATAATAACTAACATGCTTATAAGGTGCCGTTGCTATTACTTTCAACGGATACAGTACTTTCAAATATCGTAAAAAAAAGATGTAATTTTAACAATGATAATATTATCGTTAATGCAAAGTTTTTCATCGCAAATGCATGTATTTGAATTGGCAAGTTCATATATAATATAAAATTTTGATAGTACACTACGTACGTACAAGTAAATTTTCAAATTAAGAGTAATTAAATAATTTGGTCTGTGACGACAGCAACACATCTTGGAGACTAGATCAATGTCGTAATTTAATTTCACATCCGTCCCTATTTTTTTTTTTTTTTTTTTTTTGTTATAAGGAGCTTAAAGGTCATTCATTCATTAACAAAAGGCCAGAAATACAAGAGGGAGGCTCCTCAATGTCTACAATAGTATCAGATGAAATGAGAGCCTTTCTAGGTAAAACATGAGCCACTCTATTGGCTTTTCTATTAACATGCTTAACAGACCAGACCTCATATTGAAGGAGAGGTTTTTGTGCATCCTGAGTGACCATAGCCATTGAAGACTCATTCTTGGCCATTGACAAAAGAGCCGAAACAACCTGCTGTGAATCACCCTCTAAAACAACCTTGCAAAGACCAAGCTGCAGGCCCAATTTGGCTGCCTCATACGCCCCAGATGCTTAAGCTAATGCAGGATTAGGATAAAGGGATCTACTCTCTCTCAGTGCAACAATCATAAGACCTTTGTGGTCCCTAATAATAACCCTTATACCAATTCTGCAACTATTTTTATCCACCGCAACATCTCAATTCATTTTGAACAAATTTTCTGGAGGGGGAGACCTCCTTGCAATCTGACCCTCTTTTGGTTGTTGGCTTCTTGAGATCCTGCAAGCTTCCAGATCAAGCAAGGCTTCTGAGGCCTCTCTAACCACCACTTTAGGATGCAGGAAATCCTTTTGGAAAATAAACTTGTTCCTTCTATGCCAAATGAGCCTCGAAACAATAGCAAATTCTTCAAGGACCTTCATATCAGCAGACTGACAAAAAGGGAGCCATAGCTCTCTGAAAGTCATAGGAGGGGAAATATCTCTTCTAAAGGAACCTTGAACACTGGCCCCATACATCCTGAGCTGCAGGGCAGCTCCATGCCATATGAAAAACAGCTCCATGCTATATATAATATATATATTGCATGCAGCATGCATGCATGCTGCATATATATATATATAAATATATATATATATATATATATATATATATATATTATATGGATGATTGATTGGAGGCTTATGATCAGAAGTCAGCCTCCAATTAGATGGTGGAATTGCATCTGGCCTATATATGTTTCTTGGCAATTAGTAGATGCTAATTTTAGGCAGCAATAATGTGTTGAAACTACCAATAAAGGATTCTCCACTACCTCTAGACACGGATTCTCCACCACAAGACGCGTACTGCAAATACATTTGCAGAGATGTAAATGTATATTTTTCCGTTAGTTAACTACAATTGTAATGAGCTGATATATATATATATATATGTATATAAAGTGAGAGGATAAAAGGGAAGACAGGATATAAAAGGAATACAATTTACAGATATATATATATATATATCAGTTGTGTGTATAAGGATGAGACAAGAAATGAATTCCATTGTTTCCTTCCACCACTTTTTCTCCTCTGTTTTCTTTTGCTGCGTAAGTTCCATCATGGTACCAGGGCCATGAGTATTGATTCAACCTCATCTTCCAATCCTCACCCACAGCCAAACATGCAAAACCAAAACCCCCAAAACCCTGAGGACAATCCTCACCATCCTGCAAGTCCTTATTTCATTCAACCTAGTGAAGGAGCTTCTTCTCTGTAGGTTCCAGAGATTTTGACAATAGAAAATTATGTCACTTAGGCAAGGACCATGCGCTGAGCTCTCAATATAAAAAACAAACTTGGTTTGATCAACGATAAAATTACTAGACCCACTAATACACCAAACCCTCTTTCTACTCCATGGGAATGATGTAATGATATGATAATTGCCTAGATTCAACATTCTGTAAGTCTTGAGCACAGACCAACCAGTATATGGCATGACCTTTGGGAATGTTTTTCCATTCAAAATGCACCACGCATTTTTCAGCTTCTGAAAGTAGTTTCTTCCTTAGTCCAAGATGATGATTCAGTGAGCACCTACTACAGTAAACTCAAAAGATACTGGGATGAACTGGACATTTATGAACCAATGCCTATGTGTACATGTGGTTCTGTCAAAATTTTGGAGGATTACCACCATCGGAGTAAGGTTATGCAATTTTCTCATATGATAATATTCGAGTTCAAATTCTTCTTTATGATCCTCTCCCACCAGTTAACCGTATTCTTTACCTAGTACAACAGGAAGAGAGGCATTGGGAGCTGCATTCCCTTCAACTTTCCACGCCCGTCACAATGATTACTAAATGACCAAATCAGCGAATCAATTCAAATACACGCAGGGACAAACTTTTTTGTTCACACTGCAATATTTCTGGCCACTCCTTGTAATGTTGCTTCAAGGCCAATCTTGGTCTTCCCGTCTGCTCACATTATCACATCCTTGGACATACAAAAGACAAGTGCTACAAGTTTCATGGCTTCCCTCCTGGACACAAAAATTCCAACAAAAATAGACAATCTGCTAATCAAGTTTCTCTTGAACAGGAACAGGTCACCAACACTCCAGTCATTACTTAAGAACAATATAGTCAATTAATTGCCTTACACCAAACACAGCCACATGAAGCAAATCTTCCTGTTGTCAATCAAGTTCAAATGTCGTCCACTACTCTGGATGTCCCTCCCATGCCTGGTATAACTGTATAAGCCTATGGTTTTCTGCACATTCACACACTGCTGCATAACATGTTGATGCACCATGGATTATTGACACCGAAGCTACAAATCATATGATTTGTAGCCCACGATTTTTACTCACATCATTGCTAAAGTCTCTAATGCAATCAGATTACCAAATGGTAATTCTGCCTCAGCTACTCATGTTGGAGATGTTCGATTGTCAGACACTCTAACTCTAAAAAATGTGCTTTGTGTTTCCACTTTTTCATTCAACCTTATCTCTGCCAAGTACTTGGCTCAAACTTCCTATTGTTGTTTAATCTTTTTCTCTAACTCATGTTACATTCAGGACCTTTCCTCTTGGATGAAGACTGGACAGGGTAAAGTGAAGGACGACCTCTACCATTTTCAACATCAGAAAAGTCCATCTAACGCCTTAACTTCTCACCTTCAAACTTTGCTTCACTTTACTTCTGTTAATACTCCTGCTGCTACAAAATTTGATGAATTTACTTTATGGCATTATCGGCTAGGACATAGCTCCACGACTGAACATGTTTTGAATGAAGTTTACAGCATTTGTGATAGACCTAAAGCTCACGAAAAATTCCCTGGTGATATTTGTCCACTTGCAAAACAACATAAATTGCATTTTCCAAACATTGTGAGCAAAGCCACAAGGGCTTTTGACCTTATTTCAGTAGACATTTGGGGTCCCAACCATACACAAGCTCATGATGGATCCAAATATTTTCTTACTATTGTAGATCAATTTACAAGGTGCACATGGATTTATATGTTGAAAGCCAAATCAGAAGCAAGGATTGCTCTCCAAAACTTTTGCTCTCATGTTGAAAATCAATTCAAAACTTAAATCAAAATTGTCCGCACCGATAATGGGGGCGAATTTCATATGCCAATATTTTATCAAACAAAAGGAATCCATCATCAACTTACTTGTATTGCCACCCCACAGCAAAATGCCTTAGCTGAACGTAAACATCAACATATTTTAAATGTGGTAAGGGCCTTAAAGTTTTAATCCGGCTTACCCATGAAGTATTGGAATGAATTTGTTATAACAACAATATATCTAATAAATCAAACACCCACTCCCAACCTTGATTATAAATCTCCCATTCAAATATTATCAGGTCAAACCTACATATTCTCATCTTCGAGTTTTTAGCAACTTGTGTTTCGCTTCTACACTTAGTCATGCTAGGACTAAGTTCGAACCTAGGGCCAAAAAATGTGTGCTTTTAGGCTACCCATACGGTGTAAAAGGATACAAGATGCTCGACTTAACCACCAACCAAATTTTCATTTCACGTGATGTCGTATTTCATGAAGAAATTTTCCTTTAAAACAACCACATCATACCAATACAAATTTTGTACATTTTCAAACACAACCTGTGAGCCATACTAAGAATCCAGAAATTATTACATCTACTGAAAATTTTGATCCCTTTATACCATCCACCGAATTCTTCACTCATCCTCTCAATCTTGACGAGCCAAATAATGTCCTTGATGGTATCACTTCATTTTCAAATTTTTCTCCTCCTCAGACCACCCTACATAGGTCTAATAGAACTTGAAGAGCACCTGCATACCTGCAGGATTTCCATTGCCAACAGGTTGCTGCACTTGACCTTTTGTAACACCCCATATTTTAGTGTATTTTTTTTAATTGAAAGATTATTTGTTATTAATTTAAAATTTATTCTCTTGTTTTAAAATTTTTGGATTTTTAGTTGTGTTATTTTTATGATTTTTAACTTACGAAAATTATTTTTGAAGTGCTTTCTCTAAATTAATTATTTTTATGCGTTTAAATTTCTTCTCAAATTAAATTAACTTGTGTGGGGTTTAATTATTTATTTTCACTTTAACCACTGCGTTTGAATTATTTTATTTTACTTGCTGTGTTAAAATCGTCTCCGTTGGATCATTATTGTGACCCAAGTTATGAGGATTGTACCTCATTTCTTTCCCATCCATTTTTCTTCCTCTCCTTTTCTTTTCTTTTCTTTCTTTTTTTTTTTTTTTTTTTCTTCTTCCTTATTTCTCCCCTCCCCCGTGCGCGCGCCCCTCTCTCTCCCTCTCTCTCCCCGGGCGTCCGTCACCTTCACCCAGACCGCCGCCGTCGCGCCGCCGTGCGCGACACCGCCCGGCCGACCAGCTCCCCCTCCCTCCGGCGACCTCACCCCCCAAATCCCAGCCCCTACCTCGCCGCCGGTAGCCCGCACGCACCCCACGAAGCCGCGGGCCACTTTCACGCCAGCGCCGCCGTGAGCCAGCGGTGGCCTTCACCGCCCACCCCTTTGTATTCCCCTGCCACCGGCAACCTCACCCCACCAACCTCACCTCCGATCTGTCACCGGTGAAGCCCCACCATCAATATTTCTGTTTTGGGTGTTTTTGCACTACAACCGCCTATTGCGCCGCCACCCACGGCCAACCACCACCACCACTAGCTTCACCGACATCCCTAAGCCTTACCCTATCAATCTGGGGGTCTTCGTTTGCACCCGTTCAAAAGTGGGTCTTTGAGACCCTCGGACACAGTGCATTTGGCACTGTTTTGTTGCTGCGTTGTCGCTTCGTACAACTCCGTGATCTTTCAAAAATTATATTATAGCATTGTAAGTATTTTTCCAAAGAACTTTTGATATTTAAATGTATTTCTGCGCTAATTCATATTTACTGTGAATTTATTGGTTGTGCCGGACTGAGTCCGAGGAGTAAAGGGATCTGTTGGGTTGGATGATGGAGTTGTTTATGTGAGATTGGTTTATGCTAGGAAATTTGTTTGCTGTTTCGGGTTTAAATATTGGTGTTTTGAGTTTGACGTCGGTCATGGTGAATATTGATGATTTTTAGGAAGTGATGATATATTTTTGGATTATTGGTTTGATGTATTGGAAATGTTTAGAAGGGTTTGTTGGGGCCTTGTTAACATCTAGAAGTGTTGAGATATTTTTCCCGTTGTGGAGTGTGAACGGAGAGAGAGTAGTGTGTAGTGTCGTCCTGATTAAATTGTTAGTAATTGTTTGGGACTGCGAACTGTAGGAATAAGTGTGAGTTACTGGAATTTGAGTTGGCATTGGTTTTGATGCTTGTATTGGGCAATATTGAGATTGGTATAGAATATTTTGGGTCGTAGTGTGGGTTGTCCGGATTATTATTTGGCTGATTGAGTTTGATTAAACTTACTGAATTATGGTCTAGAAATTGGGTATTAAGTTGTCTAAGACCAATTTTGTGTTGTTGGACTTTAATATTTAGTTTATATTATTTTTATGAATAGGTGACGAGACGGATAGAGACCGTATTCAAGTCATAGATAATGCGCTGCAGGAGTCAGGTAAGCGGGGTTCCTATGCTAGGCCTTACACGAATTATTTGAGACTGAGGTTGATTTTCTGAAAACTTTGCATATTTTTGTGGTGAAATGAGAACTTTGGAAAAACAAAACCAACCTCGGTCGTTTATTTGCATACTCATGAAATTTGTACGAACAAGAGAAAAATATGTTCTGACATGCATTGTGTAGACATGAGCTAAATTCTGTCATGTGATTTATGAAATCTGAAAAATGAGCGATATTGAGTATATGAAAAGTTGTGCATTTATTTGAAAAGATGTGCTTGCTTTTGTGTTCAGTGTGTGTAAACTATCTGATTCTGTTTTGATACTTTGTTTTATTTTGATATAACATCTGAAAACCTTTGGCATGGTGAACTGGTTTTCGTATCTGACTCTGTCTCTGCTTTGCTCTGCTCTGCTCTGTTATGCTCTGCACTGTTTGGGTTGGTACCAACTTCTCTGTCTCTGAGTGCACCCACTTTGAAAACAAAGTGGTTTTATTGTGGTCTTTCCTGTGTGCACACTCGGGGCTCCGAGAAGAATAAAGGAAAGATTTCACCTCTGTCTCTGCCTGGTTTGGCCACCGGGGTTAGCACAACCCTACCACGGGGGTGAAACATGGTCTCTGCTCTGTTTGATGCTCTGTTTTGATCTGATGATGATACTCAGTTTATGTTATGCCAAAGCACTATGAGTTTTACTTGTCTTAAAACCATCGCTCTGTTACTTTTGAAAATATGTTCTGTTCTGCATGATAGCTCTGGAAAATATTTTGTTCTGCATGCTCTACTTTGTAAATGCTCATTTTTACACGCTAGCATATGATTTCTGCTTACTGAGTTGTTGATAACTCACCCCCTATCTTCATAATATTTTTCAGATGATGTGGAGAGTCCAACTGAGGACCTGGATTAGATTGGTGGGCATGATTAAGCTGAGAGAGGATGTTAGAAGAAGGAATTCTGATGTCTTATGTCTTTTAGATTTAATTTTATCTTGGGCTTGGGATTAGTAAGACTTCTGAAGTTATTAGTTTGGTTTGTTATGGCTACCGGGAGATTTTGGACTCCTTAGAGTACTTGAGATTGAGTTTTGCTAATAAAGTTTTGGAGTTTTATTTTAGTTGTGTTGGAAAACATGTTCTTAAGTGGCAGGTAGTAATTCTCCAGGCCAGCTGGGTTTGGGGCGTTACATTTGGTATCAGAGACAGGTTTGAATTCTGCATACTATAAACCTTGGAGGTTTAGATTTCTGTGGGTTCATAGGATGTCAAGATTGTAGTGTAGGAACTTGAGGAACTTAAGGATTATCTTGTGGATATTTAAGTTTGGGATTCTAAAAACCTTATGATGGATTTTGATGGGATTTGAGGATTTAGATTTTGTAAATTCTAAGAAATGATTTTTATAACATATCAGGTTTTAGATCTGGTAAGCTTATTCTTTAGGATGCGGGAGATGACTTGGAAATCATCTAAGGTTTAACTTTTGAAGTTGACCTAAGTTTGACCGAAAGATAGGTTTGAGGTTCTGCTGACTAAAAACATTTGAGTTTTGGATATATGTGGGTTTAGGGAGAAACTTCAGATTTGAGGTGTAGATTTGTATACAATAAGAGCTGATTTTGCGAATATTTAAGGTTTTAAATTTTGCAGACTTTATGATTGAGTTTTGAGATTTTGAGATTTAGGGATTTTAGATCCGACAAAATTAGTTTGTGGACTATAGGAGATAATTGTTTTTAAGATTTAAGGTTTAGATTTTTTTGTGGTTTAGATTTTAAAGATGTACTGGAGTTTAGAGCGAAGTTGGGTTTACAATAGGAGATGAGAGGAATGACTATACGAGTTGGTTAAAGATATGGCTAAGAATGGGTAAAATCATGTGTGCAGTACCAGAAGAGTTTAAAGGTTTAATTGGAAATTATTGTTTTTATTTAAATTGAATTTATTTGGTTTTGTTTGATTTGATTTTATTTGAATTGAAATTATGTTATTTTATTTATTAAGTTTATTTTATTTTATTCGTTTCGTTCAAACCTGAAAAGCGGGTTAAGGATTAAGTTATGGCAGGAAGATGGTACGACTGAGAACGCTATTGTTATATTTAGCAGAGTAAACTTGAACTTTTTGGTGTGCTTTTATAATATCAAGGTTTGAAAGGAACGGCATGGTCTGGGTGATCTTTTTGGGAAGTATGATATTTGAGATTTTCGATTTCATGGATGTATGACACGAGGCTTTAGAATAGAAGATTGTAAGTTCAACAAACTTTAATGATAGATTTATGAAAATTTCACCAAAAGTTTAAGGTTTTGCAGACTTTAGGAAATGATTGTTATTATTTAATGTTTTAGATTTTGAAAGCTTCGGGAGTCGTTTGTTTTATTATTGGATATAAGTTCATCGATCTTACAGATTTCGGAAATTGATTCTTGTATAATTTAAGGTTTTAGAATTGCAATTTGAAGGACTGATTTATAATGAGATTGAAATTTTTAATTCTGCAGGCTTGGTGTGTTAGCTTGATTTATTTTGGAGACTGATTAATCTGTGACCATTAATGGGGCCGATGGAAGTTGAGTTATTGATATTGGGATTTTCAAGGGGATTATTTCTTTGAGAATTGAAGGTGTTGGTCTAGTTTGGATAATGATTATTATTAGTTCGAGGTTTTAGTGGCAGGTTTTAGGATTGATCCATGTCAGATTTAAGGGTAATAGTTGGTGCAGATTCAGAAAGGAATTCTTGGTGATTTTGAGGAAAGTGTGTAATATTTCATGGTTTTGAGAGATGAAGAATTTTTCTTCTACCAAAATGTTTATTGATGGTTAACTATGGAAGTGGCTAATAGGTTATCAACTTGTAGAATACAATGAAGGTTTGTGAGTTTTAACATAGGAGTCGATTGAGGTTAGCGCAGATCGTGTTGCGATAATAATAATAATAATCATTGGGATTGCTTGGATGTTGTATTAAAGCTCTTGTGGAAAGATGAGATTTTGGACAGAATAGTCACCCTAGGAATATTGGACGTGTTGTGCCACTGGAGGACTAATACGAGTATGATGGAATTGCCTATGGAGACAGACTTGAGAGAATATTACTCATGCTTGTTGGGAGTTACTGATGGTATGATCCTTTCGAGCGTGTTTTGGGTTGTATCTTCTTTCCTGCTTTAGCATCATGTTTGACCTTACAAATTTCGAGGACGAAATTTTTTTTAAGGGGGGAAGGATGTAACACCCCGTATTTTAGTGTATTTTTTTTAATTGAAAGATTATTTGTTATTAATTTAAAATTTATTCTCTTGTTTTAAAATTGTTCGATTTTTAGTTGTGTTATTTTTATGATTTTTAACTTACGAAAATTATTTTTGAAGTGCTTTCTCTAAATTAATTATTTTTATGCGTTTAAATTTCTTCTCAAATTAAATTAACTTGTGTGGGGTTTAATTATTTATTTTCACTTTAATCACTGCGTTTGAATTATTTTATTTTACTTGCTGTGTTAAAATCGTCTCCGTTGGATCATTTTTGTGACCCAAGTTATGAGGATTGGACCTCATTTCTTTTCCTTCCATTTTTCTTCCTCTCCTTTTCTTTTCTTTTCTTTCTTTTTTTTTTTTTTCTTCTTCCTTATTTCTCCCCTCCCCGTGCGCGCACCCCTCTCTCTCCCTCTCTCTCCCTGGGCGTCCGTCACCTTCACCCAGACCGCCGCCGTCGCGCCGCCGTGCGCGACACCGCCCGGCCGACCAGCTCCCCCTCCCTCCGGCGACCTCACCCCCCAAATCCTTGCCCCTTTGTGTTCCCCTGCCACCGGCAACCTCACCCCACCAACCTCACCTCCGATCTGTCACCGGTGAAGCCCCACCATCAATATTTCCGTTTTGGGTGTTTTTGCACTACAACCGCCTATTGCGCCGCCACCCACGGCCAACCACCACCACCACTAGCTTCACCGACATCCCTAAGCCTTACCCTATCAATCTGGGGGTCTTCGTTTGCACCCGTTCAAAAGTGGGTCTTTGAGACCCTCGGACACAGTGCATTTGGCACTGTTTTGTTGCTGCGTTGTCGCTTCGTACAACTCCGTGATCTTTCAAAAATTATATTATAGCATTGTAAGTATTTTTCCAAAGAACTTTTGATATTTAAATGTATTTCTGCGCTAATTCATATTTACTGTGAATTTATTGGTTGTGCCGGACTGAGTCCGAGGAGTAAAGGGATCTGTTGGGTTGGATGATGGAGTTGTTTATGTGAGATTGGTTTATGCTAGGAAATTTGTTTGCTGTTTCGGGTTTAAATATTGGTGTTTTGAGTTTGACGTCGGTCATGGTGAATATTGATGATTTTTAGGAAGTGATGATATATTTTTGGATTATTGGTTTGATGTATTGGAAATGTTTAGAAGGGTTTGTTGGGGCCTTGTTAACATCTAGAAGTGTTGAGATATTTTTCCCGTTGTGGAGTGTGAACGGAGAGAGAGTAGTGTGTAGTGTCGTCCTGATTAAATTGTTAGTAATTGTTTGGGACTGCGAACTGTAGGAATAAGTGTGAGTTACTGGAATTTGAGTTGGCATTGGTTTTGATGCTTGTATTGGGCAATATTGAGATTGGTATAGAATATTTTGGGTCGTAGTGTGGGTTGTCCGGATTATTATTTGGCTGATTGAGTTTGATTAAACTTACTGAATTATGGTCTAGAAATTGGGTATTAAGTTGTCTAAGACCAATTTTGTGTTGTTGGACTTTAATATTTAGTTTATATTATTTTTATGAATAGGTGACGAGACGGATAGAGACCGTATTCAAGTCATAGATAATGCGCTGCAGGAGTCAGGTAAGCGGGGTTCCTATGCTAGGCCTTACACGAATTATTTGAGACTGAGGTTGATTTTCTGAAAACTTTGCATATTTTTGTGGTGAAATGAGAACTTTGGAAAAACAAAACCAACCTCGGTCGTTTATTTGCACACTCATGAAATTTGTACGAACAAGAGAAAAATATGTTCTGACATGCATTGTGTAGACATGAGCTAAATTCTGTCATGTGATTTATGAAATCTGAAAAATGAGCGATTTTGAGTATATGAAAAGTTGTGCATTTATTTGAAAAGATGTGCTGGCTTTTGTGTTCAGTGTGTGTAAACTATCTGATTCTGTTTTGATACTTTGTTTTATTTTGATATAACATCTGAAAACCTTTGGCATGGTGAACTGGTTTTCGTATCTGACTCTGTCTCTGCTTTGCTCTGCTCTGCTCTGTTATGCTCTGCACTGTTTGGGTTGGTACCAACTTCTCTGTCTCTGAGTGCACCCACTTTGAAAACAAAGTGGTTTTATTGTGGTCTTTCCTGTGTGCACACTCGGGGCTCCGAGAAGAATAAAGGAAAGATTTCACCTCTGTCTCTGCCTGGTTTGGCCACCGGGGTTAGCACAACCCTACCACGGGGGTGAAACATGGTCTCTGCTCTGTTTGATGCTCTGTTTTGATCTGATGATGATACTCAGTTTATGTTATGCCAAAGCACTATGAGTTTTACTTGTCTTAAAACCATCGCTCTGTTACTTTTGAAAATATGTTCTGTTCTGCATGATAGCTCTGGAAAATATTTTGTTCTGCATGCTCTACTTTGTAAATGCTCATTTTTACACGCTAGCATATGATTTCTGCTTACTGAGTTGTTGATAACTCACCCCCTATCTTCATAATATTTTTCAGATGATGTGGAGAGTCCAACTGAGGACCTGGATTAGATTGGTGGGCATGATTAAGCTGAGAGAGGATGTTAGAAGAAGGAATTCTGATGTCTTATGTCTTTTAGATTTAATTTTATCTTGGGCTTGGGATTAGTAAGACTTCTGAAGTTATTAGTTTGGTTTGTTATGGCTACCGGGAGATTTTGGACTCCTTAGAGTACTTGAGATTGAGTTTTGCTAATAAAGTTTTGGAGTTTTATTTTAGTTGTGTTGGAAAACATGTTCTTAAGTGGCAGGTAGTAATTCTCCAGGCCAGCTGGGTTTGGGGCGTTACATTTGGTATCAGAGACAGGTTTGAATTCTGCATACTATAAACCTTGGAGGTTTAGATTTCTGTGGGTTCATAGGATGTCAAGATTGTAGTGTAGGAACTTGAGGAACTTAAGGATTATCTTGTGGATATTTAAGTTTGGGATTCTAAAAACCTTATGATGGATTTTGATGGGATTTGAGGATTTAGATTTTGTAAATTCTAAGAAATGATTTTTATAACATATCAGGTTTTAGATCCGGTAAGCTTATTCTTTAGGATGCGGGAGATGACTTGGAAATCATCTAAGGTTTAACTTTTGAAGTTGACCTAAGTTTGACCGAAAGATAGGTTTGAGGTTCTGCTGACTAAAAACATTTGAGTTTTGGATATATGTGGGTTTAGGGAGAAACTTCAGATTTGAGGTGTAGATTTGTATACAATAAGAGCTGATTTTGCGAATATTTAAGGTTTTAAATTTTGCAGACTTTATGATTGAGTTTTGATATTTTGAGATTTAGGGATTTTAGATCCGACAAAATTAGTTTGTGGACTATAGGAGATAATTGTTTTTAAGATTTAAGGTTTAGATTTTTTTGTGGTTTAGATTTTAAAGATGTACTGGAGTTTAGAGCGAAGTTGGGTTTACAATAGGAGATGAGAGGAATGACTATACGAGTTGGTTAAAGATATGGCTAAGAATGGGTAAAATCATGTGTGCAGTACCAGAAGAGTTTAAAGGTTTAATTGGAAATTATTGTTTTTATTTAAATTGAATTTATTTGGTTTTGTTTGATTTGATTTTATTTGAATTGAAATTATGTTATTTTATTTATTAAGTTTATTTTATTTTATTCGTTTCGTTCAAACCTGAAAAGCGGGTTAAGGATTAAGTTATGGCAGGAAGATGGTACGACTGAGAACGCTATTGTTATATTTAGCAGAGTAAACTTGAACTTTTTGGTGTGCTTTTATAATATCAAGGTTTGAAAGGAACGGCATGGTCTGGGTGATCTTTTTGGGAAGTATGATATTTGAGATTTTCGATTTCATGGATGTATGACACGAGGCTTTAGAATAGAAGATTGTAAGTTCAACAAACTTTAATGATAGATTTACGAAAATTTCACCAAAAGTTTAAGGTTTTGCAGACTTTAGGAAATGATTGTTATTATTTAATGTTTTAGATTTTGAAAGCTTCGGGAGTTGTTTGTTTTATTATTGGATATAAGTTCATCGATCTTACAGATTTCGGAAATTGATTCTTGTATAATTTAAGGTTTTAGAATTGCAATTTGAAGGGCTGATTTATAATGAGATTGAAATTTTTAATTCTGCAGGCTTGGTGTGTTAGCTTGATTTATTTTGGAGACTGATTAATCTGTGACCATTAATGGGGCCGATGGAAGTTGAGTTATTGATATTGGGATTTTCAAGGGGATTATTTCTTTGAGAATTGAAGGTGTTGGTCTAGTTTGGATAATGATTATTATTAGTTCGAGGTTTTAGTGGCAGGTTTTAGGATTGATCCATGTCAGATTTAAGGGTAATAGTTGGTGCAGATTCAGAAAGGAATTCTTGGTGATTTTGAGGAAAGTGTGTAATATTTCATGGTTTTGAGAGATGAAGAATTTTTCTTCTACCAAAATGTTTATTGATGGTTAACTATGGAAGTGGCTAATAGGTTATCAACTTGTAGAATACAATGAAGGTTTGTGAGTTTTAACATAGGAGTCGATTGAGGTTAGCGCAGATCGTGTTGCGATAATAATAATAATAATCATTGGGATTGCTTGGATGTTGTATTAAAGCTCTTGTGGAAAGATGAGATTTTGGACAGAATAGTCACCCTAGGAATATTGGACGTGTTGTGCCACTGGAGGACTAATACGAGTATGATGGAATTGCCTATGGAGACAGACTTGAGAGAATATTACTCATGCTTGTTGGGAGTTACTGATGGTATGATCCTTTCGAGCGTGTTTTGGGTTGTATCTTCTTTCCTGCTTTAGCATCATGTTTGACCTTACAAATTTCGAGGACGAAATTTTTTTTAAGGGGGGAAGGATGTAACACCCCGTATTTTAGTGTATTTTTTTTAATTGAAAGATTATTTGTTATTAATTTAAAATTTATTCTCTTGTTTTAAAATTGTTCGATTTTTAGTTGTGTTATTTTTATGATTTTTAACTTACGAAAATTATTTTTGAAGTGCTTTCTCTAAATTAATTATTTTTATGCGTTTAAATTTCTTCTCAAATTAAATTAACTTGTGTGGGGTTTAATTATTTATTTTCACTTTAATCACTGCGTTTGAATTATTTTATTTTACTTGCTGTGTTAAAATCGTCTCCGTTGGATCATTTTTGTGACCCAAGTTATGAGGATTGAACCTCATTTCTTTTCCTTCCATTTTTCTTCCTCTCCTTTTCTTTTCTTTTCTTTCTTTTTTTTTTTTTTTCTTCTTCCTTATTTCTCCCCTCCCCCGTGCGCGCACCCCTCTCTCTCCCTCTCTCTCCCTGGGCGTCCGTCACCTTCACCCAGACCGCCGCCGTCGCGCCGCCGTGCGCGACACCGCCCGGCCGACCAGCTCCCCCTCCCTCCGGCGACCTCACCCCCCAAATCCTTGCCCCTTTGTGTTCCCCTGCCACCGGCAACCTCACCCCACCAACCTCACCTCCGATCTGTCACCGGTGAAGCCCCACCATCAATATTTCCGTTTTGGGTGTTTTTGCACTACAACCGCCTATTGCGCCGCCACCCACGGCCAACCACCACCACCACTAGCTTCACCGACATCCCTAAGCCTTACCCTATCAATCTGGGGGTCTTCGTTTGCACCCGTTCAAAAGTGGGTCTTTGAGACCCTCGGACACAGTGCATTTGGCACTGTTTTGTTGCTGCGTTGTCGCTTCGTACAACTCCGTGATCTTTCAAAAATTATATTATAGCATTGTAAGTATTTTTCCAAAGAACTTTTGATATTTAAATGTATTTCTGCGCTAATTCATATTTACTGTGAATTTATTGGTTGTGCCGGACTGAGTCCGAGGAGTAAAGGGATCTGTTGGGTTGGATGATGGAGTTGTTTATGTGAGATTGGTTTATGCTAGGAAATTTGTTTGCTGTTTCGGGTTTAAATATTGGTGTTTTGAGTTTGACGTCGGTCATGGTGAATATTGATGATTTTTAGGAAGTGATGATATATTTTTGGATTATTGGTTTGATGTATTGGAAATGTTTAGAAGGGTTTGTTGGGGCCTTGTTAACATCTAGAAGTGTTGAGATATTTTTCCCGTTGTGGAGTGTGAACGGAGAGAGAGTAGTGTGTAGTGTCGTCCTGATTAAATTGTTAGTAATTGTTTGGGACTGCGAACTGTAGGAATAAGTGTGAGTTACTGGAATTTGAGTTGGCATTGGTTTTGATGCTTGTATTGGGCAATATTGAGATTGGTATAGAATATTTTGGGTCGTAGTGTGGGTTGTCCGGATTATTATTTGGCTGATTGAGTTTGATTAAACTTACTGAATTATGGTCTAGAAATTGGGTATTAAGTTGTCTAAGACCAATTTTGTGTTGTTGGACTTTAATATTTAGTTTATATTATTTTTATGAATAGGTGACGAGACGGATAGAGACCGTATTCAAGTCATAGATAATGCGCTGCAGGAGTCAGGTAAACGGGGTTCCTATGCTAGGCCTTACACGAATTATTTGAGACTGAGGTTGATTTTCTGAAAACTTTGCATATTTTTGTGGTGAAATGAGAACTTTGGAAAAACAAAACCAACCTCGGTCGTTTATTTGCATACTCATGAAATTTGTACGAACAAGAGAAAAATATGTTCTGACATGCATTGTGTAGACATGAGCTAAATTATGTCATGTGATTTATGAAACCTGAAAAATGAGCGATATTGAGTATATGAAAAGTTGTGCATTTATTTGAAAACATGTGCTGGCTTTTGTGTTCAGTGTGTGTAAACTATCTGATTCTGTTTTGATACTTTGTATTATTTTGATATAACATCTGAAAACCTTTGGCATGGTGAACTGGTTTTCATATCTGACTCTGTCTCTGCTTTGCTCTGCTCTGCTCTGTTATGCTCTGCTCTGTTTGGGTTGGTACCAACTTCTCTGTCTCTGAGTGCACCCACTTTGAAAACAAAGTGGTTTTATTGTGGTCTTTCCTGTGTGCACACTCGGGGCTCCGAGAAGAATAAAGGAAAGATTTCACCTCTGTCTCTGCCTGGTTTGGCCACCGGGGTTAGCACAACCCTACCTCGGGGGTGAAACATGGTCTCTGCTCTGTTTGATGCTCTGTTTTGATCTGATGATGATACTCAGTTTATGTTATGCCAAAGCACTATGAGTTTTACTTGTCTTAAAACCATCGCTCTGTTACTTTTGAAAATATGTTTTGTTCTGCATGATAGCTCTGGAAAATATTTTGTTCTGCATGCTCTACTTTGTAAATGCTCATGTTTACACGCTAGCATATGATTTCTGCTTACTGAGTTGTTGATAACTCACCCCCTATCTTCATAATATTTTTCAGATGATGTGGAGAGTCCAACTGAGGACCTGGATTAGATTGGTGGGCATGATTAAGTTGAGAGAGGATGTTAGAAGAAGGAATTCTGATGTCTTATGTCTTTTAGATTTAATTTTATCTTGGGCTTGGGATTAGTAAGACTTTTGAAGTTATTAGTTTGGTTTGTTATGGCTACCGGGAGATTTTGGACTCCTTAGAGTACTTGAGATTGAGTTTTGCTAATAAAGTTTTGGAGTTTTATTTTAGTTGTGTTGGAAAACATGTTCTTAAGTGGCAGGTAGTAATTCTCCAGGCCAGCTGGGTTTGGGGCGTTACATGACCTTTCCTAGTCAAGATCCGAGACTCAAGGTTCATGCCTCTCCAATGCTAAAGGTTCACAAGTATTCTTTCCTTTATCTGATTCACTCTCTTATAATTCTCTTTCACATACTTTCAAGGCTTTTACTACTTCTAACTCCTTACGTATTGAACCCATTTCTTAAACCCAAGCTATTCAAGAATCTATTTGGTGTGAGGCAATGAAACAAGAACTTAATGCTCTTCAACATAATGAAACTTGGACTGTTGTTGACTTGCCTCCTGACAAGAAAACAATTGATTGCAAATGGGTCTGCAAATACAAATTTACGGCACATGGGACCATAGAACGAGCTAAAGCTCGCTTGGTTGCAAAAGGATTTACACAACGAGAGGGAATTGATTTTCATGACACATTCTCACCCATTGCTAAGTTGGTATCTATGCGTTGTCTCATTGCGATAGCAGCAATTAAAGGTTGGGATCTTCAATAGTTGGACGTGAACAACGCTTTCCTTTATAGAGACCTTGACTAAGAAATATACATGTGTTTACCTCCTGGCCATCCATCCTCAAGCTTGAACAAAGTGTGCCAGTTCCAAAAAGGCCTCTATGGTTTAAAACAAGCTTCGAGGCAATGAAATGCCAAGCTTTCATCTTCTTAATTGAATACGGATTCATCCAATCCAAGGCAGATTACACCCTATACACCAAAGCCACAACCACATCATTCATAGCATTTCTTGTTTACGTAGATGATATAGTCTTAATGAGCTTTGATCCTTAGTCTACTTTTGTTGTCAAAGGATTCTTAGAAACAAAGTTTAAGATCAAAGATCTCAGAAGTCTTAAGTATTTTCTAGGTATTGAGGTGGGGTGCACGAAAGGAGGTATCCAACTCTGCCAAAGAAAGTATACTTTGGACATAATTTCTGAAACTGGATTGTTGGCAGTAAAGCCATCTAATTTGCTTATGGAGCCAAATGTTAAACTTATCAAGGATGAAGGGGAATTATTCAAAGACCCTACACTATATCGAAGATTAATCGGCAAGCTGCTTTATCTCACAAACACACGGCCAGATTTAAGCCAAAGTGTGCACCTATTAAGCCAGTTCATGGAAACTACACGTGATCCTCACTTTAATGCAGTTCTCAAAGTTATCAGATATGTAAAAGGAACCCCGAGACAAGGACTTTTCTTCCCTAAAAATTCAAAACTGGAACTTGTTGCATACTCGGATGCAAGCTGGGCCAACTGTCCCGATACAAGGTGCTCTACAACTGGATTTTGTGTCTTCATTAGCAGTTCACTTGTGCCTTGGAAATAAAAAAAAAAAAAAAGACTATTGTGTCTAGATCATCAGCAAAATTTGAGTATAGGGCCATGGCTTCTGTTGTTTGTGAACTCACATGGATTAGATATTTTCTTGCTGATCTAAAAATACTCATCTCAAATCCTGCAACCTTGTATTGTGATAACTTGGCAGTGATTCACATTGTTGCAAATCTCGTCTTCCACAAGAGAACAAAACACATTGAATTAGATTGTCTTCTAATTCGTGATAACATCACAGAAGGACAAGTAGTCACGGCTCATGTCCTTTCTCATTCTCAGTTGGTTGACTTGTTCACTAAGCCCCTACTCTCACCTGCCTTCACATGACATTTATCCAAGATGGGAGTCATTAACATATACTCTCCATCTTGCGAGGGGATGTTGAAACTACCAGAAAGGGATTCTCCACTACCTCTAGACACGGATTCTCCACCACAAGATGTGTACCGCACAGACATTTGCAGAGATGAAGAAATTGGAATATTTTTTTGTTTGTTAGTTACAATTGTAATGAGCTCTAAATTGTATTCCTTTTATATCGTTTATTCCTTTTTATCCTTTCACTTTGTGTGTGTGTGTGTGTATATATATATATATATATATATCAGTTGTGTGTATACGGATGAGACAAGAAATGAATTCCATTGTTTCCTTCCACTACTTTTCTCCACTGTTTTCTTTTGCTACGTAAGTTCCAACCATCTAATATAATATCATATTTCAATTACGGATGATTGAATCCGGCAGTATCACACCGGGAGAAGGCAATTCTCCAGTTTGAAGGTAATGTTCCAAATCATCATGCATGTGACAAAACAATCCTTTTAGAAGTTGAGTGAACGTAGCGTGCGAATTAAGCTTCAAGATCAATTGAAATATGAAGAAACATTATGGCACCAAAAATTAATAATCAATTGGCTCACCACCTCGGATCTAAATACAAAGTTTTATCATCTATCGACGACAATCCGAAGGAGAACTAATGGTATTAACTCTATAAAGCTTGGTCCAGGAACCTGGACAATGGATCAAAATACTATTGAGTTAGCCTTTATAGATAATTTCAGGACTGTCTATACATCCACAAATCCCATTATTCCAACAGAGCTTGATGATTTATTCCAACGACAAGTATCAAATCAAGATAATGCTTTCTTAACGACAGTTCCAACTAAAGAAGAAATATATAGGGCGCTCAAATAAATCCCAAATCATAAAGCTCCAGACCCAGATGGTATGACAACTCTTTTCTATAAGCATTACTGGAATATTATAAAAAAAGAAGTCATTGCAGCAGTTCAAAATTTTTTCCAAAGTGGGAGGATACTGAAACAAATGAATCATACAAATATTGCTCTAATCCCAAAAGTACCAAATCCGAGTTCGCCGCAAAATTATTGGCCAATAAGCTTGACTAGTGTCATCTATAAAACAATCACAAAGATTCTAGCAAATCGGCTGAAGACAACACTTTCAAGTATAATCTCTCCCTTTCAAACAGCCTTTGTTCCGGGTCGCAATATTAAAGAGAATTCTATCATTGCGCATGAGCTTTTTCATCATCTCAAGAAGTTGAAAGGGAAGAAGGGCCAAATGGCGATCAAGTTAGATATGGAGAAAGCTTTTGACTTTATAGAATGAAATTTCCTATTTGCAGTGATGAAGGCTCTAGGTTATAATAGTCAATGGATTAATCTAATCAGATAATGCATTACGACCGCATCATTTTCAGTTCTTATAAATGGTTCTCCGAGGGGTTTTTTCAAAGCAGAAAGAGGACTTAGACAGGGTGATCCTATCTCACCCTTTCTATTTATATTATGTACGGAATTTCTATCAAGATTAATTGCCAAATTAGAGGCGAACGACAACATAGAAGGCATTAAACTTTGCAGACCTTGTCAGTCAATTTCCCATTTATTCTTTGCAGATGACCTTATCATATTTGGGAAAGCAAAAGAAAGTGCAACACGATCCATATATGTGAATCTGGAAAAATATCAAGCATGGTCAGGCCAGCGAATCAATAATGGAAAATCATCAATTTTCATTACAATAAATACAAATCAAGCAACAAAGAGAGCCATTCTTGGGAAGTTGGAGTATAATTGATGAATACAAGCTTTAAAAATTTCTGGTGGGGAACGAAGAAGGATCAAAAGCACAAGCTTTATCTAAAGTCATGGAAGTCAATCTGTCAATCGAAAAAAGATGGAGGCTTGGGATTGAGGCTGATGGAAAATATGAATATTGCACTGCTAGCCAAGATGGGATGGGAAATGAGTCAACCAAGTACAAATATATGGCACAGTCTTCTTTCAAAAAAATATCTGCCAACAAACTCTTTTTGGAAGGTGTCATCAAAAACTTCAGATTCCTATTTTTGGAGAAACTCATTGCAAACATGACGAGTATTAGAAAAAGGTATGTGCAATCAAATTTTTAATGGTAATTCAGTGAAAGTCTGGTTTGATCCATGGATTCCTTCATTGGAAAGTTTTAAGCCACTTCCGCTTAATTCTTTCCTGGAATTATCACCTTCTCTAAAAGTTTCTGAATTCATCAACAATACAACCCACTCTTGGAATATACAGAAGATGGTTAATTTCTTCCAATGGGAAAGTATTAGAGAGATTCTTAAAATACCATTGCCTCGTTCAAACTTCAGAGAAGATAGCAATATATGGATTAAAACTCAATGTGGGAAGTTCACTGTCAAAACAGCTTATCATCTAGCAACAAATGTTGATTATGCTCTTCTAGTAAGTTTCCCTAATTTTGCAATAGAGAAGCTTTGGAAACTCAAAATCCATGATCACCATAAACTTCTTTTGTGGAAAATTCTCTGGGATTTACTTCCAACTAGAGGAAGGTTAAAGAACTTTATACCATCAATGCCTTCCTTTAGTTGCCCTTTGTGTAATGAGAAAGAGGAAACACTACTACATCTTTTTTTGGAGTGTCCTGTATCAAGAATCCTATGGAGCCAAAGCAAGTGGCCACTAAATCTATCTTCTTTGGCAATTATTACACAACAGGATTGGATATCTTTCATTCTTAATCCAGGGCTAAAGTTGGGATTAGGCTCATAGGATGCGCACCCTTTTCAGCTGTTTGCAGTTCTGATATTGGATTTCACTTGGAGATTGAGAAATGATATAGTCCATAATCAAACAGCACTATCTATTTGGAAAGCTATAGATCAATTGGATTTCCTTTACCAAGAATATCTATCTGCATGGCAATTGAAACTGAAAGAAAAGCAACCACAATTATGGCAAAAACCTTATCTCAACACTGTAAGTATTTCCTTTGACGCGGAAATTAGGACCTCGTCCTCTTTGGCCTCTGCAGTAAGTCATGATTCTGAAGGAAGTGCAATTGAAATATGGACAGAAAAAATTGGAACAACAAGTCCAGTAGTAGCAGAAGCAATTGCGGCAAGACTGGCAATCAATATGGCTAATCATTTAAATTTTCCAGATGTCACAATTGAAGGCGATTCTCTTCTTGTAGTCTCAGCAATTCATGGGTCATCATCAGTCTGGCAAATTTCTTCCATAACTGAAGATATTGCTCTTACCATGTCCTCTCATAGAAGATGGTGTTTTAAAAAAATAGATCGATCTCAAAATCAATTTGCGCATTCTGTGGTGCAATGGGCCGCAACCAATAGTATAATTGGTCGCATTCCTGTAGCTATTTACCTTCTAGTATTGTACTTATTGATAGTGGCAAGGATCCTCCTTGTTCTGTAACTGGAACCTCTTATTTATAAATATGCAAGCTTGATTAGAAAAAAAAAAGAGAAAGTATCATCTATTTTTTTCTTTTCACAAGCTTATAATTAACTATAAATAGCTTACTGCATCTAGGATGGATCTTGTATTTCAAATCTTCAAGTATTATATTATATGCTTGAAAACGATTCAAACCTCAAAAGCAAGCTGTATGTAACTAGGGAGGAAACCTGCCTAATGCATGCATGGGGCAAGATCAGGAACAATAAAATGGATGGAAAAACAACAATGCGAACCTCACTACAACAAATAAGGTCTTTTGGAACGAAAAGTTTCGTCCCAATAGACTGGCATTTCTTCCCAAAAAATATTTTAGGACGAAAAAAAACTGTCCCAAGTTCGTCCCTATAAAACCATCCCAAAAGGTATTTTGGGACAAAAATCACAAATTCGTCTCAAAAAATATCTTTTGGGATGAAATTAAGCTGGACCGTTCGAACGAATTTTTTTTCTTGGGAAGAATTAAATTCGTCTCAAAAATTCATTCGAACAATGAGGAATGGTTCGAACGGTTATTTCATGACCGGTCGATCGATACCAGTCCGTTCGACCAATTACACATGAAGAAACGTTCGAATAAAAAAATTGAGGATCGAGCGCAAATAGTGAATTAGTCATACGAAATCGTTCGAACGGCATGAAATTTTGTACCGTTTGAACTCTAAATTTCAATGTTCGAATGGTTGTGTCCGATTTATCTATGTTCGAACATTTGATGAGAATTCGAATGGTTATTATTTTCTTGGACAATACTTAAAACCAAATAGATATTTATATTTAAAAAATCCATTACAAATTGTTCAAAATAAATAATACTAATCTAATAAGTCAGAACTAAATAAATAAAATACTAATAATACTAATAAAATTATCAGCACGTGATATATAATTATTCAATATGCAAAAACACTTCTAATGAAATTCAATTGTTTGGAGGCCTAAATTGTTGCATAAACATCTGCATTTGAAGCTGTATCTGTCTTTATTGTTCTTGCATTTGGAGTTGCAGCTCTCTTTGTTGATCTTCTTGTTGTTTTATGCGCATCTTCATGTCTCCTTGTTTCGTCAATTGAGCCTCTAACTCCTGCTGTTTTGCCTCAATTCTTCGATCCTAGAATTTGCATTTTCTAACACAATGACAATAGTGCTTGACGTTGATGAAGAGCCTGAAGGCTTTACACAGCGACCCAAACACCTCAAGTAGCCCGAACGTTGACCCAGATTTTGTGTAAAACTTTCAACATCACTTGTTGATGAATTATGATCTGATGCAGTTTCAGCACGGAGGGCAACCAT
The DNA here is from genome assembly GCF_004785595.1 of Juglans microcarpa x Juglans regia. Classification (NCBI taxonomy): domain Eukaryota; kingdom Viridiplantae; phylum Streptophyta; class Magnoliopsida; order Fagales; family Juglandaceae; genus Juglans; species Juglans microcarpa x Juglans regia. The sequence goes on along the minus strand of NC_054598.1, from coordinate 33,057,844 downwards.
TTTATCCTACACACAACATATAAAATTAATATCGATACAATAATTTAAATATGGTTAATTAAAATAAATTATAATATTACATAATTCTCATGAGCATCGGGATGAGTCCACTCTCTATTACTATTAGTATGTGATGCAGCATATAAAGTCTATATTAAAAACAAACTACATAGAATTAAAAAATTTTAAAAAAATACATTTGCGAATTTCTGAGAGAGGCGATGGAAAGATCTTGAGCCTGCATGATGATGAATCTTTAACTTTGATCTATTCGTTTTGTTTATAGAACTTCGCTCCTATATAGAAGTTATAAAAGTTAGTAAGTGAAAAATTACAAATATGACACATAAAAAATTCATTTAATTTACCTTATATGATGGATCCTCAAACATGTCGCAAAGTTTTCCACAATCTTCAGTTCAGACATCCTGAAAAGGATGCTTGCGTGCATCTTCCTTGTTCTCAAACTTCTTGTAATGCTCGTGATATCTCGCCTTATACTTGCGGAATGCATTACACATCAGCTCTTCGACAGTCCTACGCTCCTATCTCCAACCAAAATTTAGTTCGAAGTCATCCTTAAAGAAGTATATACACAAAAATATTATCATTTAGAATATTAAATAATATCAATAAAAATTTATTATTTAAATATTACGTACCAAACAACGCTTTTTTATAAGATCTTTCACATCTTACGGGACTTTATGCCATGAACTCGTACCCAAAGGTGCATAAGTCCGTCTAAGAGCACCCACATGCGAAGCAAACCAAGTTGCTTGTTGTCCCTCGCCTCTGGTATGTTCGTCAGGAATGTTAACCTTAATCTTACCTACTTTACGATATTTCTCCAACGTCACGCCTCTAGTAGTGCCTCGTCCATGACGAGATTGTACTGTTATCTCTATAAAATAATATTAGTTATTTACCTTTTATCAATTATCATATATCTTAATTAAAAAAATGAGTATTAGCTATTTACCTTGTTTCGTAGAGTCAGTCTCTAATGGTGAGTAAGACGGAGAGCTAGGAATAGGTCGAGATGGGATGCGAACTTCCTTCCTCTTTGGTGGCATAATTGCAAGATACTATATAATATGAACACAAAACCGATCAATCATCTGTATCAGTTTCATCTATAGATTCGTTCTCATCATCTGTATATACTTCAGATGAGTCAACACTTTGATCAACTCTCGTCTCAACTATTTCAGCCTCAATATCTTCCCTATGTAATGGGATTATCTCATACTGGCTCAAATCCACAAATAAGTTAAAGACAGGTTGACTCTTTTGGTATGCTTCTTGGCAAATGAACGGCTAAGTGAACAATGATGTCGAAAAATGACGGTGGGTAAATACTTTCCAACTTACACAATATAACTACAATTTCCCGTTCCATACGTTCCAAACCTTCTATATTCAACGTTCTAGCACATAAATCTTTAAAAAATACACCCAGCTCAATTAACGCAACCCGCACATCTCTGGTCACTAACCCACAGATACCAACCGGCAAGATACATTGTAAAAATACATGACAATCATGGCTTTTTAGTCCAATAATTTTTCAATCATTTATTCGCACACACCTTGTTAAATTCGAGGCATACCCATCTGGTAATTTAATCTTCTGCAACCACTCACAAAATGTAGCATTTTCGTTCCTTGACAATGTATACCACCCAATTGGCATGTAAACAGACAAACCACTTTGTTGCAAGTGTATTTCAGGTCTAATTCCCAACCGCTTTAGATCTTTCCGTGAGTTTATATTATCTTTCGTTTTACCTTCAATTGACATTAATGTTCCTAACATGGACTCGCATATATTTTTTTCAATATGCATAACATCGAGACTATGCCGCAATTTTAACGTCGACCAGTAGGGGAGTTCAAAAAATATACTTTTCTTTGTCCAATTCAACTCATTCGCACTTCGTTTTCTCTTTCGTTCTTTTTTACCAAAATCATTACTTCCGACATTCATAAACTGTGCAATAACATCTTCACTAGACAATAATGGTGGAGGGTGCCCCCATTCAACAGTGCCATCAAATATCCTACAATTTTCACGCCATCTATGGTCACCAGGTAAAAATCGACAATGACCCATGAAGTATAGTTTCCTCCCATACGTAAGCCATTCAGATTGGGTATGCTTGTTACAAGTCAGACATGCCAATTTTCCCTTAGTGCTCCAACCTGACAAGTTTCCATAAGCGGGAAATCATTTATTGTCCATAACACCGCAACATGCATCTTGAACGACTTGTCTGTTGATGAATCAAATGTTAAGATCTCATTCTCCCACAAATCTTTCAATTATGCTATTAGTGGCTGCAAGTGTATGTCTATATCATTTCCTGATGATCTCAGACCTGGAATGAGCAAACTCATCATGAAATATGGATCTTTCATACACTTCCACGGTAGTAGATTGTACGGCATAATTACAACTGGCCAAGTACTATGACTAGTACTCATGTTCCTAAACGGATTAAATACATCTGTTACTAACCCGATGTAACACTCCGTATTTTAGTGTATTTTTATTGAAGAATTATTTTAATAATTCAAAAATTTATTCTCTTGTTTTAAAATTATCGGATATTTTAAATGGTTTATTTTATGATCTTTAAATTGTGAAAATTAAATTGTTATGTTTTCTTAATATTTATTTATTGTTCTACATTTAAATTGTTCTTCTTTTTAAATTAATTGATTGTGGGATTTAATTATTTTATTTTCATTGTATCATTACGTTTAATTTATTTTAATGGATTTGCTGTTTTAAAATCATTTTCGTTGGATCATTTTCTGTAACCCAAAATGTGAGGATTGTACCTCATTTCTTTCCCTTCATTTTTCTTTTTCCATTTTTCTTTTCCTTCCTGACTTTTTTTTTCTTTTTCTTTCCCCCAGCTCTCCCCCCCCCCGTGCGACAACCCTTCCCCTTCCCCTTCCCCGTGCGTCCGTCGCCTCACCCAACCCACTGCCGTCGCGCCCCTATGTACCTCACCGCCCCTCCCGTCAGCTTCCTCACTGGCCGGCGACACCAACCCACCAATCTCAACCTCCCTCGCGGTGCCCTCTTCACTCCAGCGCCGCCGTCGCGCCACCTCCGGCCACCATTTCTTCACCACTTCATTGTCAACCACCTAGCAACCCAATGGACCCAACTCCAGCTCCGATCCGTCACCGGTGAAACCTATCTATCTCCATTTTCGATTTGGACATCTTTGGCCTAAAACCACCATTTGCACCGCCACCCACGGCAAACCACCACCATTATTGGCTTCACCGACCTCTCTAAGCCCTACCCTATCAATTTCGGGTCTTAGTTTGTCCCCATTCAAAAGTGGGTTTTACACTGTTACGTTGTTGAGATGCCACCTTTTGCACCACCATGATCCTTCGAAAATTATTATATAGCACTGTAAGTATTTTTCCAAATAACTATCGTGATTTAAATATATTTTTAAACTAACCCATATTATTGTGAACTGGTTGGACATGCCAGACTGAGTCCGAGGAGTTCGGGGGTCGGATGGATTGTGGACGGAGTTGTGTATTTGGTTGATATTGTGAAATGTTGGTTGTTGGTATGGTGTTGTTTATGTACATGGCATATTGCATGCATGATCATGTTTGTAAAGGAAACTGGGTTTTCATGTACATGCATTCATGTTCATGTGTTTCATGAAAACTGAGTTTTCATGTGTTAAAGGATTTTGGGTACGTGTGTATCACGACCCCAAGCCGAGATGGGGCATTATCTCGGTGGAGCTCCTCTGGTCACTCCGGAGCATAATATATTGGGTGACGTCCCCTGGGTTGTCGCTGGGCAACAACGGGATCGGACGAGATGGTCTCGTGCCGACTCTATGGCCCCTCTGTTCGTGGGGGCTAGAGGATGCATGGCCTCGAATGCGCTGGGCCCAGAACTGGGCATCGCTTGTTGCGTAGTGGATGCTTGGCCACGAACGCGCTGAGCGCGGAACTGAGCATCGCTATGAAACTGAGCATCGCTATGAAACTAGGACGTGCGGATGATCCCTATGGGAGATCATGGTGCATTGCTTAATGGAATAATGAGCTGTTTTCTGGGATAATAGCGTGTGTTGATTAAAAGGTTTTTATGTGATTCATTTTCTGGAAAAACGAGGTTTTATTGATTTGGGTCATTTTCTGAAAAAATGACGGAGTATTATTTTTGGGCCAAAATGGAATTTTGGCGTGTGTTGAAAATATCTATTTTCGGGAAAAATAGTATTTTTGGATCTAATGCATATTTCAACATATGCATGCATGTTGGTCGCATTAATGTATTTTTATCTCGTAGTTATTTGGTCTATACTTACCTGCGGTACCATTTTGTGGTAACGCAGATTTCGATGCAGATGAGGCTGAGGGTGAGCTTGAGGATTCGGCTTCGCCCGAGGAGTGATCTGGGATCACTCGTTTTGGTTTGAGACTTGTAAAATATTTATTTTGGATGACTGTATAATTTTTAAACCTTTTTACTGAATGTTTAAATTGTATTAACAATTTTGTTACTTAGTTGAATTAATTATCCGCTGCGTTATTTTTTGTACATTATTGCATGTACACACACTTGGCACTATCGTTGGGATACGTGACCGTGTTGTCACCATCCTGGCGTCTCGATTCCCGTGTCTCCTTACATGGGGGTCGGGGGCGCCACAGGTGGTATCAGATCAGTTCGGCTCTGGGTAAAACCACATGTCCAATAGGTGGAGTACCAGAAAGTTTTAAAGTTGTGATTTGAAATTATTTGGTTTGAAGTATGTTATTTTAATGGTTTTAATTTATTTATATTTTTATATTTAGTTGGTTTTATTTATTTTATTGTATACTACTTGTTTGTTTATTTTATATTATTTGCTTTATTTTATGGTAGGTTATTTTATTTTATTTATTTATTTTTTAATTATTTTATTGTGCACTACTTCATTTGTTTTATTCATTTTATCTTTTGATATTTTATTGTTGGTTTTATTCATTTTGTTGTATATAATTTATTTATGGAATTTTATTTTATTTTGTTTTGTTCGGAGTTGAAAAGCGGGTTAAGAGTTGTGCTATGGCAGGAAGATGGTACGATTGTGAATGTCATTGTTAGACTTGAACACTTAGTGTAGTAGGCCTGAACTCTTGGCAACTGGTTTGTTTTAATATCGAGACTTGAAGGGAACGGCATGATCTGGATGAACTCTTTGGAGTAAGAACTCAAATCGCAACTGAGGAAGGAAATAGTTTTAAATCGGTTAGGTTAATTGAGGTCGTAGCCTCCGTAGAAATTATGCAGTGAGTTTATGGAGTAGGAGGTTGTAAGTTCAACGAATTCCAAAGTTAGATTTTTGAGAAGGTCACCTAAGGTTTGAGGCCTCATAGTTTTTAGGAAATAAGTTTATTAGATTTAAGGTGATAGGTTCAACAAGCATTTGAAGGATTAGTTAGATTAGAAGTTTTCAATTTTGCCGACTTTGATAAGCAGTTTAATAACATTCGGGGTTTTAGAATTTACAAGTTTTATAAGGTGAATGTTTTAGATTTAAGGTCATGGATCTTCAAGATTTTGAGAAATGATTTTTTATCTGGTTTAAGGTTTTAAAATTGCAGAGTTGAAGGGTTTAATTATAATAGAATTTGAGTTCTTAGTTTTGTAGACTTGGTACACTAGCTTGATTGATTAGTTGGTAACCATTAAATTGGGATTGATCAGAGTTGAGTTACTGATATGAGAATTTTTAGGAGAGAACTTCTTTGGAGATGGAAGGTAATGATCTAGTTTGTGTATTTTCTGAGGATTGAAGATGTTGATCTAGTTCAGATAATGATAGTTTTTAGCTCGAGGTTAGTGACAGGTTGAGGATTTAATCCATATCAATTTTAAGGAATAATAGATGGTGCGGACGTAGGAAATGATTCTTGTTGATTTTGGGGATATAGGCTCAGATGATGGAAATGGTAGTGACAGATCACTTGCATGTTTGGAGGATTATTGGTTCTAGCTAAGTGTGCATGAGATCGATGCGTAGTAGTGGCGAGTGTGTATGCATTTCCGAGAGTACAGGGGTCCTTGGTGAGTCAATCAGAGTGTGTAGTCGAAACGGATTACTCAATAGAATGATGGTCAACAATAATTATTGTGATTATCTATAGGAATTAATTGTGACTTGAGGTTACCTAGGAATTTAAATTTTGAAGTTATACTTTCTTTGGAGATTGAGAATCCAGTTGGTTGAATTAAGGACTTTGTTATTTAACTTGAAGAGAAATTGATGGGCCGTCATGTTTGGTGTATGATAAGATCTTGGAAGTTGAAGCTTAGGCATTAGCGATGAATAATATGATCAAGTATGTGAGTTAATCAAGCATTAGGATCCTTGTGTGATTTGCATTGGCTTTTGGTGGATTGATGATTTAAGCAATATGGCTGGCCTTGAGGTTTAATAGTGATGTGTTATTGAAGGAACTAGTCGTACTAATACTAGCTTATAGGAGTAGAAGTAGGTGGGCGAGTTATCAAATAGGTTTTGATAATGTTTTGGTGAAGTCAATGATGGTTCGTAATGAGTTTAGTCACCGCTAGAGTAGATGTTATTCTGAATGTCGGTGATGAGCTTTTGGGTTTAGATTATTGAATAGAAGTTTACAGGTGCTCTTTTTGATTGGTCGGGTTGGAATCGAATCTTTTTAAGGTATGTTCCTTATCGTAGATGAGACGGATATATTTTGGGTTGAGTTTGCTTATTTTCAATTTGGGATGCTGAGGTTGGTTTTCTGTCTATGATCATAGATGTATTTTGCGGAATATTGATTTTGATCAAAGCAGCAGGATTTAATTGAGGAATATGAGTGATAACTCCTGGTGTTGGGAAAAAGAGTATTTTCTACCAAAAGGTGATAAGAGTTTTTTGGTTAGTAGGTACGGAGCCACCTTGTACTCGATGGTGCTAGTTTTTATGAGGACATAAATTTTATGCATGTGGCGAATTATCAGAGTGTGCAGCAGAAGTGTGATATTTGTGGTTGTAGTTAGGAGTTCGGATTTTGTGCTGATCTTGAGGAATTAGTGGTGACTTGAATTTTTAGATGATGCTTGTAGATGGAGATTAATCTTTTGGTTGTGCAATTTGTTATTGATGGTTAACCTTGGAAGTGGCTATTAGGTTACCAAAGGTAGAATTCAATGGAGGTTTAGAAGTTGTAGCATTGGAGCTGATTGAGGTTAGCATGGATTATTGTATGGAGTGGAAAATAAGATTTCGGTTAGCATAGTCATCTAGGAATACTGGTCGTGATGTGCCGCTGGAGGACTAATACGAGTATGTTGGATATCGCCATATTTTTTTTGAGAAATGTGCCACGTGCCGTCAAGTTAAGGCTGAGCTTTAAGGACCTGCTAGTAGACTTCAACCTCTCCCTATTCCTAAGTGGAAGTAGGATCATATTTTTAAGGATTTTGTTGTGGCTTTGCTGAGGACTCCTAGTGGAAAGAACTCAGTTTGGGTGATAGTTGATCGGTTGACCAAGAGTGCCCATTTCTTGCCTATCAATAATACCGACTATTTGGGTAAGATGACTCGGTTGTATGTAAAAGAGATAGTGTGTTTGCACGGAGTACCCAAGAGTATCGTGTCGGATCGGGACCCGCGGTTCACGTCCCATTTTTGGAAGAGTTTGCAGGCAGCTTTAGGCACTAAGTTGAAGTTTAGTACTATATATCATCCTCAGACAGACGGTCAATCAGAGCGTACCATTCAGACTCTTGAGGTTATGTTGCGGTCTCATGTCATGGAATTTCAAGGGAGTTGGGAGAATCATCTGCCGCTATTTGAGTTTGCTTATAATAACTGTTTTCATTCCTCTATTCAAATGGCTCCGTATGAAGTTTTGTATGGGAGGAAGTGTAGATCACCGTTGTGCTGGGATGAAGTTGGCGAAAGTAAATTGATTGGGCCTGAGATAATTCAAGAAATGAAGGATCAAGTTCAATTTATAAGGACTAAAATGGCGGAAGCCCAAAGTCGCCAAAAGAGTTATACAGATACAAGGATAAGAGACTTATCATTTGAGATGGGTGATTGGGTTTACCTTAAAGTCTCTCCGATGATGGGGGTTAAGCGCTTTGGCAAGAAGCGAAAGCTTAGTCCGAGGTATGTTAGTCCTTTCCAGATTATAGAGAAAGTTGGGCTAGTTGCTTATAGAGTTGCCTTGCCGGATTGTTTTGGGGATGTCCATGATGTATTCCATGTGTCGTCTTTGAAGAAGAGTTTTGGACAGCCAGAGCCGCGTTTTGTCGACCCTGAACGTATTGAACTTCGGCCTAATCTTTCTTATGAAGTTGCACTGACGCAGACTGGGGATGGGAAAGAGCAAAGTTTAAGGTCTAAGACAATACCTTTGGTGAAGGTGTCATGGGGCGATCCGTTGGCTCAGGATTTCTCTTGGGAGAGAGAAGCTGTCATGAGAGAGCAGTATCCGTATTTATTTGATTGACTGGCGGTACGTTTCTTAAGTCTGCTCTTGGTTGAATCTTATTCCTGTTTTAGCGTTAATGTTTGACCTAGCTAATTTCGAGGACGAAATTTTTTTTAAGGGGGAGGATGTAAGACCCCGTATTTTAGTGTATTTTTATTGAAGGATTATTTTAATAATTCAAAAATTTATTCTCTTGTTTTAAAATTATCGGATATTTTAAATGGTTTATTTTATGATCTTTAAATTGTGAAAATTAAATTATTATGTTTTCTTAATATTTATTTATTGTTGTACATTTAAATTGTTCTTCTTTTTAAATTAATTGATTGTGAGATTTAATTATTTTATTTTCATTGTATCATTACGTTTAATTTATTTTAATGGATTTGCTGTTTTAAAATCATTTTCGTTGGATCATTTTCTGTGACCCAAGATGTGTGGATTGGACCTCATTTCTTTCCCTTCATTTTTCTTTTTCCCTTTTTCTTTTCTTTCCTTTCTTTCTTTTTACATTTTCTTTCCCCCAGCTCTCCCCCACCTACGCGACAACCCTTCCCCTTCCCCTTCCCCTACCCCTTCCCCATGCGTTTGTCGCCTCACCCAACCCACCGTCGTCGCGCCGCCGTGCACCTCATCGCCCCTCCCATCAGCTTCCCCACTGGCCGGCGACACCACCCCACCAATCTCAGCCTCCCTCGCACCGCCGACAGCCCCCACGCACCACACCAAGCAGCGGCGCTCTCTCCACTCCCGCGCCGCCGTCGCGCCACCTCCGGCCACCATTTCTTCACCACTTCATTCTCGACCTCCTAGCAACTTAATGGACCCAACCCCAGCTCTGATCCGTCACCGGGGAAGCCTATCTATCTCCATTTGTGATTTGGAAATCTTTGGCCTAAAACCACCATTTGCCCCGCCACCCACGGCAAACCACCACCACCATTGGCTTCACCGACCTCTCTAAGCCCTACCTTATCAATTTCGGATCTTAGTTTGTCCCCATTCAAAAGTGGGTATTTGAGACCCACGGCCACAGTGTATTTTATACTGTTACGTTGCTGAGCCGCCACCTTTTGCACCACCGTGATCTTTCGGAAATTATTATATAGCAGTGTAAGTATTTTTCCAAATAACTATCGTGATTTAAATATATTTTTACACTAACCCATATTATTGTGAACTGGTTGGACATGCCGGACTGAGTCCGAGGAGTTCGGGGTCAGATGGATTGTGGACAGAGTTGTGTATTTGGTTGGTATTGTGAAATGTTGGCTGTTGGTATGGTGTTGTTCATGGACATGTTTGTAAAGGAAACTGGGTTTTCGTGTACATGCATTCATGTTCATATGTTTCATGAAAACTGGGTTTTCATGTGTTAAAAGATTTTGGATGCGTGTGTATCACGACCCCAAGCCGAGATGGGGCATTATCTCGGTGGAGCTCCTCTGGTCACTCCGAAGTGGAATATACTAAGTGACGTCCCCTGGATTGTCGCTGGGCGACAACGAGATTGGACGAGATGGTCTCTTGCCGACTCCGTGGCCCCTCTGCTGGCGGGGGCTAGAGGATGCATGGCCACGAATGCGCTCGGCGCGGAACTGGGCATCACTCGTTACGTAGTGGGTGCTTGGCCACGAACGCACTGGGCGCAGAACTGAGCATCGCTACGAAAACAGGACGTGCGGATGATCCCTATGGGAGATCATGGTGCATTGGTTAATAGAATAATGAGCTGTTTTGTGGGAAAATAGCGTGTGTTGATTAAAAGGTTTTTATGTGATTCATTTTCTGGGAAAATGAGGTTTTATTGATTTGGGTCATTTTCTGGGAAAATGATGGAGTATTATTTGGAGAAAATAGTATTTTTGGATCTAATGCATATTTCATCATATGAATGCATGTTGGTCGCATTAATGTATTTTTATCTCGTAGTTGTTTGGTCTATACTTACCTGCGGTACCATTTTGTGGTAACGCAGATTTCGATGCAGATGAGGCTGAGGGTGAGCCTGAGGATTCGGCTTCGCTCGAGGATTGATCTGGGATCACTCGTTTTGGTTTGAGACTTGTAGATTATTTATTTTGGATGACTGTATAATTTTTAAACATTTTTACTGAATGTTTAAATTGTATTAACAATTATGGTACTTAGTTGAATTAATTATCCGCTGCGTTGTTTTTTGTACACTGTGACATGTACACACACTTGGCACTATTGTTGGGATGCGTGACCTTGTTGTCACCATCCTGGCATCTCGATTCCCGTGTCTCCTTACATGGGGGTCGGGGGCGCCACACCCAAGTCGAACATTACGAGGTTCTTCAGCAAACCTTGGGTGTTCCAAGTCAAATTCCTTCCAAACTTGAGAGTCTGCAGGATGTGACAAAATATTATCATTCTTGACTCTAGATGATGAGTGCCATGTCATATCCATAGCCGTTGAACGTGATATAAATAACCGTTGTAATCTAGGTATCAATGGAAAGTGACGTGGCACATTCTGCTTCTCAGTTGTCCATCTTGATTCATGACAAATGGGGCACTCATTCAACTGCTCATTTTCTCGTCAAAATATCACACAATCATTCTTACATGCATGTATTACATTGTAATCAAACCCGAGTTCTTTTTTCAACTGTTTTGCTTCGTAAAAGTTGCAGGATAAAATATTCTCCGGTGGAAGTGCCTCTTTAAACAGCTCGAGCAACATATTGACAGCCTTAATAGATATTCGACACATGGATTTTATATCAAGCAGTCTAACTGTAAATGTCAGCTTACTGTGCCTTTTACACCCTGGATATAACTCATGCTGTGAATCATTCCACAACCAGGTACAAGTGTCATGGCACGAATCATTTGAATTTGATGGATCTGTTCCACTTTCATCCATAAACATTCCAGCACCATTGTCGCCCAGCATTTGCTCCATTTCCTCTTCGGGATCATCACCAACAACCTCAGGATGTACATCTTCATTGATGTCTTCTTCTTCATCTCGAAGTTCAAATGACGTTGCATACAATTCTCCATGTAAGACCTAATCTGTATAACCTTGGTCAATACCTTTGACAAACAGATGCTTTCTCACCAACTCTATCTTATGAGAACGTAAATTCTTGCAAAGTCGGCATGGGCATCTAATATGACCATCACTGCCAATTGATAGGATGCGAACTCCAAAAATTTCTTAACTCCTTCGGCGTATACATTGTAATCCTCACCCAACCAATCTCTAACTCGCATCCAACTCTTATCCATGTCTAATATCTTATTACAAACAGTCACGTGCATCAACAAACAATCAATTATCTAACATGTAGTGCAATTTCTTCATTTCACCGGATCATTGGTCCTATCCCATTCAGAATTGTAAGATCATAATCGCCAACCTATCAACTATTATCTGTCACGTCCAACAAAATTTCGGCAGCATCTCTCCATAGTTCTCCAAATATGCTCGTTTGGTCGTGCACATTGATGAGTAATACATCGTCGATGCACATTCACCGAAACTGCATATCCAGAGAACAATAAGGGATGACTCTACCAAAATCATAATGTCGGATGCAACAGATATAGTTTGATAGTTTGCGAGAATGATCTTACAATCCCAAACTGTCCACTCTGGACAATTCAAGAGTTATCAATCATAGTTTAACATGATTGATAACTCTTGAACGGGTCTAAGGTTTATTTCAATGTTAAGTAGAAGATACGATATTAAAAGACAACAATAATAAAAAAATGCGAGAATACAAGATGATAACTCCATATATATCATGTGTATTTTAAGTATCCTAAATATATCATGGGTATTACTTATTAGCTTAATTATACATTATAGTTAATTTTAAGTACTAATTAAAATTTAATATTATTATTTGTTAAGTTAGTCTTCATAGTTTAATATTAATTATCCTTTATTATTTGTTAAGTTAGTCCTCATAGTTTAATTAATACTTAAATATTAATTTGAATTTAAGTATTAATTATCCTTATGTTTTTATAATATAATTTTAACACATATTAAGTAATTAGTTGTAAGATAGTTTTTACAACTATTATCTTTTAAATATTAATATGAGTTTAAGTATTATTAATTCTTACATATAATATTACATATTTATATTACAGTTTAAGAAAGTTTTACAACCGTTCGAACACAGTTATATACCGTTCAAACATATTTATTAGTTCAAACGGTATATAACCACGTTCGAACGGTGTCAACCCAGATTCCAAACACTAGCCAATTCAGACGAGTACTATCTCACAAAACATCATAAACTCATATTTAGAAAACAATACAAACATACAACATATATATTTCGAATAGCAACCCTCTAACAAACATACAACATATATACTTTGAATAGCAACCCTCTGACAAATATACAACATGTACACTTCGAATAACAATCCTCTATTAAACATATTTTGTGTTTAATCTAACAAACACCTACACAATAAATATATATAAACTACAAAATCAATAAAAAAAAAATGATAGATTTAGAAGTAAAATGATAAAGAAAGTCATACCTTTAAGCAAAATATACTAAGTAATCCTCTTTATAAGATGATAGAATGAAGGATTGTGTAGACAAAATGTAAGATTTTGGAGAGAAAACGGAGAAGAGTGAAAGAGAGGAGAGAAAAATGAGGGACTGATGGCGTGCAGGAAGATTATAAGTTATGACCATCCGTTCAAATGTAAATAAAGTTCAGTCGAACGCGAAAAAGTTCAACGCGCCAATTTTTCCGCCCGCACAAATTTTTGGATTACCGTTCGATTGCCCAAATAATCCGTTCGAACGGTAATCCAGAAGTCTTTAATTGGTGGAATATATTCCCACCACTGCAATAATCCGTTCGAACTATAAAAAACCATGTTCGAACGGTTATCCAGAGTCATTAATTGGCGGGATGTTTTTTCACCATTGTAATAATCCGTTCGAATGTTTTTTTCATAAGTTCAAACGCAAATACTGTGTTCGAACCGCTCGAACACATCACCTTAATGTTTAAATATATTTTTTTTATCATTAAATGAAAAGTACTATAAGATCATATGTATTAGTTATATATACTATCATATATATAGTAATATATACTATCATATATATTAATAATATATACTATATATCATATATATAGTATCATATATATTATACTATTCTAAATTAGTATAAAGGAAAATATATTAGTAATATATACTATATGATATATAGTAATCTATACTCTATATATATACTGTATACTATCATATATAACTTATATAGTAAAGTATAATGGAATATATAGTATGATATATATTAGTTAAGTATAAACTCATAGCATATAGTACTATATGCTATCATATATATATATATATATATTATAACCTCATATATAACACTTTGATAGTAAAGTATTATGATATATTACTATTATACTATAATAAAATACATATAAGTTATTATGTTTTCATTTAAAGTATTATACTATCATAATATATATCATAACATATTATAATATTACATATATATTACAGTATATATAATCTACTATAATAGTATATATATTATATTAATTTATAGGATTATAAATATAATATACATTTAATGTAAATTTTTACAAGACTTGAAACAAATACCGTTCGAACGTTAAATATTAACGTTCGAACAGTAGTTTAAAACCGTTCGAATGGTAAAATATAACATTCAAACGGTTATGCACATATAAGTTATCGCGGACAGAGATTTCTCTCACTAATGTTGAATATATATTTTATTTTTAAAATTTCAGGTTGATAATAATGTCTTATAGGGGCCGTAGACGTGGTAGATCAGGAGAACCTTCCATCCAAACAGCTTGAGAGCGGACTATTTTACTTGAGCGACAGGTAAAACTATCTGATTTTGTGGCTCTTATATGGGGGGGTCATTCTCTCCCATCAGTATTCAATGATCATGGTTGGGCACCAATCTTAGATCAACGAGAAGAAGGAATGGAGCTCATTTCCTACATTGAGATCGTTATTGAGTTCTGTAAAGAGCTCGGTGGTGCCAGCCCAGACGATGGAGGGGCATACAGGATCTATGTACGAGGAGCTCCTATTATATTTTCAACAGACGGACTCGCTACATATCTGGGTATTCCTAGGCTTCTTGATGCCTATCCGAATCTGCAGCCTAGAGAATCTGATCCTTCAGGTGATGCAGAAATGTCTCAGGACGAGGGACCAGTTTATACAGATGAGATCGATACACTTACTGATCATGAAGTCAGAGACTTGATTGTTGGTCCAGATGCTCCAGTGTATGATGGGACGAAGAGTATTAGGCAAGGAGATTTATCTTCTTTCTTCAAGATCATGAATTTGATCATCGCCAACAATATTAACCCTCGGCTGTACAAGACCGAGGTCGGTATGGATCAAGCGAGATTTATGATACGGGTCGCTCGTGCCATCCTGATCGACCTCGTGGGTTATATATTTGAGACGATCCAAGCAGAGGCATGGTTCATATAACAGATATACTGCCGTTTGGGATCCTTATCACTGGATTTTTGCTACATGCCGGGGTCGTGCCCAAACCTGCCGAGCGTTCCAGTGAGCCAATGGGACCGATCAACAACACCACCCTGTCCCGGAGCATGGGACACTTGAGATTTCGTTTTCGTGGAGTTGTTCCTAACAGAGCTGAGATTCAGAGAGATGCACAGCCTAGAGATATTGGAGTATCGGCTGGTGAGACATCTGCATAGGCTGAGGCATCACGCACATCTACTCGTGAGGAGATGGCAAACATATTTCATGCTGAGATCGGCGTACACACATCAGTAGTGATTGATGTAGTGCATACTGCAGCGCATATTGCCATATCTGAGTTGCGTACAGAGAGTATGGCTACCGTCTCTGGGTTACATACAGAGGTTCATGAGTTATGTACAGAGATTAATGCCAATAATGCAACTTAGGTCATGCTCAGTACTCTACTGGCATAGGTAGAGAGACAATTAGCTGCAGTCGAGGATGTGTGTAGAGACCTCGCATCACAGTAGTTTCTATTTTTATTTATATTTGTTTTTGTTATAGTTATGGACAGTATATATGGTGTTTTGATAATTTGCTTTATTTGTAAATTAAATATTTTGTCTTTTCTGGAGTAATTATTGATTTATATTATGTGGTATATGGTTGATAATATTTATTTAATTAAAAATCTTATTTAACATAAAATAAATCATTAAAATATTTTTAAGTTAATTACATAAAATTAATTAATGAATTTGTATATATGATATATATTTTTTTATATTTTGAGTTTTATACCGAGATTAATATTATACCTTCGAATGTATAAATGTGGTGCTTGAATATGTTCTAACTAAATATATTCCATTCGAATGGTTTAGAAACCTTTCCGCTATGTTTTGCCACCAAATATTTTCTGTTCGAACACAAGAAATTATCGTTTGAACGGTTGTGAACTTTTCCCGCCATAATAAATTACTTCCCCGCTAAGATTTTACTGTTCGAAGGGAAAAACTTTTTGAGACGATTTAATTCGTCACAGAAAAAACTATTCAAACGGTAATTTGACCATTTGAACGATTTTGTAAGCTCATCAATTTTTTGAGACGAAATTTAAATTTCGTCCAAAAAAATGACTTTTAGGGACGAAAAAAATTTCATCTCTAAATAATTTCGTCCCAAAAGCTCAAATTTGTTGTAGTGCCTGTTGGGTTGGTCAGAAAACTTGCCAATTAAATTAGTATGTGTATATATATATACACAACTTAAATTATTATATGTATATATAAATATAATATATAATATATGTAACGAAGTAACATCCACAAAATAAAGGGTACGTAATATATAAAATATCTAAGTAATATTGATAACAAAAGAAGAATGAAAAATAACATGATCATTTAAAAGATTTCTTTAAGGTATATATATCTATTGATAATGGAGCCTTGTTACAAAAAAGAAAATGAAGGTGTGCGGCGAGAAAATTCAGACATTAAACACGAAAAGATAGGAGAGATACATATATATGTGCGTACAAGTAATAAATTTGATCAGCTGGTGAAGATCATGATGCATGTATTGGCCATGGACTAGCTAGCTCATCATCTGCTGTCATCTAAAGGTTTCACTATGACTTGGTTCCTCATACTTTCACTACAACAGAATGTGTGTTTTGTGACAGAGAAAACTGTCACAAAAAAATGGCAAACCGTCACTAAACATATTGGATGACGGTTTGAAATCGTCACCATGACCGTCACCTAAAGTGCGTCACAGAAAACATTTGGTGACGGTTTACTGTTCAACCGTCACAAAAAATATTTTTAGTGACGGTTGGAAGTGTTCTGTTCGGTACAACGTTCGAACGTTCCTTTTTTTGTGACGGTTATGAACTGTCACAGAAGATCACATTCGGACGTAAAATCAAACGTTCGGACGTTATACCCGACCGATTGGCTTTCAAATGAGAGAAGTAGACGTTCGTTGGATATCGTGTTCGAACGTATCATATTTACGTTCGAATGTTAATGCGTCCGAACGTTAATTACAATAAACGTCCGAATATTTGTTCGAATGTAAACGTAAATGTTCAAACGTAGCGCGTTTAATGTTCGGACGTTATTTCGAATGTAAACGAAGGAGCGTCCGAATGCAAGTTCTTTGTTCGAACGTTAGTCGCTTTCCGTTCGAACGGTTTGTTCATTTTAGCGTGAGTACGTTCGAATGTATAGTTTAACGTTCGAACGATTCAATTGTATTTACGTTCGAACGTTTGTTACAGTGTGAACCAACGTTCGAACGATTTTTATTTACATTCGAACGTACAGGTCAGAAATACTAATTTCATAAAATTTAAAAACATAATACCAATTGTATCATATTACATACCCAATTAACAAGTAACAATGTCTTATAAAAGTACAAAATTAGATATTAAAACTAGTCAGAAATATTGATAAAATTTATTTCTTCTTTTTCCCTCGCCCACGGGGATTCTGTTGCAGCGACATAAACGCTCCATTTGCACCATCATCTCCCGTTGCACTTGCTCTTGCACTTCACTGCGTATTCTTTCCTCCTGGTCTCTCTGTTGGTCCTGCAAACGCGTCTCTAAATGAGACTGTCGTTCTAAGAGGGACTCTAACTCTTGTTGTCTCGACCTCATATACTCATTCTCACGCCGTGCAGCTTCTAAATCTGCCGTAAGATTATTAATTTGTGAAGCCGATGAGGTTGAGGAGGATGAACATTTATGCTTGATAGATCGTCCCAAACCTCTTGCCATACTAGACTGCGGCCCGAGCACTTGCATGAATATGTCTATGTTACTAGGAGAGGATTCCTCAGAAGCCGACTACATCTCCAACATTTTGCTCTACAATTTAAAAGGTAATGATCGTAAATAATTAGTAACGTATTAAAAGAAATAGAAATAAGAAATAAACTATTAAAATATTATATAAATAATTTATTTAACAAAATTAACACTGCTTACATAATTATCTGCAGCGACAGGATCCATCCACTCACTATGCTCATTAGTGTGAGCAGCAGCATAGACATGAATGAGGGAAAAGTTTTCAGGATCATCACGTTTCTAACAAAGCGACAATATTAGCAATTTTAAAAAGATAATATTAGTACTTATCAGAAATAATATCAGGAAAATAAATAAATTCTATAATTTTTTAATTACCATTTTTTCAGCAAGACGGTGGAATGACCTTGAACCGGCATGATGGTGGACAGTCAGAACGGATCTATTCTGTGCATTTGTAGAACTCAAGTGCTACAAAATATATTAAAAATGTTAATTGTAATATGTATACATATAATATATAAAACGAATATGAATGTAAATAATTAAAAGATATAAATGTAAAATACCTGATAATCTGGAGATGCGAAAAGATCACAACACTTTCTCCAATCATCTAACTTCATCTGCTGAAAAGGAGACTGCGCAGCCTCTTCCAACGTCTCAAACTTCTTGAACTGGTCATGACATCATCCTTTGTGACGTCGGAATAGTGTAGCCATCAACTCATTCACGGTTCTCAAATCCTCGCTACTGCCAAAGTCGAGGTCGAATTCATCCTAATAAGGGAATCAGGTAAAAAATATAATATATTAATCTAGGTGAAAAAAATGTACTGAAAAGTAAACTCACCAGCACACGACTTCGAATGTGCTCCTTAATCTCATTCGGAACATCTCGCCATGAGCGCACATAAAATGGAGCATAAGCTCGAACTACTGTGCCAATATAGGAGGAAAGCGCTGCTGCACTATCATCCACTCCTCCAGTGGAATTATCAGGAATTGTGATCTTCAGTTTACCATGCCTTCTATTTTTTTGTATAGTAATCTTATCATCCATCTTACCAGACTCTATGGACTATCGCCTTAGAGACAATATCTTTGTTAATAGACAAAGCAAAAACCTCACCCTTCATAAGGAGAGGACAACTCTAAATTTATAGCTTCTGATCATTGAGTAGTAACATATATAATAATATTTTTTACAATTCAAATGTCTCCTATGATAAACTGTTAGTCTGATCAGAGATAATTAATTACTTATTAATACTTCTCATTGAGTAGGAACGTAACATTTCTTGTGCTTTGTTTTTTAGATTTTTTTAGTTTCTATTACCTTAAGCTTTTCATATTTAGTTTAGACTATATTAGAAATATTTAATATTTGAGAAAAGAATTCCTATAAATTGAAGTTTATATTAAAATAAAAAGTTCTGCTTAATTGAATAAGAATAGATAATTGAATAAGAATAGAACGTGCGTACGTAATCGACAGTGTTCCGGATGGATGCATTGGTGGTTGAAACTTGATTAGACCAGATGTCCGAGTCAATATATATATTAAGAAAAAAGCTAAATACAGTCGGCGTGCATAAACGTGGGGGAACAACTGCTGATGTGGAAAATGAAGTGCACCGTTTTGTGTCTTCAGCAAAACGTTTTGTTTCGTTTCGTCTCAACCCTTCGAACTCTCCCTCCCTTCAAAGACCAAGACCAAAGTCTCCCTTCGTTCGTCTCCACCTCTCCCTCCCTTCGAAGACCACTAAGTTGCAAAGGAAACCTGAGATTTTCTGCATGCATTACTCTTGAATATTTAGGTTAATCTTTTAAAGAATAAACTTGATCAGATCCACCAACAATCACAAAGATCGGAAAAGCAACAAATTTGGAGAGGGGGGCGGGGGGATCCAAATGTAAATGGATATTGTGGATCAAATTCATGAGATTCAGGAATTCGAAGACGCTTACTGAGCTGCTTAAAGGCGATCTGAACTGTAGCAAGAGGAACAACAATCAATCCGGTAAGAGAAAAAAGAAAAATAGAGTAAAGGAAAGTGAGGATTGGATCCAACGGAAGAACGAACCTTTTTGGTGGTGATGATCAATGGTTGGAGATTGACCGATCGGCAACGCATCAGACTCAATTCGTTAATGATTGAGCTTTTTTCTTTTTTTGGTGGGACGCTAACTAACGCTGCACTTTACTAATTGCAATCGGAGGAAGCGAGAAACGGCTCTCGTCGGTGACTCCGTTTGGGTCTTCTTCCTACACATGCCTCAGACTGGGTTCTTGTAATCTGCTCTTTTGGTTTCTCATGAAGACCACTCAAAGACCACAGGCCAAGCTTCTTACGGATACATCCACCTGAAAAGAGAGCACACATCCACTTGAAGGCCGAGAATTGATCAATTTTACGCCGGTAATTAAAAAGAATAAAAAAAACTTATTTAAATGATACGAAGAAAAAAATACTTAAGTTCTTGCCACAAAAAAATGGAAAAATCATAATGTGTCACTGCCACCACCTCTCCTGCTCAATAAAAAAAACAAAGAACTTAATCATCTCTAATATTAATACCTGAATTTATATGTGGATAACGGAAACGCTTCTGTTCCGCTCGTTCTATTTTCACACTTTGAAAGAAAGGGCAAAGTGTACTATATATATATTTGCCATGTTACCAAAATACCTCCAAAATCTTAGTTGAATTTCTGGGGTGCCCTACCGCTAATGGTATAACGTATTCCAATTCCGGAGGGAGGGAGGTTCAATAGAACTATAGAAGAGAGTTCACGCGTCGAGATCTCAATGCGACGCCATTCAATTTCTTTCATTCAATATTTAATAAGTAATGTTAAGTACAGTAATGTAAGTATTGTGCATTCCTTTTAAAAATTGTGCAATTGTCGTACATTCATTTTGAAAAAAATAGAATCTATTATTAAAAATTTAATCTTTTAATATGGATCTCATATTTATTCCTTTTTAAAAATGAATGTCGTGCTTGCTAACTTTATGCCAAAATATGTTAAAATATGTTGGGAACCTTTTGAATTCTAATGATTGGTTTGAGAAAAATAAATAAATTCAAGGGACTTGAATAATAATTTTTCTTTATAAATCACTAATTTTACCAATATGAGAGAGCTTCCTAGTTGCTAAACCAATTGGCTATACACAAACAAAGCACTATAAATATATTGTACAAAGTTACCGAAGTGTCAAAACTGTCTGAATATTATATAAACTAATACCTACCAAATCATGATTGTCTTCATACATCATTCTTTGAGTAGCTATTCAGTTTTCACCTTTGTATCATGAGTAGATGAAATGCCATACCGAATTCGAGAGATCATTCAAAGAATGGGTCATGAACCCAACTAGTAAAGAGCATCTTACTAAGATTCACAACTTCCAAAAAGAGTAGTAAAACTAATGCATAATCCATCACTTCATCTAACAATTGACTTCAAAACTTTTATAATTTGTTCCAATTCCAACTTAGCAAAACAGGGCAAACGTCGATTTATCGCATAACCATAAATATTATCTCAATTAAGGAAAGTTGCAAATACCATTAAACTAAAATATTAATATAATTTGAGATTTTTCACTTATAATTCCCTCAATCCTCGTCCTCGTCGCTCTCTTCCACTTCTTCATCTTCCTCTTCATCGTTCCCCTCTTCTTCATCTTTCTCTTCTGCTTCATTCTCTATTTGATTTTGTCCTGAAGCTTGAATATAAATTCAAATGAGGGTCCAACAATTCTGAAATAAGGTTGATTGATATCAACTAAAAGATATGGTTAGAAGTATGATATCTCATTCTTTGTCAGAGTTACCATGGAGAGAGGCCATAAAGACCGCAATTTTTCTCAATCGAGTACCTAGTAAATCAGTAGCTAAAACCCCATATGAGTTATGGACTGGAAAGAGGCCTACTATTATGCATTTACATGTTTGGGATTATCTAGCTGAGGCTAGGCCTTATAAGCTTAATGAAAGGAAGTTGGACTCAAGAACAGTTAGCTACTACTTTATTGGATATTCAAAGAGATCGAGGGGTTTCAAGTTTTATTTTCCTTAAGTTAATACCATTATTGGGATAGGTAATGCCAAATTCATTGAGGATATTCAGGATAGTGAGAGTATATGTAACACCCCGTATTTTAGTGTATTTTTACTGAAGAATTATTTTTAATAATTCAAAAATTTATTCTCTTATTTTATAATTATCAGATATTTTAAATGGGTTATTTTATGATCTTTAAATTGTGAAAATTAAATTGTTATGTTTTCTTAATATTTATTTATTATTATGCATTTAAATTGTTCTTCTTTTAAATTAATTGATTGTTTGATTTAATTATTTTATTTGCATTGTATCATTACGTTTAAATTATTTTAATTGACTTGCAGTTTTAAAATATTTTCCGTCGGATCATTTTTGTGACCCAAGATGTGAGGATTGGACCTCATTTCTTTCCCTCCATTTTTCTCTTTCCTCTTTCTTCTTTTCTTCTTTTCCTTTCTTTCTTTTTTTTTTCTTTCTTTCCCTGCTGCTCCCTGTGTGCGCGACACCCTCTCCCTCACTCTCCCCGTGCGTTGCTTCTTCCTCACCCAACCCACCGCCGTTGCGCCGCCGTGCGCGACACCGTCCCTCCCGTTCGCTCCCCCACCGGCCGGCGACCCTTCCCCGTAAATTCCAGCCTCTATCTCGCCGCCGATAGCCCTCACGCCCAACACCAAGCCGCGGCGCTCTCTTCGTTCCAGCGCTGCCATCGGGCCACCACCGGCCACCATCTCTTCACCACTTCATCCTTGACCTCCTAGCAACCCAATGGACCCAACCACAGCTCCAATCCGTCATCGGTGAAGCACATCCAACCCCATTTCCGATTTGGGTATTTTTTGCCTAAAACCACCATTTGCGCCGCCACCCACGACAAACCACCACCACCATTGGCTTCACCGACCTCTCTAGGCCCTACCCTATCAATTCCGGGTCTTAGTTTGCCTCCGTTGAAAAGTGGGTTTTTGAGACCCACGGCCACAGTGTATTTTACACTGTTACGTTGCTGAGGCGCCACTTCTTGCAGCTTCGTGATCCTTCAGAAATTATTATATAGCACTGTAAGTATTTTTCTAAAGAACTTTCGTGATTTAAATATATTTTACACTAACACATATTATTGTGATCTGGTTGGACATGCCGGACTGAGTCCGAGGAGTTCGGGGGTCGGATGGATTATGGACGGAGTTGTGTGTTTTGGTATTGTGAATTGTTGGTTGTTGTGGTGTTGTTTCATGTATATGGCATATTTGCACGCATGTTTATGTTTGTAAATGAAAACTGGGTTTTCACATGATTGCATACATGCTCATGTGTTTATCTGAAAATTGGATTTTCATGTGAAATGATTTGAGTGTGTTTGAAACGACTAGATTGACTGGTTTGAGAAAAAGGAAAAGAGATTACAGGGACGGTGGTAAGCAGGGATAGTGGTAGAGTCCCGCCTGTGATTCTCGTCTACGGTGCACGCGGTAGGGATGGTGGTTGTGTCCCGCCTGTGATTCCCGCCTACGGTGCACACGGTAGGGATGGTGGTATAGTCCCGCCTGTGATTCCCGCCTACAGTGCTCTGATATGTATTCATGGTGTGTGATAAGTATTCATTTTGTGTGATAAGTTTTCATTGTGTGGAAAGGAACTGTAGGGATGGTGGTAAACAGGGATGGTGGTAGAGTCCCGCCTGTGATTCCCGCCTACGGTGCACGCGGTAGGGATGGTAGTAAGTAGGGACGGTAGTAGAGTCCCGCCTGCAATTCCCACCTACAGTGTCCGATAAATGGTTTGTTTTGTGTGAATCATTTTCTGGGAAAATGACGGACTATATTTTTGGGCCAAAATGAGATTTTGGCGTATGTTGGAAATAATCATTTTTCTGGGAAAAATGGTATTTTATGGCTAAGTGTATTTTGTCATATGAATGCATGTTGGTTGCATTAATATGTTTTTATCCCGAGAGTTGTTTGGTTTATACTTACCTGTGGTACCATTTTATGGTATCGTAGATTTTGATGCAGATGTGGATGACGAGCCTTAAGCTTGGCTCCGTTGGCAGAGTGATCTGGGATTACTCCTGTTTATCGAGATTCGCTTTATCAATTATTTATGTATTTGTTTTGTAATATATTTTGGGATGACTGTATAACTTTTAAAGATGATTTGTTTTGAATATTTGTATTTAAAATTCTGGTACTTAGTAGACTTATTTATATTATCCGCTGCGATTTTTATTGTGCACTCTTGCATGTTGCACACACTTGAGCACATTTCGTTGGGATGCGTGACCCGTGTTGTCATCATCCTGATGTCACGATTCTCTTGTTTTTGTACGTTGGAGTCGGGGCGTCACAATATACAACTCAAAGATATTGTATTTGAAGAGGAACAGATTGAAATACCCTTGATAAATACTAAGGGTGGTGAGATGGTCACACTTGCCATAGTACAGGATGCAAATGCCATTACAAGAAATCAAACATTTTCCAACGTTTAGACTCGTCGCAAATATCCTAAATAATGGCTACATGTGATCAATTACGGCGATTTTTAATCACTGCACGTTTGACGAAATCCTAAAGCTGTTTTTGATCAATTTTGGCGATTCAAAAAACTCGTTGCTATATAAACCTTTTTGCGGCGATTAAACGCCGCTGCAATATGAAGACAAAAGCGCCGAAAATGGTGGTCTCAGCATGCTCCTCAATCGCCGCAAAACAATAAAAGCAACGAAAAATGTCGTCGCAAATGTACAATTAATTGCCGCAAATGATCTGTTTTTTCCCAGCGATATCTTATTTTCGTCGCTATTATTTATTCCCGTGAATAATTATCGCCACAAATGTACAATTTTTCATCGGAGATATTTTGATATTTTCAACAATCATCTTTTTCGCTGGAAATGTAGTGATTTGCAACGAAGTAAAATCGCCGCAAATGATTGATACCGCCGCCAAAATTTTATCGCGACGACTTTGTTTATCGTCAAGTTAGATACCTGGACGTGAAATTAGTTTTTCCAGTGCATAAAAGTCACCGGTATGGAGTTTTTACATCGATTATTAATATCGTTGCTGGCTATGTTACACTATTTCCGTCTATCCATATGCGCCGCAAATTACCTGTTAAAACATCATTGATAATTTCGGTGAGTTTTAATTTCGCCACAAGGTTCTTTTTTTCCCATTCGCCTAGAGACGTTGTTGGGCTTCATTAAATGTTTAATGTATACATAGTTATCTTATTTCAGGTCAATCACTAAACAATATTACTTAAAACATCAGTTTCAAGTAATATTGTTTGAGTGAATGACCACCTATAATAAGAAGATAAATATTGTGTTAATAAGATAAACTGCACTTAATGTTGTCATGTAAAATAATATTGTTTCACTACTATATAACACTTATATATAGTTTATCCAACAATACCCATGCCTTATGATATTAAATACTTAGAAATAGGAAACATAAAGCAAAAAGATTGAACTTTCTGATACATGCCTTCAGAACACGTAGCAGTCCCATTTTGCAACCCATTGAAAAGCATTTCCATCTAATTTAATAAATTAATGACATTCAATTCATCCATTGAGGTGAGGAATTCGCATTAATGTAGTTATAGGGTATGTACACTGGGGTGGACCAATCGGAACCCAAAACTTACAACTACACTACTAAATATTAAGAATACATCATTCAAATAACACAACTGTGCTGTTCCCCTATCTTTAGTAGTGTATCTAGCCAGATATAACAATATGCACCTGGGCATGACGGGTGGGCAGAACATCTCCTTACAAGATTGCATCAATGCCCTTATACTTGTGGGATATTTGATATTTCCATATGGACAAACATCAATCTGACAGTTATAGATAAAATACATCAGTACACCCCATTAGAGCTGTTATAAAGGAGCAGTGAATTCACTGCGCTGACAATTGAGGGAAATAAAATGTCAGTGATGAAAGCATGTAAGCAAACCTCAATATGAGTAATCCATCAATCACTTCCAATATCCAACACCCAAATTTACATGTTGGGGCCTATAAACAGTACCACAACCAATGACTCCCTCAACTGCCCAAAATCCACACAGTAAAGCCCAAAATTTCCCTCAACTGCCCAATGACTCCCACGATGCAAAAGTAGACAACCTTCCTCTTCACTATATATATATAATAATATATATATGTTTATATTTATATATTTGCCACCCACCATCTCCCACCACCAAAAGTGCACAAAATACACAAAAAAGCCTTTCCCATGATTTTTGAAGGTAGCTCACTGAGTCGGACTCAGTGTAAGACGGCATATGTTGGAAGAATTCCCTCAACATCTTATCAGTTTCATTTGGCCTCTCATGAAGTATGCGCAGTTCATCCCTCATTTCATCAAGCTGCGTCTTGTAGTTGTCGGCATCTTTCTTGTACTAGTCAGCATCTTTCTTGTGTTTTTCAATTAAGGCAAGGTACTCTTTTTCTCGTTTACGGTCTCGTTGTCTTGTCGACTCTGGGATGACCATCTCCCCCAGCCCTCGGGCATATCCTGGTCTATGCCCAAGTACCTCCCTAAACACACTCGCTGCTGCCTCATCGGTGCGTCGTTCAGGCTCTAGTTCATCCAGTTTGCTAACCATCTCCTTCTGCACTTAGAAAATTTACACGGTTATTGTTAAGTCCTGTAATGCCTCATGAATTTATCATTGTTTAATATAAAGTAATTGGACCATCCTTTTGATTAGCAAATAGCCTAACATAAAGATCGTACTCACATAGGTGTCTTCAGTGGCTGAGGTGACAAATTTACCGTTCTTCTTCGACCAATGAGTCTCCTTATAAAACTCCACCAAAGTTGCATTTGTCGCCCGCTACAAGTGTGTGGAATTTGTATAGTTAGCTATGATCAATAAAAAACATGATTCTATGGAAAATGGGTTGTGACCATACAAGTTACGACATAAATCAGTTTCCAGATTATACCTTCTCCTCCAGTATCCTAACAGAGGATTTGCGGCTTGCAGTGTGGTTATTGGTTAGCTTCTTTCTATTCTCCTTATTTTGTCTTGAGATTTTCTGCCATTAAAACCCAATGTTAGCTTTTGCAGGAACTGCATAATAAGATAGGAAAATCCTAACTTATTAAATTTCCCCTATTTTTTATTTTGAATAACCAATATATATACCTTGAAGTCTTCGCTTCCCCTTCTCTCACACAGCTTATCCCAGACGATGGGGTCAACCATGCTACCCCCAGAACCTACTGCTTCTGCGTGACTTTCGTATGATAAATATTTTTTGTGTAATTCGTGATGGAATGCATTGAACCGCATACGTAGCTGCTTTAAGACTGTCAATCTATGATTCACTAGATCCCAATCCAACACAAAGTCACCCTACAAGAATGAACATCACGTTAACATCAATGATTATTCTACGCCCACTTCCTTACCCTCAAAATGAAATAACTATCTTACTAAAACACGTTCAATCAACTCATCCTTTCGAGCCTGCGGCGCATCGGTCCATCTCGCATAACTCATGTCGCAGTGCTGTTTAACTATTTGTGTTACTCGTGTCGTGAACATGGATGTGTTCTGACAACACGGTGCCGTCTCGCCGTCATTAATCTTCAAAAGCACTTTTCTGTGCTTTCTCAACTTCTCGAACTTAGTACACTTAGCAGGCCCATGCCTACGTTTGGACTGTTCCTGTGTAGCTGTAGGCACCATGGGGCGGCTACATCTGTATTTCAACATAACAGTATTTGACTACTATCGTAGGTCATATTTAATCTTTGGTGTTTACACATATATGGTTCAACAACAATAATTATTGAAATAACATGCATGTAACTACAGCACCGATATCTTCTCCGTTCAGTTCCGATTCTCTTACGGGTGAGGATTCTCTATTGGCCTCGGATGGGGGCTGAGGAATGGGACATGGAGGCTCCCATGGCTGACTAGGAGGCTGTGTAGAGTCATCTGAGCCTGACTGATCGGCGTCTGAAGGGCTATGGTATGAATTGATACGACAACCTCGTGGTCGATGAGCTCTACATGAATATGGGACAAATCGTCTGGCACGTGGACCTCGTCCAGCACCTTTTCCTCGGTAACTTTCTCCCCTTGCATCACCTGCATTTGTATGAAATTCCATTTGAATTAAATGTTTTTCCAATATCTTTAATAAATCATATGATCGCTATTAAGAAAAATGTGACTCTAATACCCATTTCTTATACGACTAATATCTACAAACCCTATAATGCTATATTGGTGTATTTTGTGTTAATACACCTATATAGCAATCCCTTCAATGTTCTCCACTTGATTGAGATATGATGCTTACTTGAAAGGGTCTTCGTCTGTTGCCCCAAAGGATGCAATGAACTAGCATGCAAGAAACCAACTATAAGAAAGTACATTGAGTCAAAACATCTACCTTGGATGTTGATGCTCCTCATTTCTTGCAGACTGAAGATGGGAATGGTCAAACTTTTTTACCCCACTTGAATGCAACACTCGCGTCCTTTTTGCCCCCACCTGAGATGCAGTAATTTCAATTTATCAGTTACAGTTAACTTACAGAACCCAAAAGAATATATGATGTTATAAGAAAAAGCTATGAAACACAATATTGACTTAATTATTAGTAACTTCCCCTCATCAATATCATACAGTTCATGGTTAATAAGAAATTAGTCAAGCGGTATTGCATATATATATATATATATATATTAATTAATTGTTTTACACTTTGCCAAGTATAGATAATATCCATGCAACGTTGAAGTATTTGCCACACAAACTTATTAGTTATTGCATATTGGTAACTTAGACTATATTTCTTACACGTGAAACTCACTTGATAACAAAACATTAGAAGGTTTCTTTATAAATGTTTCCAACCACTACTTGAGTCTATACTTATAAATACATAGCCCAATGTCGGACTCAAAGTAGCTAGCATTACATCTATACTTTATTAGTTGAGTGCACATTCAGGATCTAGAGAGCTTCAAAACAATATTTATTAAAGCATGTGATACACTACTTGACCCGAATGTACATTAATAACAAGTTGTGATTACGTAGTTGAAAGGAACATATGGGTAATTCTTCATACTTTATATTGGATCCTTACCCATTACAAAAAGGTACACTAAATGTCTTCATTGGTGTTGACACTGGACATGCATCACACGAAAATGGTGCATAGTCATATGGTGACTCATCTTCTTGATAGGCATCGTCATCAATATCTTCTAACACCCTCGGCGAAGGTGGAATGTCGTATACATTCCTATTCGTGTACTTCTGCATCACAAACCATCTCCCTTTCGCCCGTATATCTCTAATGTAAAAACACTGGGAAGCCTGGCATGCCAACACAAATGGTTCATCCTTATACCAAGTCTTGTCCATGTTGATACTGGTCATATGGTTATCAACTCGTACCCCTCGTCTTGGATCCCCCATGTCAAACCAATCACACATGAACAAGTACACCCGATGCCTCCCCATGTAGTGTAACTCCATGATATCATTAATAACACCGCAGAAGTCAACATTATTAGTACTTTCGTCACCAGTTACGAACACCCCTGAATTTTGTGTACGCCGCCGAAGTTCACGTTGTTTCGTATGGAACCGTTTGCCATTTATAATGCAAGTAGCATAGGATGTAACCCACCGCTCAGGACTGCAAGCTAACGCATACAGATCAACAGTCACATCAAGTGGGTTGGTGATACGCTAATCCTGAACCTACAACAATATTGTTGGAAGGTCATCACTTATAGTTCTTCAACTTAGTCAGAAATGATTAGGTTCAACTAACTAGGGAGGGAGCAAGCTAGCTTACACGTTTTTTGAACCAAGTTGGAAACTCAATTTGATGTGTTCGATCGATACAATTTGAAGTATGCACATTACATTTCTCGTAGTGCTCCCTACATTTGGAGAACATAAAGTAACAAAAACAATATACGTAAGTTACGTGTTAGACATACAACATAAATGGGTTGTCCCCAAAAAGCCATAAGAAAATGAGTTTGAACTTTAGAGATAATGATGCTTACTTTAGGTAAGGTCCAATCTCATCGCAATTGTTGAGGATGTACTAGGTGGCTTCCGTAAGGAGTTTATTTGATAATTGCAAGTTCGAAGCCATACCCATGGGCCGAACTTTCTAGTTGAAAATCTTGAATCCATCTATATTCTCCATTTCTCCACCATCAATGTTGCGGTCCATTTGAGTAAACTTCGTCTCAATATCTTGGAGATACATCGAGCAAAAAGTCAGGTATCCGTAGGCTTCGGCTATTGAGCCTTTTGGGTGGCTTTATTCTTAACATACCGCTTGAATTTGCCGAGATGCCTCTCAAATGGATACATTCACCTGTATTGTATTGGACCCCCAAGTATGGCCTCACGAGATAAGTGGACAACTAGGTAGACCATGACATCGAAAAAAGAAAGGGGAAATATCTTCTCCAATTTGCATAGAATTGCGACGATCTTAGTTTGGAGCTAGGATAGGCGGTTAAAATCCAGAGTTCGGGCACACAACTCCTTGAAGAAAGTGCTAATTTCAATCAAGGCTAAGGCAATATCAGTTCATAAGTACCCCCCAACAGCAATAAGAAGTAGTCTTTGTAGGAAAACATGACAGTCGTGTCTTTTCAATCCTGATTTTGCAATCACGTATAGAAACGCAATGCGAGATATTGGAAGCAAATCCATCTGGAAATTTCACATCAACCAACCATTCACAAAATTTATTCCTTTCATCACCGTGTAATGTGTACAATACATGTGGCATTGTAAGACATTCACCTTCATGCTTCAAGTGTAATTCTTTTCTGAAGCCCAAAATCACCAAGTCACGTCGAGAATTGATATTATCCTTGGTTTTTCCAGGAATGTTCATTAAAGTGCACAAGATGTTATCAGAAATATTCTTCTCAATATGCATGACATCTAGATTATGTCAAAGACGCAGGGTTACCCAATACGGTAGCTTGAAGAAAATGCTATACTTTGTCCAGTTCAACTCTTCAGTAGTGCATTTTCTCTTTGACGAGATTTACCAAATTGTACATCCCCAAGCATCCATAGTTGAGCTAAAATATCAACTCCTTCTAAAACATTTAGTGGTGTGCGATGATCTTTTTTACCATTGAGCAAATATTTTCTCGTTCTCCACATGTGATCTAGCAGCAAGAAACGATGATGTCCCATATAACAATATTTTCGACTATACTTCAACCAATTGGAGTCTATGCCTTCATTACAAGATGGACATGCCAATTTTTCTTTTGTTGACCAACTAGAAAGATTCCCATATGCGGGGGAGTCGCTGATTGTTCACATTAAAGTAGCATGCAACATGAACGTTTCCTTTGTGGAGGCATCATAAGTAGGTACCCCATGTTCCCAAAATTCAAACAGTTCATCTACTAACGGTTGTAAGTAAAGATCGATGTCATTACCTGGAGATTGCCCAGGAATAATGAGGGATGTCATGAAGAACTGATCTTTCATGCACAACCACAGTGGCAAGTTATACGGGACTAGGATTACTGGCCAAATGCTATATGGTTTAGCCATATTGTTGAAGGGATTGAAACCGTCACTTGCCATCCTAAGCCTTACAATGCGAGCATCCTGAGCGAACCAACTACGTTCTTCATCAAATCTCTTCCAAGACTCTGAGTCTACAGGATGTCTCATACTAGCCTCGTTGGTTGGTCGTTGTTCCTTATGCCATCTCATATCACTTGCTATCTTTGTAGACATAAAGAAATGTTGCAATCTTGGCTTCAAAGGAAAATGCCCCAACACTTTTTGAGGGATAAGACGTGCCCTGTGAGTATTAGGCATCCACCTTGAAGCCTTACAGATAGGACATTCATTAAGATCAACATTTTCCTTCCAGAACAAGATGCAATCATTGGGACATGCATGAATTTTGTGGTAGTTGAAACCCAAACTCCACTCCAATGACCTTGACTCCTCATATGACTCTGGCAATTCAGCTCAAGAAAGGCAGACTGCAACAAGTTAAGTAGCATATCAAATGACTTTATTGACCACCCACCGAGTGCCTTAATGTGTAACAACTTCACAATGAATGATAGTTTTGAGAATTTTGTACAGCTAGCAAAAAATGGACGTCGGGCATCCTCTAGTAATTAGTCGAAAGATGAACTTGGGGAGGGATCTGGTATTGATCCACCAGTTGGCAATGGATTTCCATGATCTTGGGGAACATCAACGAATGTGCCTGACCGGATGTCATCTAACATATGGTCCATGTCATCAATGTACTCATCGGCATAATCAGCAACACTATCGTCGTCGTCGTCATTGAAACTCCGTGTTTCCTCCCCATGAAATATCCAATGGGTATAATTTGGATTGATCCCTTTAATGAACAAGTAACTCTCCACTTCAAATATAGGCAAGAAGAACATATTACGGCATTCACGGCATGGACACCCAATGCGACCAATTCCCCTGGAATGGTTTCGTGCTAGGGTGATGAAAGTGTTAATCCCATCGACATATGCAGGCGAACGAAGTCTATCGGTCAAGTTCATCCAGCTTTTGTCCAACTAAAAATGTTGAAAACAGCATATTCGCCAAAAGGGTAAGTTCAATTTAGCTATATGGAGGACGGGTATAGAATTTGAGAAAGTGCATTGGTGAGCAAAAGTGTACAGCTGAGTGGAAGTTACTTGCATGTGGAGAACACGAGAAGATGGAGAAAACGATACTAACCGGGGTTGTCATGAAGATCGTTGTGAAGTGATGAAGGTAGTGGTGAATAGTTGATTGTGTTTATGCCAGGACTAGTGAAGTGCTGTAGAAAATATATGTCACAATATTTGTGGCGCCCCCAATCCCCCTTATATAAATACACAGGGATCGAGACGGCAGGATGGTGACAACACGGTCACACATCCCAACGAAGTGCCAGTGTGTGTACATGCAACAGTGTACAAATAAAATAACGCAGCGGATAGTCAACTAAGTACCAGAATTTATTTACAATCAAATATCAGCAAAAATTTAAATAGCAGTTATACAGTCATCCATAAAAATATAATACAATAGTTTTCAAATAAACAAACGAGTGATCCCATATCACTCCTCAGGCGGAGCCGTCTCCTCAGGCT
Source organism: Juglans microcarpa x Juglans regia (assembly GCF_004785595.1). Lineage (NCBI taxonomy): Eukaryota > Viridiplantae > Streptophyta > Magnoliopsida > Fagales > Juglandaceae > Juglans > Juglans microcarpa x Juglans regia. Next base: position 33,024,723 of record NC_054598.1, on the reverse strand, counting down.
CGCCCTCCTCCTCCTCATCTGCATCAAAATCTGCGTTACCACAAAATGGTATCGCAGGTAAGTATAACCCAAAATAATCCTCAAGAATAAAATGCATTTAATGCAACCAACATGCATGCATATGATGAAATATGCATTTTTCCTCAAAACACCATTTTCCCCGAAAACGATAATTTCTCCAACACACGCCAAAATCCCATTTGGCCCAAAAATAATCCGTAAAACATTTTCCCAGAAAATGATTTACACAATATCCAACACACACTATTTTCTCAGAAAATAGCCAATTAATCCGTTATTACCCTATGCACCATGGCCTCCCCTATGGACCATCTGCACGTCCTGGCTTTGTAGCGGTGCTCAGTTCCGCGCCCGGCGCGTACATGGCCAAGCACCCACACTACGCAACGAGCGATGCCCAGTTCCGCGCCCAGCGGATACGTGGCCAGACATCCTCTAGTCCCTGCCAGCAGAAGGACCACAGAGTTGGCACGAATCTCTCGTCCGATCCCATTGTCGCCCGGCGACAATCCAGGGGACGTTACTCAGTATATTCCGCTCCCGAGTAACCAGAGGAGCTCCACCGAGATAATGCCCCATCTCGGCTTGGGGTCGTGATACACACGTACCCAAATTCCATACTCACATGAAAACTCAGTTTTCATAAACACATGAACATGAATGCAATACACGAAAACCCAGTTTTCCTTTACAAACATGATCATGCGTGCCAAATGCAATGTACATGAACCAACACAATATCCAAACCAACAATTACCAATCCAATCAAATCCAACCAAACAACTCCAATCACCAATCCATCCGACCCCCGTACTCCTCGGACTCAGTCCGGCAAAACCAATCAACAGTTCAAATACAGTGAAATGTGTTAGTGTAAAAATACATTAAATTCACAAGAATTCTTTGAAGAAATACTTACAGCGCTATAAAGCAATTTTTGAAGGATCACGAAGCTGCAAGAAGTGGAAAAACAGCTACAGAACAGTGTAAAATACACTGGCCGTGGGTCACAGATACCCACTTTTCAACGGAGACAAACGAAGACCCAAAAATGATAGGGTAGGGCCTAGGGAGGTCGGTGAAGCTAGTGGTGGTGAAGGTTGGCCGTGGGTGGCGGCGCAATGGGCGGTAGAAGACCAAAATACCCAAATCGGAAAAGTGGATGGTGGAGCTTCACCGATGGCGGATCGGAGGTGGGGTTGGGTCTAATGGGTTGCCAAGAGATCGAGGATGAAGTGGTAGGAAGAGTGCCGCGGCTTCAATGGGTTCGTGGTGGTTAACGGCGGCGATGGAGGAGCTGGAAATGGAGGGGTGACGTCGCCGGTGGATGGGAAAGCTGGGGAGCAGGGCGGTGTCGACCACCGCGGGCTCACGGCGGCGCTAGGTGGAGAAGAGGCAAACGGACGGAGAGAGGGAGAGAGGCTGGGTCGTGCGCGGGAGGGAGAGACCGAAGGAGAAATAAGGAAGAAAAGAAAAGAAAGAGAAAAGAAAAGGAGGAAAGAAAAATAGAGGGAAAAGAAATGAGGTCCAATCCTCATAACTTGGGTCACAAAAATGATCCAACGGAAACGATTTCAAAACCTCAAGTTAAATAAAATAATTTAAACGTAATGGTAAAGTCAAATTGAAATAATTAAATCCCACAGTAATTAATTAAATATGAAAAATAATTTAAATGCACAACAATAAATAAATATTAAGAAAGCACATAAAAATTAATTTTCACCAATTAAAAAATCCTAAAAAAATAATCCAATTAAAATCCAATAATTTTAAAATAAGAGAATAATTTTGAATAAAATAAAAATAATCATTCAATAAAAATACACTAAAATACGGGATGTTACAATATTAAACATAGGGCAAAAAGAAGGTGCATATAAAGCCTATTTGCTAGATGGTCCACCTACACAAGAGTTGGAACTATTTTGGAGGTTATGGCAGCATGTAGATGGTATGCTTGAATATTAACGTTACTTTTATGATAAATAATTATGGCATCTATGAATTAGATAATGCTCATATGAACTGCATTTGTGAACACAGTACTTTGATGCTTGTTTAATGACGTGTTGTTTAATGACTTGTAGATATAATTTTTCCATGAATGTCTTTTCATGGACGCCTTATCCCTGCCTTTGATCAAAACTATGAAGGGAGGCGGTAGCAGAAACATCAGACTAGGCAGTCATTTTGAAGTTACCGCTTTGACCAATAAGAAAAAGGATTATTATAGTGGTGCATTTATTATTGAGTGGACAAAAAAAAAAAAATTTGGAGTAAGATATAAGCTAGACTACAGATTGCAGTTGAGGGAAATAAATTGGGCACGACTTCAATAATGCTACTGCAAGGTTATGAAGCCAAGAATACACATATTTTGTTACTCATCATCCATTACTAAACTTCTAAAAATTGCTATTTGTCCATAATACTTGCAAACTTTGGAACATATCATCACTGTCTAATCTTCACACCATAATACCACGACAAAATAATATTAACTTGAATCAAACTACAATTAATAAAAACGCTATCAATATTCGATAAAAATTATGAATCATCGTTGCATTATGTGTTCCTCTTGTGTATTACAACTTAGCAATACGAAGTAAGACGTATTTAGTACTCGGTATGCTTCTTTTCTAGAAATTAAGAAAACTAAGTTTTAAAACTAAGTCATTACATTAAAGTAACGTATACATGTAAAACAAGCCATATGCTACAACAACTAGACTTGGCCGAGATGAGCAAAACACAATTGAGTCAAACAAATGCCTATTGTTCCTAAGATATAAACAGTTTATGTAGGCAATAGAAACAGGCATGGCTCTAGGTCTACAGTAATTACCTCAAAAGGGCTCCCTGCCTCTTTAATAAGATCTTCTAGAAGACAGTTGCACAGAAAGCTCCAACTATAAATGGCACATCATCCTCAATAAATTTTCCTAATTATACACACATTATACACACGTTAGCATACTATTTCTTTTTTGTTTTCAATCTAAGGTTCTTGTTCTTTGTTTTTTTGAATCTTGGACTCATACCATGCATGAAAAAAATACCGTGAGAATATGTGTATACCAAATAATTACTCAATACATGAATCTTGGACTCATTCATTTCATATTTACTCAATATATGTATACCAAATAATTATTATCAAATTATACAATTGGTCATATTAAAATTCTCAATTTAAGTAGATAAGAAATTTGCATCCTTTTCTCATTCATGTATTTTTTTCATTGAGAAAAAAGAAACCGATTGAAAATAATTAGGAGAAGATATAAGAATAACAAATTCTAAGACTTTAAAAAGAACATTTTAAATTTAGAAAAATGAAGACTTTTGAGTTTTTTTTTGTTTTTTAGGCACATGTATAGATCATATTCGTATTACGTACGCTAAAATCTTGGGGGTTTTTTTTAACCTTATTTGTTCAAATTTCATAGATTTTCGGGGTCTATTTTTTAATTTTCCAACACATTCTAGTGTTTCAATTTTGGGTTTTAAAATAACGAACAAAGGGAAATGCATTTATATGTTCATCAAGTGATCACTGGCCAACCATTGGAGTTAATCATCGTTGGTTGAAAAGTGAAAAAGTTAAATCTGGAACAACCAATTAATGTCAGATACACACACACACACATATATATATATATACTGGGTTTTTTTAAACACAAAATTCAAGCAATTCCGTCTGATTGTGCTTGAATACTCCAGCTTCTATCACCCTACCGGAGCACACAAACACTTTTAAGTAACCAGAAAATTATTATGCTGCCTATAGTCAGCTAGTTGTGGAAATGGTGCTATTTATCATTTCAATCATCCGCCTTTTACAATCTTGATAATCAGACTCATTATGAGAGTGCAGCAGAGGTATATGTGAAATTTCTAAAGAGGCTACTAGATAATATCATATTGCTGACCAGAAAATAATATTCTCATAATGCTAATGCTTTGCTACAAAGTTGTGAAAAGTCACATGAACAGATTGTAAAAGGCAGGAACCAGGCAAACCTTTAGTGCGCCTTGATTTTTGATACCTGGTCAGCAATTCTTGATAACTTCTATAGAGTTCTGCTGCAAAGATCAAGTGATTATGTCAGCCCAGGATTCAATATATAATATTATCGTGATCATCCGTGTCGACCAATTGGAAAAATACTCTGTAGGAATGAAGATAAAGAGAAAAATGTTATAGCAACCATGTACGTATGTACGTTTAATTGCTAAAAATCTGCCATTATAATTTCACATTTTCTTCTACAGTTAGTACTATTTATGACACTAGCTAGCAACGATTTTACTTCTCATAGCTACACATGACACCTGCCACATATATATCGTTTTCATGTCTTCATTAATAATATTATGTCATCATCAACTCGTCCATATGTATAGGAGTCATCCCTTTCTATCTAGCTAGCATGATATTATTGCAATAGTAACAAGGTGGCTGTCATAGAGGAGATTCCAAACATGGAAGGAGATGACTGACTAAATTCTTAATCCGAAACAACAGTCTGTGTATGATATTCAAACAACCCCCATCATTAAACATTAACTCGGAAAAATGAGTGATCATTCACAAGTTATAACAAAGAATATGCAAGTAATTAGAGATAAAAGAAGCAGTGCATGAATATATATAAGCTAACTGGTCAGTAAATGATTTTACAATATGGAAATCTTGTAGGAAGAGGTGGTGTCAATGAAAGAGCATATCCAACAATTTATTTTGGTTAGGCGTAACAGTACTGAGATTTTGGGTCCAACAAAAACAGCTAGTATGCTTTCTAAGTCTTTGTTCCTCATTATTGTCGGAACTAACGACATCTTTGACTATGAAGATACATATAGCAAATTATCAAAGCCAGAGTTTATGTCCACTCTCCAATTCGCTTTCCACAACTAGTTAATTATACACTATATTCTAATATAGCAGCGATATATTTAATATTGCTCCTAACTAAGAAAACTAGAAATTAACTTTTATGATATTACAAAATTAGAAAAATATGAAGTTAGTAGTCTAATAAATCTGAAACAGTTTTTAAACTCCATCAATTTGTCACTTATATGAGCTAGGCCTACCTGAAGTTGGCCAATTTTTTCCTTTTAGGGGTTTAATATACGAAATTCATTCTGGCATAATATACTTGAGTTGGTTTTTCCCCTTTACCAAATTAATATTTGTTCTTAAAGTCCAGTTCATTTTCCTATAGGATTTTAACTGTAAACTATTGCAAGGCAACTGTGAATTGTTGCCTCACAACAGTTCGATCTCAAGCTTACACCTGGGATCTAAATCTATATATAAACACTAAACACAACAGTATTACACAAAGAAAACCAGGTATTGAGTTCAAAATTGGCACTTAAACCATAAAATTATGCAGATACAGAACATTTTGAAGCAAACAAAGGAACATTTTTTTGATAAGTTACAGAGGAACATGCACATCAGTTTTGCAAGTTAAACAAAAATTACTGACAAAAAAAAAAACACAAATTTTGCAATGCAACCTACACATGAAGGGAGAAAAACAGATAAATTAGCAATGAGAGATACCTATATGGTGGTTCCCTTCCCTGGAGCAGACAACGATTATACTGGACTGCGGCAAAAGCTCAACTTGGGAAACGAAATGGAGGCACAGAACCTATATTGTAAGGGAAGGAAACGTAGGGTTTCGACTTGTTACTAGCCAAAACAAAGGGAACTCAAATTTTCCATTTTGCAGGATCGTCGAAAATGGAGAACCAACAACGGAAGGGAGAAGGGTGTGGGAAAATGGGACAGTGAAAACGAGGTTTAGCTGAAGACAGAGAAGGTGACGCCGTGCGCAAACACTGGGTAGGGTCGTAATGCAGGTGCATTGTAGTCGAGGGTTCATCGAAGTGCAGAAGCTGGGTGTTGGGGGAAATGTGTTTGGGGGGAAAATAAAAGTACTCTTTGATAAACAGGAGATCGATTTGGCGCCCACACAATGTATTGCAACCTAGTTTAGCGCGTTGCAAAGCTAATTTTTTTCCCAGTGACTTTAATCGTCGCCAAAGACCATCAAAGCGTTGCAATAGCCTTGATCAATGGACCCAGTGTACAATTGGTTGTATTTCATTTTCAAACAACCGGTGATTTTTAAATCGCCACTACCGAATACCTTTCCTAGCGATTTTAATTGCAGCGACTAAAAACTACCGAATCGTCGGGATAGACCAATTTTCTTGTAGTGTGCAGATCATTAAACCATTCCAGAGTTGCTTCTTATTAACATGGAAGAACCTAAACAACCTTAACAAGAAGTGCCTTTAAGGAGATCAAATAGGGATAGGAGATCGGCAGTTCCAAATGATTACATTGTTTATCTCCAAGAACATGAGTTTTATATAGGGTTGGAAGATGATCCAATCTCTTACAATCAAGCCAAACAAAGTGCTAACTCCCAAAATTGGATGGGTGCAATGCTATATGAGTTAAAGTCTATGAAAGACAATGACGTTTAAGACCTTGTTGAATTGCCTAACGGTATTAAATTAATTGGTTGTAATGGGTAATAAGTGTGATTTTTATGTGATTTTTATTAATCTTTTATTTATGAAAAAGTGTCAATTTTTTTTTTCAATACTATCGATTTGATTTGATTTATATATCTATATATTTATTTTCTTGGATTTGAAGGAATGAGAAGATTTAGTGTGAAATGAGAGGATTTTGGTACAAAAGAAGAGACTACGGATCTAGACCAACGAGATCTAAAGGGAGCTGAGGAGATTTAGGCAAGAAGACTTGGCAACACGGCTCCAGGCGGTTAGATTGGGTGACCAGTCTAAATGACCAACTTAATAGACCAACCTAAACACAACTAGTAAAGGCGAACAACTTTACCACTCTGTAGGTTCGCGAGAGTATTCTTTCATCTCGGTCAGGAACCTCACATCTTGGTCATCGGGCGAGGAAACCAGTTATATTCAGTGCACATGGCATCTACCAGGTGGGACCCTTCAATCTGTTGACCACCAAATCCTCTCGATCTCCGTAAATCAAGCTGCCTATTACTGAATCTTCCATTTTAGATAATTCCGTTATTCTTGAGATAAATTCTGTTATGTTAACATTTATTTTTAGAAACTATTTTCCAAATCCTTAGGCTAGATTGTAGCCACATTTATCTTGTTTCTGGATTTGAGTTTTGACATCTATTTAATCTCATATTGTGGGATGAATGGAGGAGTGTCTAAGTTTTAGAGTCCAATTGTCCAGAGATTATTCTTTAAGTTTCTTTCGAGGAGCCGAATCTGGAGGGTAAATGGGAGAGCCGCATGCTTCATCAACCGACTCCAACGAAGAACATTAGTTTTATTCTTTTTCTTTCCAATTTCATTATGAACTAATTTTATTTTCTAGAGCTTTGATGTAGTCTAGCATTAAACACAATTTATATTCTAAGTTCTTTTATTTTTTAATATTTCTATAATTGAGTGTTTATTTCTTGCTCTTAATGCTTGCAATTTTCTAGCTAATTATTGTTTGATCTATTGAATCGCAATGAGACTGAGAGGTGATTTGTGATTAGAGCTCTAGGATTAAATTCTATTAGTTGAGAGAAAGTAAAGATACTTTACCGCGAGATATGGAGAAAAATCGAAAAAACTTAATAAGTCTCCAATTAGTTAAATTCACATAGAGATATCGAAATATTAATTGGAGATATTTTTAGTATTGTTCGAGAAAAAATTTTGAATAGTTAAGGGATTTTTATTATCAACATGAGAAAATTGGAATTCTATAACAATGAAGAATAAATTGTGTGAGATTTGTAAGGTGAAATCATACGCTATAGATCTATTCTTATTATCTTTAAAATCTTCATTTTAATGATATTTTCTTCATTTTAATTTAGATAATCCATTCTTCAAATTTCGGTTTTTCAAATAGTAATTAATTTAGTAAATTTCAGTACTCAATATCATAATTAATCCCTGTGGGTTCGACATCCGTTTTCTTTAAAATATTTTACTAGTTGTTACGATTCTGTGCACTTACAGATATTTTTATGTGAACAATGGGCTCCAAAACCAAGCAAGACTCTAAAAGCAATGTTGAGAGGTTGTTTCATGAAAACTGGGTTTTCATGTGTTAAAGGATTTTGGGTGCGTGTGTATCACGACCCCAAGCCGAGATGGGGCATTATCTCGGTGGAGCTCCTCTGGTCACTCGGGAGCGGAATATACTGAGTGACGTCCCCTGGATTGTCGCTGGGCGACGATGGGATCGGACGAGATGGTCTCATGCCGACTCCGTGGCCCCTCTGCTGGCGGGGGCTAGAGGATGCTTGGCCACGTACGCGCTGGGCGCGGAATTGAGCATCGCTACGAAGCCAGGACGTGCAGATGATCCCTAGGGGAGATCATGGTGCATTGGTTAATGAAATAATGGGTTATTTTCTTGGAAAATAGCATGTGTTAATTAAAAGGTTTCTATGTGATTCATTTTCTAGGAAAATGAGGTTTTATTGATTTGGGTCATTTTCTGAGAAAATGACGGAGTATTATTTTTGGGCCAAAATGAGATTTTGGCGTGTGTTGAAAATATCTATTTTCGGAAAAAATGGTATTTTTGGATCTAATGCATATTTCATCATATGCATGCATGTTGGTTGCATTAATGTATTTTTATCTCTTGGTTATTTGGGCTATACTTACCTGTGGTACCGTTCTATGGTAACGCAGATTTTGATGCAGAGGAGGATGAGGGTGAGCCTGAGGAGTCGGCCCCGCCAGAGGAGTGATTAGGATCACTTGTATTCTGGTTTGAGACTTGTATATATTTTTATTTTGGATGACTGTATAACTTTTTAAAGATGATTTGTTTTGAATATTTGTGTTTAAAATTCTGGTACTTAGTAGACTTATGTATATTATCCGCTGCGTTATTTATTGTATACTGTTGCATATGCACATACTTAATACTATCGTTGGGATGTGTGACCGTGTTGTCACCATCCTGGCGTCTTGATTCCCGTGTCTCCTTACATGGGGGTCAGGGGCGCCACAGGTGGTATCAAAGCAGTTCGGCTCTGGGTAAATCCACATGTCCCTTAGGTGAAGTACCAGAAATATTATTGTTTTAAAAAATAAAGTTATAAGTTAAATTATTTATTTTAGAGTATGGTTTAATATGGTTTTATTATTTATTTTATTATACTTTATTTTAGTTATTTCTGGCGTTGCTTTTGTTGTGTTTGATTTTGTCTGGATTTAAGCGGGGTTAAAGATTGCTTTGACAGGAAGATGGTGAGACCAAGAAGGCACGCTAATGAGCCCGAAGAGGAATTACCAAAAGGTGATGGAAACTATGACATGGCGAGGTTGTTGAATAGGATGACAGAGTTCCTCCAACAGAATTTCAGACCCCTGCAAGGAGATTTAAATAGAGCGGTCCAAGTTGGGTGCACCTATGAGCACTTCCTAGCGCATAGGACTCCTGCCTTTATTGGGGAGGAGGATCCACTTCGAGCTAGGAGGTGGATTGAAGATCTAGAGAGAACATTGCAGAGCGGGAAAATAGTTTTGTGGTAGGCTCCCCTCCAGGCCAGAAGAGGCGGAGTTTTGCTGGTGAGGGTAGTAGTTCTGGGTCACCGCATAAGTTTGTACAGAGGACTGGGGCCCGTTCGCAGGCAGCCTCTGGAGTTCGTGCAGGAGGTCGAGCTCCAGTTTGTAGCAGGTGTAATAGAGCCCATGAGGGTGACTGTGGCCAGAGAGGGATCCAGTGCTTTAGATGTGGCCAGTCGGGTCACTTTGCTTGTGAGTGTCCCAGTCAAGTCCAAGGAAGTCAAGGAGGACGAGGAGGTCGATGAGGTGGGAGGAGCAGCCAGAGACAGTTAGTACAAGCCCGAGTATATGTTGTGACTCTTGGAGATGTGGATTATGGGGCTCCAGAGACCCACGATGCTGGGGTGATTACCGGTATGCTTTTAATTTAATTGTGGGATTTGATGTTTGGGGTGAGTTGGTTTTTGGATTTATCTGGTGTATGTATTTGCTTCAGGTAGAGTTCATCTATATGATTTTTATGCATGTACCTTGTTTGATTCTGGGGCGTCTCAATCTTTTGTGTCTGCTACTTTTGCACGGATGTGCAATTTAGTCACAGAGCCGTTACCACAATCCTTAGTAGTGACTCTTCCAAATGGTGAGCTGGTGTGGTGCTCCAAAGTTGCTTTAGGCTGTTCTTTGGATTTTGGTGGCAGGACATTGGATGCAGATTTGATTGTATTCAAGTTGCTAGGATTTGACATAATTTTGGGTATGGATTGGTTGCATCGATGTTCTGCAAATATTAATTGTGGAAGTCGGATAATTGGCTTACAACTTTCGAATGGAGAGTATTTGGAATTCGTGGGAAGCAAGTGGAAAGCAAAATCTGTAGTTATATCTGCAATTCAAGCTAAGAGAGATATAGCATGTGGAGCAAATACTTTTTTGGTCCAAGTGGTATCTACGCCATCCGAGAAGAAGTCTTTAGTGGATATTCCGGTTGTGGAAGAATTCCCTGATATGTTCGTGGAAGAGTTGCCCGCATTGCCTCCTGTTCGTGATATGGAATTTGTTATTGATTTAGAACCTGGAGCGGCTCCTGAGCATATGGCTCCTTACCGTATGGCACCGGCTGAGTTAAAAGAGCTGAAAACTCAATTGCAGGAACTTGTTGATAAAGGATTTATTCAGCCTAGTACTTTGCCATGGAGAGCGCCAGTTTTGTTTGTCAAGAAGAAGGATGGTACACTCAAAATGTGCATTGACTATCGGGAACTTAACAGGGTGACTATCAAGAATAAGTATCCTCTTCCTAGAATTGATGATTTGTTTGACCAGCTTCAAGGAGCAGCTGTCCTTTTGAAGATTGATTTGAGATCAGGGTACTATCAGTTGAGAATAAGAGATAAGGACGTACCCAAGACTGCTTTCAGGACGAGGTATGGGCATTATGAATTTAAGGTGATGTCTTTTGGGTTAGCTAATGCCCCTGCCGCTTTTATGGATTTGATGAATAGGGTGTTTCGGCCTGTTTTGGATTCTTTTGTGGTGTTGTTTCTTGACGACATTCTGATTTATTCGCGAGATGTGGAAGAGCATGCTTGTCACCTTCGTTAGGCACTTGGAAAGCTAAGGGAGCATCAATTGTATGCTAAGCTAAGTAAATGTGAGTTCTGGTTAGAAGAAGTAAATTTCTTGGACATGTGATTTCCCAGGAGGGACTGGCCGTAGATCTTAGTAAAGTGGAAGCTGTTTTGTCATGGCCTCGTCCTTCAACAGTTCGTGAGATATGGAGTTTCTTGGGACTTGCTGGTTATTATCGAAGATTTGTGGAGGGGTTTTCATGACTATCCGGACCTCTCACTGCTTCGACTAGGAAGAATGCTGAGTTTGTATGGTCTGATAGATGTGAGAGAAGTTTCCTAGAATTGAAGAGAAGATTGACAACGGCACCTGTTTTGGCACTCTCGTAGCCACACAAGCCATTTGTGATTTTTAGTGATGCATCTAAATTCGGGTTGGTATGTGTTCTTATGCAAGAGGGACGAGTTGTTGCTTATGCATCTCGTCAGTTGAAAATTCATGAGAGGAATTATCCCTCCCATGATTTGGAATTGGCAGCTATAGTTTTTGCTCTTAAGATTTGGCGGCATTATCTGTATGGCGAAGTCAGTGAAGTCTATACCGACCACAAGAGTTTGAAACATCTGTTTACTCAGAAGAATCTCAATATGAGGCAGAGACGGTGGTTAGAGCTGATTAGCGACTACCAATGTGAGATCAAGTATCATCCTGGGAAAGCGAATCTAGTTGCAGACGCTTTAAGTAGGAAGTCTCAACAGTTGGACGAAGCAGAGTCATCAGATTTGGATTCTCTCATTTGCGGGATGAGGAGACTTCTTATTGAAAGTTCGCAGCAGGAAAAGTTATTATCTTCGATTTTGGATGTCCGGGTTGTTGATTTTGAAGAATTGAAGACTCTTCAAAGAAGGGATCCAAAGTTGTTGTCCATCAGAAAGAGAGTCAGAAAGTCTAAAGGACCCTTGCACTATAGTCTGGATAAGGATGATATTCTCTATTTTCGGGATCGTAGGGTGATTCCCCGAGATTCAGAATTTAAGGAGCGAATTTTGGCAGAAGCTCATGTGACCCCATATTCAGTTCATCCAGGAAGCACGAAAATGTATCGAGATTTAAAGATAAATTACTGGTGCGAAGGAATGAAGGTGGATATTGACATGTTTATCAAGAAATGCGACACGTGCTGTCAAGTTAAAGCTGAACATCAAAGACCTGCTGGTAGGCTTCAACCTCTCCCTATTCCTGAGTGGAAGTGGGATGATATTTCTATAGATTTTGTTGTGGGTTTGCCGAGGACTCCTAGTGGAAAGAACTCAGTTGGGTGATTGTTGATCGGTTGACCAAAAGTGCCTATTTCTTGCCTATTAATAATACCGACTCTTTGGGTAAGTGGACTCGGTTGTATGTTAAGGAGATACTGCGTTTGTATGGAGTACCCAAGAGTATCGTGTCAGATCGGGACTCGCGGTTCACGTCCCATTTTTGGAAGAGTTTGCAAGCAGCTTTAGGCACTAAGTTGAAGTTTAGTACTGCATATCACCCTCAGACGGACGGCCAATCAGAGCGTACTATCCAGACTCTTGAGGATATGTTGCGAGCTTGCCTCATGGAATTTCAGGGGAGTTGGGAGAATCACCTGCCGCTAATTGAGTTTGCTTATAATAACAGTTTTCATTCCTCCATTCAGATGGCCCTGTATGAAGCTTTGTATGGGAGGAAGTGTAGATCACCATTGTGTTGGGATGAAGTTGGCGAGAGTAAGTTGATTGAGCCTGAGATAATTCAAGAAATGAAATATCAAGTTCGGTTTATAAGGACTAAAATGGCAGAAGCACAAAGTCGTCAGAAGAGTTATGCAGATATAAGAAGAAGAGACTTATCATTTGAAGTAGGTGATTGGGTTTACCTTAAGGTCTCTCCGATGAAAGGGGTTAAGCGCTTTGGCAAGAAGGGAAAGCTTAGTCCGAGGTATGTTGGCCCTTTCCAGATTATAGAGAAAGTTGGGCTAGTTGCTTATAGAGTTGCCTTGCCGGATTATTGGAGATGTCCATGATGTATTCCACGTGTCGTCATTGAAGAAGAGTTTTGGACAGCTAGAGCGGCGTTTTGTCGACCCTGAACGCATTGAACTTCAGCCTAATCTTACTTATGAAGTTCCCCCGACGTAGATTGTGGATTGGAAAGAGCAAAGATTAAGGTCCAACACAATACCTTTGGTGAATGTGTCATGGGGCGATCCGTTGGCTCAGGATTTCTCTTAGGAGAGAGAAGCTGTCATGAGAGAGCAGTATCCGTATTTATTTGATTGACTGGCGGTATGTTTCTTAAGTCTACTCTTAGTCGAATCTTCTTCCTATTTTAGCGTTAATGTTTGACCTTGCTAATTTCGAAGACGAAATTTTTTTAAGGGGGGAGGATGTAACACCCCGTATTTTTAGTGTATTTTCACTGAAGGATTATTTTAATAATTCAAAAATTTATTCTCTTGTTTTAAAATTATCGGTTATTTTAAATAGTTTATTTTATGATCTTTAAATTGTGGAAATTAAATTTGATATGTTTTCTTAATATTATTTATTGTTATGCATTAAATTGTTCTTCTTTTTAAATTAATTGATTGTTGGATTTAATTATTTTATTTTCATTGTATTATTACGTTTAAATTATTTTATTTAACTTGCTATTTTGAAATCATTTTCGTTGGATCATTTTTGTGACCCAAGAGGTGAGGATTGGACCTCATTTCTTTTCCCCACTTTTCTTCTTTCTCTTTTTCTTTCCTTTTTCGTTTCTTTTCCGCTGAGTTCCTTTTCCCCCCTCGCGACACCCTTCTCTCCCTCTCTCTCCCCGTGCGTTTTCGTCCCTCTCCTAGCCCATCACCGCTGCGCTGCCGTGGCCCTCACCGCCCAGCCCATTCGCTCCCCCACCGGCCGGCGACCACCTCCCTCCTGTCTCAGCCACTATCGCGCTTCCGTTAGCCTCCACGAACCGTCCAAAGCCGCGGCCTTCTCTTCTTTCGCGCGCCGCCGTCGCGCCACCTCCGGACACTATTTCTTCACCACTTCATCCAAGACCTCTTAGCGACCCAATGCACCTATCCTTGGCTCCGATCTACCACCGGTGAAGCTCATCTATCTCCATCTCCATTTCGGATTTTTGGCCTTAAAACCACCATTTGCGCCGCCACCCATGGCCAACCACCACCACCATTGGCTTCACCGACCTCTCTAGACCCTACCCTATCAATTTTGGGTCTTGGTTTGTCTCCGTTGAAAAGTGGGTTTTTGAGACCCACGGCCACAATGTATTTTACACTGTTTCGTTGCTGAGCCACCACTTCTTGCACCTCCGGGATCCTTCGAAAATCATATTATAGCACTATAAGTATTTTTCCAAAGAACTATCATGATTTAAATATATTTTTTCACTAACTCATATTATTGTGATCTGGTTGGACATGCCGGACTGAGTCCGAGTAGTTTGAGGGTCAGATGGATTGTGGACGGAGTTGGTATTGTGAAATGTTGGTTGTTGGTATGGTGTTGTTCATGTACATGGCATATTGCACGCATGATCATGTTTGTAAAGGAAACTGGGTTTTCGTGTACATGCATTCATGTTCATGTGTTTCATGAAAACTGGGTTTTCATGTGTTAAAGGATTTTGGGTGCGTGTGTATCACGACCTCAAGCCGAGATGGGGCATTATCTCGGTGGAGCTCCTCTGGTCACTCGGGAGCGGAATATACTGAGTGACGTCTCCTGGATTGTCGCTGGGCGACAATGGGATCGGACGAGATAGTCTCGTGCCGACTTCGTGGCCCCTCTGCTGGCGGGGGCTAGAGGATGCTTGGCCACGAACGCGCTGGGCGCGGAACTGGGCATCGCTCGTTGCCTAGTGGGTGCTTGGCCACGAACGCGCTGGGCGCAGAACTGAGTATCGCTACAAAGCCAGGACATGCGGATGATCTCTAGGGGAGATCATAGTGCATTGGTTAATGGAATAATGAGCTGTTTTCTGGGAAAATAACGTGTGTTGATTAAAAAGTTTTTATGTGATTCATTTTCTGGGAAAATGAGGTTTTATTGATTTGGGTCATTTTCTGGAAAAATGACGGAGTATTATTTTTGGGCCAAAATGGGATTTTGGCGTGCGTTGAAAATATCTATTTTCGGGAAAAATGATATTTTTGGACCTAATGCATTTTTCATCATATGCATGCATGTTGGTCGCATTAATGTATTTTTATCTCGTGGTTATTTGGGTTATACTTACCTGCGGTACCGTTCTATAGTAACGCAGATTTTGATGCAGAGGAGGATGAGGGTGAGCCTGAGGAGTGGGCTCCGCCCAAGGAGTGATTGAGATCACTCGTATTCTGGTTTGAGACTTGTATATATTTTTATTTTGGATAACTGTATAACTTTTTAAAGATGATTTGTTTTGAATATTTGTATTTAAAATTCTGGTACTTAGTAGACTTATGTATATTATCCGCTGCGTTGTTTATTGTGCACTGTTGCATATGCACATACTTAACACTATTGTTGGGATGTGTGACCGTCTTGTCACCATCCTGGCATCTCGATTCTCGTGTCTCCTTACATGGGGGTCGGGGGCGCCACATTTTCCATCATCTAGACCTATATCCTCGAAATAAAAAAGAATCATTTCCTAAATCTGCACCATCTATTATTCTTAAAATTGATATGGATCAAATCCTAAACCTGCCACTGTAACCTTTAGCTAAAACAATAATTTTCTGAACTAGATCAATATCTTCAATCCTCAGAAATTACACGAACTAGATCATTACCTTCCATCCTCAAAGAAATTCTCTCTTGAAGAATTTTCATATTAATAACTCAACTCTGATCAACCCCACTTTTATGGTTACAGACTAACCAATCTCTATAATAGTTCAAGCTAGCATCCCAAGTCTACAAAATTAAGAACTCAAATCTTATTATAAATCAATCCTTTCAAATCTGCAATTCTACAACCTTAAATCAGATAAGAGTTATTTTCCGAAATCCTCAAGATCGATGACCTTAAATCTAAAATATTCACCTTAAAAAGCTTGCAATTGCTAAAGCCTCTAATGTTATCAAACTGCTTATCAAAGTCAGTAAGATCTAAAACTTCTAATTATTTAATCCCTCAAATGCTTGTTGAACCTACCACCTTAAATCCCATAAACTTATTTCCTAAAAACTATGGGGCCTCAAACCTTATATGAACTTCTCATAAATCTATCCTTGAAGTTCGTTGAACTTACAACCTCCTACTCTATAGACTCATTACATAAATTCTATGAAACCTAACACTTCAATTATCCTAAGCTATTTAGAGTTATTCCCCTCCTCAGTTGCAACTTGAGTTCCTACTCCATAGAGTTCACTTAGACAATGTCGTTCCTTTCGAGCCTCGACATTAAAAACAAACAAATCACTAAGAGTTCAGGCCTACTACACTAAATGTTCATACCTAACGATGACATTCACGGTTATACCATCTTCCTGCCATAGTGTAACCTTTAACCCATGTTTCAACTCCGGATTAAATAAACAAAATAAAACAAAACAAAACAAAATAAAATAAAATAACATAAATAAAATAACATACGACAAAATGAATAAAACAAATGAAGTAGTACACAACAAAATAATTAAAACAAATAAAATAACCTACTATAAAATAAAAAAATAAAATAAAATAAATAAACAGACAAAGTAGTATACAATAAAATAAATAAAACCAATACAAACAACATAATTTAAATTAAATAATTTCAATTTACAATCTTAAAAAAAAAATTATGGTACTTCACCTACAGGACATGTGGTTTTACCTAGAGTCGAACGGATCTGATACCACCTGTGGCGCCCCCGACCCCACGTACGGAAACTCAAGAATCGAGACGCCCGGATGATGACAACACGTTCACGCATCCCAACGTTAAGTGTCAAGTGTGTGTACATGCAATAGTGTACAATAAATAAAGCAACGGATAATTTAAGTAAGTTGACTAAGTACTAGAATTGTTTAATACAAATTTACATAAGTAAAACATTTAAAAAGAGTTATATAGTTATCTCAAAAAATATAATACAAAGTCTAAATACATAAACGAGTGATCCCATATCACTCCTCTAGCGGAGACGAATCCACAGGCTCAACATCAGCATCATCTGCATCAAAATTTGCGATACCATAAAACGGTATCACAGGTAAGTAATAATCCAAATAACCCATGAAAAAAAAATTTATTAATGCAACCAACAATTATGCATGCATATGATGAAATATGCATTAGACCCAAAACGTCATTTTCCCTAAAAATGAATATTTTCCAATGCACGCCAAAATCCCATTTTTGGCTAGAGATATTTCCATAAAAACATTTTTTTGCCATTTTCTCAAAAAATGACCCAAATCAATAATCTACCATTTTCCCATAAAATGGCCAAATATCCATTTTAACCGTATGCACCATGATCTCCCCTAGGGATCATCTGCACACCCTGGCCCAATATCCGCACACCATGGGTAACGACCATGCGAGTGACTTCGTAATGAGCGATGCCCAGTTCTGTGACTAACACGTTCGTGGTCAAGCATCCTCTAACCCCTGCCAGCTGAGGGGCCATAGAGTCGGCGCTCGAGCTCAATGAATGTCGTGGCTTAGAGCTGCGCGTGGGGGCTGACGGTGGCGCGAGAGGGGTTGAAAACAGAGAGGTGAGGTCACCGGCCAGTGGGGAGAAGGATGGGATGGGCGGTGACAGTAATGGGCGGCGCACGACGGTGCTGTAGATGGAAGAAGAAAACGAATGTGAGAGAAGGGAGGGGTATCGCGCGCGGGGGAGGAATAGCAGAGGAGGAAGAAAGAAAAAGAATAAAAAGAAGAAAAAGAGAAAAGGGAAAAAGAAAAGAGGAAAAAGAAAAAGGAAGGGAAAGAAATGAGATTCAATCTTTTACCTCGGGATCTCAAAACTGATCTAACGAAAATGATTTCAAAACGATAATTTAAATAAACTAATTTAAACACAGTGACTAAATAAAAATAAAATAATTAAATCCAAAAATAAACTAATTTAAAATAAAGAGAAATTTAAATAATGAACAATAATTAATAACAAAAAAACGCATTGAATTAACAGTTAAAAATATTAAAATAATACCACGTAAATTAGCTAAAATTTAAAACAAGAAAGCCCATAATCTTAAGAGATGCAATAATTATTTTGTCAAAATACACGTAAATACGGGGCATCACACAGTTTCCAAAGTAAAGTTCTTCAATCCCTTTGGGATGTCAACCTAGCAACACCGAATCTCAGTGCAAGATCCATTTTCAACATTTGTAAGACTTTTGTATATACATGCAGCCTATGGAAAAGCTTTCATTATTTCTATTAGAGAAAGTATTGTTTCAGTTAGTTATTTCTAGTTCTATTTTTAGTACAAGCTTATGTTAGTTTAGTTAAATATTTAAAATATTCTTTACTCCCTATTTTTTATTGTATATAAGCTGCATTCTATTTCATGTAAACTACTCTCGTGAAATACATTTTTGATGCTCAGCATCTTCTTGGTTTTAGTCTTAACATGGTATCATGGGGGTCTCTGAAGCTCACTGATGAAGAATAACAGGAGCTTATACTGCCAGAAGTTCAAGTTACTATAACCAAGCTCAGAGGCAGCCATTCATGCCTTCTTGCACTCATCCTTAACAACAGAACTGTAAACTGTGAAGCTTTTAAGACCACAATGGCGAAGGTGTGGAATACTAGAGGATGGATAACGTTCAAGGAGATTGGCACCAACAGATTCCTTGTAAGGCCCAGTGGGTTGTGAAGCCGGTCCGTGCTTGAGGGCCTAGCCCTTTCATTTTCAGTGGGCGAACGACGTCGTTTGGAGGGGTAAGCTTTTCTTTTTCCCTCCCCCGATTTCTTTTCCTTCTCTTTCGGCATTGCAGTTACTCTGTTTTCCGCAACTCTCTTCGTCCCACGTTTCTTTCCTTTCCCTTTCAGTTTCAACTTCATTTCTTGTTGTTGGCTTTAGTTTGAGTTTCCGAATCCCATGCCCTAGACCTCCTCACGTGGATTTCTGTTGCTGCGTTGCTTCTGGTTTCCCGAGTGTTGCCGTCTGCTACACTCTGTTTTCTCTCCATTTTTGCATTTCGGTTTCCGTCTGCAACACACGGGCATCAATTCGCATCCCCTCCATTTTCGACTGGTAAGGGTTTCTTTCTCATCCAAGTTTCGGTTTCTCCTTCTGTAACCGTGCAATTTCTGCCTCTTAGTTTTGGGTTTGGTTTATCTTCATTTTGATGCAGTATCTGTTTTGGCTGTGAGATTGAGTAGCTTTTTGTGAGTTTTTTTCTGGTTGTTGCGTGGTGAGTATTTCGGGTTGGTGTTTTGTCCTAGGTTTGGGTTATTTGAAGTTTCATTGTAGTGGAATTGTTGGACTGGTGGTTGAGAAAATATTTAGAAAGAAGAGTGCTTTGTGTAGTGTAAACTGGATAAGTTGGCAATATCTGCGTAATTCGCTCGAGCGGAGTGTCGAGCGATACTCGAGCGAGCCTCTCTGACTTGCCTTCGCTCGAGCGGTCTGTCGAGCGAACTTGGTTTGAGCCAACTGTCGAGCCAACTTTCAGCAAACACTTTTTCAGTTCCAAATCAGTCTCCACTTATAACCAGCATACTGAGTTTAGTATAGAATATTTTGGGTCGAAGTGTGGGCTGTCCGGATTGTTATTTGGCTAGTTAAGTTTGATTAAACTCGTTGAATTATGGTCTAGAGTTTGAGTCTTGAGTGATTTAAGACCAATTGTGTATTGTTGGACTTTAATATTTAGTTTATATTATCTTATGAATAGGTGGCGAGACGGATAGAGACCGTATTCAAGTCATAGATAATACGCTGCAGGAGTCAGGTAAGTGGGGTTCCTATGCTAGGTTTTATACAAGTTAATAAGACTGAGGCTGATTTTATGAAAAACTTGCATATTTTGTGTTATGTTGGGAACTTGTGAAAATAAAGATCAACCTCGGTCACTCATCTGCATTATTCATGAAATCTGTGTGAAAAAGGAAAAAAATATGTTTTGGCATGCATTGTGTAGACATGAGCTAAATTCTGTCATGTGGTTTCTGAAATCTGGAAAAAGAGCGATATTGAGGATATGAAAAGTTGTGCATTTATTTAGAAAGATGTTCTGGCTTTTGTGTTCAGCGTGTGTAACTGTCTGATTCTGTTTTGGTACTCTGTATTATTTGGTTATAACATCTGAAAACCTTTGGCATGGTGTACTGTTTTTTGTATCTGACTCTGTCTCTGCTTTGCTCTGCTCTGCTCTGTTATGCTCTGCTCTGTTTGGGTTGGTACCAACTTCTCTGTCTCTGAGTGCACCCACTTTGGAAACAAAGTGGTTTTATTGTGGTCTTTCCTGTGTGCACACTCGGGGCTCCGAGAAGAATAAAGGAAAGATTTCACCTCTGTCTCTGCCTGGTTTGGCCGCCGGGGTTAGCACAACCCTACCACGGAGGTGAAACATGGTCTCTGCTCTGTTTGATGCTCTGTTTTGATTTGATGATGATACTCAGTTTATGTTATGCCAAAGTACCATGGGTTTTACTTGTTTTAAAACCATCGCTCTGTTATTTTGAAAATAAGTTCTGTTCTGCATGATAACTCTGGAAAAATATTTTGTTCTGCATACTCTCCTTGATAAATGCTCATGTTTGCACGCTAGCATATGATTTCTGCTTACTGAGTTGTTGATAACTCACCCCCTATCATTATAATATTTTTCAGATGATGTGGTGAGTCCAAATGAGGACCTGGATTAGAATGCTGTTTGTGTCTAAGCTGAGGAGATGTTGGTAGAAGAAGGACTTCTGGTGTTCTTAGTTTTAATGTCTTTGAGTTTTATTTATGTCTTGAGTTTAGTAAGATTTATGAAATATTTAGTTGGTTTGTTATGATTATCGGGAAGTTATGGACCCCTTTGATTTATTATTATTGCATTAAAGATTGTGTGGAGTTTGTAATGAGATTATTGAGAAGATTTGAGATTGATTTCATTTATGAAGTTTTTGGAGTTTATTCTTTGGATGTGTTGGGAGATATGTTTATGAGTGACAAGTAGAAATTCTCCAAGCCACCCGGGTTTGGGGTGTTACATTCCTTATCGAGTTCCAACTCTTATCAGATAAAAATAAGGTCTTGCAGGGAAGACCATGGTCTTTTGACCGTTACCTTGTGCACCTAGAAGACTTCGATGGAGAGCAATCTCCAAATTAGGTGCAGTTCTCATCAGAACACTTCTGGGTTCAAGTCCATAACCTCCCTTTCAAAGGTATGAATAAAATATTGGGGGAGAGGATAGGTGCAAGCATAGGCAGGGTGCACACTGTTAAGGTTGATGCCCAGGGGTGTGGATGGGGTCGTTTTCTAAGACTCATGGTCGATGTGGATGTCACCAAGCATTTCAAACGAGGCCAAATGATCAACCTAGGTGGTAAACCATGCTGGAATTATTTCAAATACGAAACGTCTTCCTAATTTCTGCTTCAAGTGTGGCCTACTAAAGCATGTAAATGGGAAGTGCTCAAGTTTTAATCAACCCGCTCAGACTCAAGATCAATACGGTCCATGGCTTAGAGCTTCCTCTTCATTCCTGCAACCATCCTTTATGAAGAAGTATGGAGGTTCACCGGAAGTTTCCTCTCAGAGACCTGCATTTCGGGAGCAGTCAGAGGAGAAAGGTAACCGGGATACTAGTAATGGGAAATCTCAATCAGCAGCAGAGGCAGAGGCCTCAAGTCAAGAAATCCCAGCCTGTGTCAAGGAACCTATCACGATTCAACATTTCTTTAGCCAAACCAACTAGGATAGCAACATGTCCTCTGGGCAAACTTGCAGTCCAATAAGCTTGTCTACGGATCCTCTCTTTCTCGGGATTCTTGTTGTGCCAATTGAAGCTTGCCCTTGGCATTTTGGAGGTGCAGAGAAAAAGGTTAGTCACATAAGCCAGAACTTACCTTTTCTTATGAAAGAAAACAATAGGGTAGTTATCAGTAACACCACACCAAAGGCAAACTTTCCTAGTAAGTCAAATCCCTCTAATTCTGAAGTTTCCCCTAGTGAACCCAGACCACATACTTCTTTACCTACCAAAAGTAAAACTTGGAAAAGGTAAGCTAGAGGTCAGACTTCAACCCTCATTGACATCACTAATACCCCAAATGCCCTTCCTCAATTCAGTTTTGCCAAAACACCAGCCTCTATGGTTGAGACTAGGACCAATTGTCATGCCGTTAAGAAAACTAAAACCAACCTCACACCTAAATGGAGGAAAACGCAGGCACAGGTGGTGGTGGTTGCTCAACAGCCCCACCTCTACCAATGAATTGCCTATGCTGGAATTGCTGGACAATTCATGAACTTCACCTTTTGGTAAAATCAGAGGCCCCACACTTGGTTTTCCTCATAGAAACTAAGTGCAACAATGAAAAGATGGAGATAATTCGAGTTAAGTGGGTTTTGACTACTGCTTTAGTGTCAATAGCAGGGGCATAAGTAGTGGATTAGCCTTTCTTTGGAATTCTTTAGTAGAACTTAGAGTGTCTACTTACACTAGTTGGCACATCTCAACCTCCATTAAGCTTCATAGTGATGAGACCCCTTGTCTGTTAATAGAATTCTATGGCCACACTAATACAGCTAAAAGAGTTGGAACTTGGCTCCTTTTACAAGGCTTAACCCCTACACAGAATGTCCCTTAGTTGTGCTTTGGGGATTTTAACGATACTAGCATTGATGAAAAAATGGGAGCTGCCATCAGATCCTATAGGCAGATTGTGGATTTCAGGGAAGCACTTGAGATCTGTGATCTTAATGATCTCGGCTTTAAAGGAGACAGATTTACCCAGGCTAATAATAGAGAGGGAGAGAATTTTACTAAAGAAAGGATTGAAAGTGCTCTTGGCAACTCTAAATAGATAGCCAAGTTTGAGGATCACTTTGTTCACCACTTGGCAGCATCCACCTCAAACCACATACCCCTTCTCATTAAAATCAAAATAGTTTGCCTAGCACAAAGAAAGTGAGGCCTTTCAAGTTTGAAGAAACTAGAGTAACAAGGAGGGGTTTGAGGACTTGATTAAACAAACATGGGATAATTCAATTAGCCAGCCAGATTCATTGGCAAACACACTCTATGGCCTTAGCAATTCCAGAGAAGGGTTGATAAGATGGAGTAGGAATTTGCATAGAAATCATGGGAATCTTCTAAAGTCTAAAATAGACACACTCAACTCTATGAAAGAGACAAATGAGGACCAACTGTATGAAGACATTAAATCTCTCAAAATAGAAGTTGACTCACTGCTTGATGCAAAAAATACCAAGTGGCAACAGAGGGCAAAGCAAAACTGGATAAGGGAAAGGGACTGAAAACAACTTTTTTCCATAAATGTGCTAGCCAGAGAATAAAGAAAAACACCATCAACAAGATCAAATATGAGTTTGGCCATGAGTACACTAGTCAGGAATAAAAATTAAAATAAGTAACTAAGATATATAATAACAATTAAAATTATAATTTAGGAATAATTGTTATTATATAATTGTTATTATAATTATATAATTTTAATAACAATTAAAATTATAATTCAGTGCATTGGCTGGGGCTTTCCAATCCCTTTTCACTTCCTTGAGCCCCACTGGGATTGTTGAATGCATATCCTCTATGCCCAAGAAGCTCACAGCAGAAATTAACCTCTCCCTATCCTGACCTTTCAATACAACTGAAGTTAAAGAAGCCCTGGTTAATATGAATCCAATGGTTTCTCCTGACCCAGATGGATTCCCTGCCATTTTTTTTCCAAACTCATTGGTCCATAGTGGGTGAAAGGGTTATCAGTGCTGTGCTTGCAGCCCTAAATGAAGGTAGGTGGGCTAATGGATTGAATGAAACCCTCATTGCTCTAATCCCTAAAAAACCATTCCCCTCTCATGTTACTGACTTCAGGCCTATTAGTCTACGCAATGCTTTTTACAAAATCATTGCAAAGACATTGGCAAATAGGCTGAAACTAATAGGTTGAAACTTGTTATGCCAGAGATCATTTCCCAAACACAGATAGCTTTTGTTCCTGGTAGGTTGATCATAGATAACATCATAGTGGCCTTCAAATCCCTCCACACTATGAAGGCCAGATTGAAAGGAAAAGATGGTTATATGGCACTCAAACTCGACATGAATAAGGCCAATGACAGGATAGAATGGTCCTTCCTAAAAATCTATCCTGCAACAATTTGGTTTTGAACAAAATTGGGTAGATTTGATACTGAGGTGTGTAGGGACAATGCCTTATTCTCTCCTTCTCAATGGTGTTCCTCAAGATAGCTTCCTTCCCACAAGAGGACCCAGGCAAAGGGATCCTTTATCCCCATATCTTAACAGAGCTGAGGAATCTGGTTTCATCACTTGTCTTCCCATAAGAAGGAACAAACTTTCTACTAACCACTTATTTTTTGCAGATGATAGCCTTCTATTTGAAAAGCCAACTCTCTATTGAATGGAGCAGACTCTATTACTTGCTAGAATCCTATGAGCTTGCCTCAGGTCAGAGGCTAAACAAGGAAAAAATTTCAATATATTTCAGCAAGAACACTAGAGAAGAAACAAAGGGGGTCATCAAACATTGCTAGCATAAGGGGCACCTACTCCTACGAGAAATACTTAGGCCTACTAGCTCTCGTTGGAAGGTCTCGAGCTCATTCTTTCAAAGGTATCATAGACAAGGTGCAAGTGAGGATCTCTAACTCGAAGAACAAGTTTCTTTCCCAAGCAGGAAAAGAAATTCTCATCAAAGCCATCATCCAGGCCATCCCTACCTATAGTATGGGCATTTTCATATTACCTAAGCAACTTGGCCTAGAACTGAACAAATTGGTAAGAAGTTTTTGGTGTGGGTAGCATGCTCAGGAACACAAGATACACTGGATACATTGGAATCAAATGAAGAGAGCCAAGTGCCTTGGTGGGCTGGGATTAAGGGATTTTGCAAATTTCAACTTAGCTCTACTAGCTAAACAAGGTTTGAGAATTGTCTCTAAACCTGAATCGCTTGCTGCACAGGTCTTAAAGGAGAAATACTTCCATAACAACTCCTTCCTTTCTGCTAAGCTAGGCCAAAATTCTTCATACCTATGGCGAAGCTTCCTAACTGCTAGATCTCTGCTCAATGAGGGCCTATTCTGGAGAATTGGAGATGGGGAGTCTATTGAGATCTAGAGTGACAAATGGCTTCCTAGGCAGTCCTCTTTCAAGCCTCAAAGCTCTATTAGGTTTATGAAAGCTGACACAAAAGTCTCTTTTCTTATCGACCATTCAACTAACCAGCGGAAATGAGACTTTGTTTCTTCTATGTTCTCTAAGGAGGAAGCAGACCTCATCAAAGCCCTACCCCTCAGCCCCTATCCTAAACCTAATAGACTAATATGGAGATGCACCACCTCAGGAGATTTCAGGGTAAAAAGTGCTTGTCATCTGTTAACTGAATTGGATGACCAACAATTAGGACAATCCTCAAGGCTAACCACACCACAGGTTCCCTGGACTAAATTGTGGAACCTGAGCATTCCTAATGCAGCTAAAAACTTCCTTTGGAGGGCCTGGCTCAATGGTCTGCTGACTCGAGCTAACCTACTGAAGAGAAGAGCCATTGTTGACCTTGCCTGCCCAATCTGTAATATGCAACCTAAACTGTTGAGCAAATCCTCTGGGAACGCCCCTCAGCTAGGGATGTTTGTTGAGCACTAGGAAACTGCGGAAAGCAAGCCCTCACTGCCAACAATTCAAAGATATTGTTGAAAGCTGTGTTGAAACTCTAGAACTTGAGGAACTGATGTCTTTTGCCTCAACAACATGGTTTATATGGAAAAGGAGGAATGACATGGTCTTTAAGAATCTCTTTATATGCCCAACCATGATTGTCCAGCAAGCTATATACCTGATGGAGGAGTTACAACAGATCTCTCAACAAAAGAAGGCTCATGCTATCAACTTACAGTAGCACACAAAGTGGGAAGCCCCACCTCAAGGAAGGTTAAAATTGAATTGGAATGCAGCACTTGACAAAGCAGCTTGCAGAGTGGGAATGAGTGTAGTTATTAGAGACCGTGAAGGGAAAGTGCTAGTCATCCTCATAATGCAACATGCTTTGTACCCTAATCCTTTAATGGCAAAAGCTTATGCCGCTCTTCGGGCATCCTTGTTTTGCAAGTCCATTGGATACCAAGATATCATCATGGAGGGTGACTCCTTGCAGGTTGTTCCAGATCGTAATCCTTCTACAGACACTTTTACCTACGTATGGCAGTTGTTAACAAACACAAGATCTACTCTCAACTCTTTTGCTTCTTGGTTAGTAAGGCACACTGTAAGAGCAAATAATTTAGTTGCTCATGCCTTAAGTAAGGATGGTCTTAGCATTAGTGGTTATACCACCTCTTTTGATTTTGTTCCACATTGTATCCAAACTTTGGTTTAATCCTTAATACAGGTTATGTTTTCCTCACAAAAAAAAAGGTATAAATTCATTAATAGAATTAATACTAATTTAGTTAGCGACAAAAACACATTGTACGTGGATTCAAGCTAGGTCAAAGCCGCCCTAGTTAGGCCTTGTTCACTTTCACAAAATTTTTCATCTCATCTCATTGTTACAACTTTTTTAAATTCTCATACAAAATAAAATAAACGATTCAAGTTTTTCAAATCCCAAAAAAAAATAATTTTAAAAAATATATTCTAACAATATTTTATTGAACTTTCAAATTTGATTTCAACTCATCTAATCTCATATGGGAAAATAAACGAGGCCTAAATTAGCTAGGCCCCCACGTACTATGTGTTGCTATCGCCTACTAAATGAGTGGCCTGGTTTAATCTCAGAGATAAGATATAAGATGATTACCTAATTAGCTTAGAAGTTTTAATATTGAAACCCCTATATAGTTTCAATATAATTGAAACCCCTATATCGAATTGAAATAATAAATTTACAATAATTCAATAAAAATTCATTAAATAATGAACATTATCACAACCACACAAATCACAACTCCATTCATGAATCTCATCCTCCATTGTCCAATTTGACGTACTTAGTGAGGGCAATGGCGTCAAAGACAGTGACGGTTTCAAGCGACGAAGACAAGTGAGAGAGGTAGAGAGAGGTTTGTGTTCCATGTGGGTCGTGAGCCTAGAGAGAGAGAGAGATAAAGAGAGAGAGAGAGAGCTGAGGGAGTCCGAGAGAGGGGAGTCGAGAATGGGTGAATTTACGCATTAAACAAAACAATGTCGTTTTGGAGAAAGCAACATTGTTTTGTTTAATGTAGAATGGGCCTATGCCCAGTCTGTCCCCTACACCCGCAGGGGTGGCCAGATTCGAGCGGATTGCCCCGCCACCTCCCCACCGTTAGCAAAGGCGGGGCAAGGTAGCGAAGGGCGGGGCCCCGCTGCTCCCCTATTTGTCACTGACTAAATGAGTATTACTAGGACTTTATGTTGGTCTACGAGTATCAGAAGTTTCATAATTAACAAATTAATATATATATATATATATCTCTTTAAACATATATAATTCATTCACCCTAACTTTCTTTCTTATCTACGATTTGCATTTCTGAATTGACTCTTGGGTTATGGAGCTTGATTTGTTTTATAATCTGGAAAAGTGCAGACAGATTGTTCACTCTACTATCGCTCAAGTGAAGCTTTAGCAAGGAATTTGCTTGAGGTACACTTGATAGATGGGACAAGTGAGTCTCAAATAGAGAGTTCACTCGAGGATTGCTCGATGGTGAGATCAAGTGAACTTTAGACAAAGAGTTCCATTGAGGCTCATTGGTTGGATTAGCTATTCACTCGAGGTGTGCTTGACACTCCACTCGAGCGAATAACCCAGTTTGGCCACATTAGGGTTTCCTAGCACCATTTGCTTTGGAATAAAAATGTATTAGTTTGAGAAAAATAGAGAGGAACGATGTGTGAGAGCATTTGTGAGAGAGAAAAGCCCTAGAGAAAGAGTCGAGATTGTGTGAGTATAGTGTTGCTCTTGTAACTCTTGGTATGATTGTAATCTCCTATGAATAAAATTCCCTGCAGCTCTATGGATGTAGGCACGTTGCTAAACTACGTTAAATATTGTATATATCATGAGCACGCGCGCTTGATTCTTACGTTTCCACATTTATTTCATTGTCTACCTCGGTATCGTTGTGTGTGGGTGTCGCTGCTTTGATGTTTCTACAACAATTGGTATCAGAGCTTCAAGGTTCTTGGGGTTCAGGGCTAAATGATGTTTGGAGAAG
This sequence comes from Juglans microcarpa x Juglans regia, assembly GCF_004785595.1. NCBI lineage: Eukaryota > Viridiplantae > Streptophyta > Magnoliopsida > Fagales > Juglandaceae > Juglans > Juglans microcarpa x Juglans regia. The sequence goes on along the minus strand of NC_054598.1, from coordinate 32,996,178 downwards.
ACGTGATGGTTGGAATTGAGAGGTTCGATAGCAAAGATTTTGGTTAATGGAGGATGCAAATCGAGAATCATCTTTATAGAAAAGGCTACACCTTCCTCTGTTGGGAAAGAATTAGGGAAGCATGGACGAAGCTATGTGGAATCTATTGGATCGATAGGTTCTGGGGGTTATTCTACTCACCTTGTGTAGATCAGTGGAGCACAACGTTATAAAGGAGAGAACCACATCAGATCTCATGGAAGCCTTGTCAGGTATGTATGAAAAGTCTTCAGTGAATGAAAATGTGCATCTGATGAAGAAATTATCCAATCTGAGAATGTGACAATGTATGTCTATAGCCAACATTTGAATGCCTTTAATACTATCACAAAACAATTTTCCTTGATCGAGATTGAGTTTGATGATGATATTAAAGCCATGATTTTGTTGGCATCGTTGCCAAATAGTTGGGAGGCCATGAGGATGGGTAAGTAATTCAGTTGACAAGATGAAATTGAATTATAATGATGTAGGTGACATGATTCTTGCTAAGGAGGTACACAAGAAAGACTCTAGGGAGTTTTCTGGTACCGGTTTGTCCTTAAGTGTTGACGATTGGGGCTGCAAATCATTTGCTGGAGTTGTGGCAAGCTGAGCCACATCAAGAAAGGCTACCAGAATCAAGAAAGTATTGTGGATGACGATGTGATCGCGGTGGCAAAAGAAATATAGGACACTCTATTTCTTGCAGTACATAGTCCGGTTGATGTTTGGGTGATGATTCAGGGCTTCGTTTAATAGCACCTCACGTTTAGAAATGATGTGGACCTATGTTGCTAGAGATTTTTTAATAACGTACATGATAGATGGAGAGACATTGGATGTAGTGGGAGTAGTCGATGTGCACATTGCACTATCGAATATGAGTGTGTTGACTTTGCAGCAAGTCAAACACGTTCTGGATTTGAAGGAAAGCTTGATCTCCATGGGACAGCTTGACAACAACGATCATACAATATCATTTTCTGGGAGTGTGTAAGGTCACGAAAGGGGTGCTGGTCTTGGCGCATGGTAAGAAGCTTGACACTTTGTATTTGACATCAGGGTCTAGTGATGTGCAAGTAAATGTAAACTTGTAGTAGAATAGGTTTGGTCGCGCAAAAGGGATTTAGTTTTGTAGTTCCTCAGGTAACCCTGGGAAATCTCTCGAGACCACAGTGTGGAGCAGAGGTGTGAGAAATGGGAACAGACCATCTGATGTTCTAGGGATGTCTACACCTCCATGGTGGTCACCTACCTTGAACTATGTCTTGTTGACAACAGCTGATGAACCAAGGTATAAAGGTGGAATCTTACGAGACGTAATATCAAGCAAATGGGAGTTGGATGAGAAGAAGCTGATTCGGTTTCCAGGGAGGAAGCTGAGATTGCATAGGAGATAGGCACATCGACCGAAGACAGAATAGGTTCTCAGAAGGAGGTGGGATCATTCACCTAGATTGGAGAAGGGGACGTCAATAGCAAATTCTCTGATATTTATCAAGGTCTGAGACCGGATATTCGAAATGCAATCGGTGTTGTGATTTGCCCAGTATATGTTAACTGAGGGCGCTATATGTGAGAGACTGAAGTCGGGCTCGACTTTAGTGTGTCTAAAGGCTTGAAGACGGATGTTGTGAGCTGTAGAGGTGATAGGGTATGTGCTAGAGATAGTGGCTGGCATGTGGAGCTGGGCATCACTCATTACGAAGTCACAAGCATGGTTGTTACTCGTGGCCCGGTGGGAGTAAGAGTGTGCAGATGGTCTCTAAGGGAGACCATGGTGCATGCCTTAATAAAATGATTGTATGGATTTTGTGTGGATCACAACCCCAAGCCAAGATGGGTAATTAACTTAGTGGAGTTCATATCATCACTCGAGAGAGCATAAAACTGAGTGACGTCCCCTAAGTTGTCGTCAGGCGACAATAGGCTCTGGCGACAAGGTAATGCTCTTGGTTTGAGTCTGTTGTCTCTCTGCAGGTGGAGGCTAGAGGATGCCTGGTCATGTATGCGCCAGGCCCAAAGTTGGGCATCACTTGTTATTAAGTCACAAGCACGGTAATTAGCTGTTGTGCAAACACGGTGCATACTTTACTATTAAAACAAATTTGTGGATGGTCCATAGGAGAGACCATGGTGCATACCTTAATGTTAAAACAAATGTTTCCAAAGCATTCAAAAATGTGATTTTCGGGTGCGTAGTATTTTGTGTGAGATTTGGGAATGTGCTTGTGATTTTATAAATTTGTAAACGTCATAATTCTCTAAATTTCCCATTTTTGAGTAACTTCAAATTTTCCCACATGCTTGTATTTTGGGTGTTAGTTTTGATTTCACTTACTAAGATTTTGGAAATCTCACTTTGGTGTCCCCACTTGTGGTTCCGCTCCACGGAACCGTAGATTTTGGTGCAGAGGATGGGTACGAGTACGAAGGTCTAGCTCCGACTGAGGATGTGATGATTTAGGGCCCTTTTCTCATTTCGTTTAAGTGTTGTTATTTGACTTAACTTATTCGGTTGATAGTAATATTTTTATGCCAGAATATGGTAGACTTTGTGGCAGATGGATATTTGCTTGGTGATGTAACTTTAATTTCTGGTACAGTTAGAATTAGTGAATGTCCTTTTATTTTTCTATTGCATAATATTGTATTTCATGTATGCACACACTTGACTTTAGTATGCACCAGGGGTGTGTGACCCTTGAGGTTGCCATCTCAGCGCGTTGGCTTCTGCAAAACACAAACGAGGGTCGAGGGCTCCACAAGTGGTATTAGAGATTTACAGGTACGGGCAAATCCATAAGTCACTTAAGTCTAGTACCATAATTCTAGGCTTTAATCTTAGTATGATAGGCTTGAAAAATTTGTGTAGTTAGACTTGAAGTTTTAGCTGGAATTTTAGTATGATAGGCATGAACCTTTAGTATAGTATGCTAAAACTTTAGCAATTAGGTTTGGATTTGAATTATCGAAGCTTGAAGGGAAACAACGTGGTCTAGGTGATCTCATTGGGGTAGAGACAAAAGTGATGAGTTGATAAAGGTACAACTTTTAATAGCCAGGATAATTAATGTTTTAGATTCTGCAGAATTTATGAAATGAGATATATTAAATTTGAGATTGTAGATTTTGTAGACTTTAATACATGAGTTAATTCAATATGAGGATATAGATTTTTGCAGACTTTAAGAAATATTTTGATAACATTTGAGGTTTTAGAATTTGCAACCTTTAAGGCATAATTTTTCTTAGATTTGAGGTTATCGATTTTGCAGACTTCAAAAAATTATTGTCATCAAATTTAAGGTTTTAGAGTTGTAGACTATAAGGAATGACTCTTAATAATATCTGAGTTTTTAGGTTTTGCAAACATAGTATGCAAGTTTGATCAAATATGAAGATAATCGAGTCTGGAACCATTAGGACCCGGCATCGAGAAAGAATGACAATTATACTTATTATTTTAACAAACAGACCGCATAGCGCAGTGGATTAGCGCGTTTGACTTCAGATCAAAAGGTCGTGGGTTCGACTCCCACTTTGGTCGGTTACATCATTTCTATTTTGATCAAAAAAAAAAAAAACATTAGGACAAGAGGTATAAAGGTATCAATTTTGCAGACTTTTGAAAATGATTCTATCTTATATAAAGTTATAGATGGTGCAAACTTTAGGAAATGATTTTTGTCGACTATAAGGATAAAAGTCCAACAAATTGATGGGAATGATATTTTTTATGATGGTGTAGGATGTGATTGAGAGTAGGATTGGGCATACTCTTTTGTATCATAGGCAATTTTCAGTTATGACTTGGTGGACTTCAATGGTGTTTGATATTGAGTCTAGTTTCCACTAGAATAAATTCTAGTTGGAATTGAGGTTACGAGCTTTTAAGTCTATGTTTTTGGGTGGAGGTTTATAGGTGCTCATTATGGCTGGTCGGGATGGTTTCAGACCTTTTGGAGCGCATTGCCTATTTTAGATGAGAAGCACGTGCCTTCGATTATATATGTACAACCTAGATGAAGTCTGGGTATGAGGATATTGTCGCCTTAGAGATGATCGTTAGTATATGTGTTGGCATGTGTAGGAGTTGACAAAATAATCAAAACTTTCTCCATCACGAATGCTTTAAAAAACGTTATCCATGGCAATTCGCACTTAAGTGTTATCGACAGGACTCTTCCCAAATACTTAGATCTCCTTACACTCATACTTATTACATTCTCAAAAAAGGTCCTCCCATGAATTCTTTGCACAATGGTCCTTATGGCATGACTTCACTTGTTTTCAAGTAGGCCCATTTCATTTTGCCATGCACCCAACCTTCGTCTATTTCTTACCCTTTTTCTCTCTAAAGAATAGGGTTCTTGCTGCCGCACGGGGTCTGGGCTTTACGTGAGGCTGCATGGCAACCATAGAGGGTGGCACCGGTCGGCCTTCCTTTGCCGATCTGGTGGGTGCCGTCCCTCAACCTATACCGGAGATGCTTCTTGCACCCAGGCTTCCAAAGATGTTGGAAGGTGAGGTATATTTTCAGTTTACTAAAGAAGAAATAGCAAGATCAGCGGAACCTTTCCACTACTCTGTAGTCCTCAAGTTCTTGAAGAACCGTCCGTCGTTGGATGCTGTGAGGGCTTTCATTCACAGTCGATGGGGCCTTACGGCCAGTCCAGTAGTTTCTGCCATGAGGAGACCGCGTAACGTCTTCGTTCGCATGGCTAATGAAGTTGATTTCACCAAAGCATTATCACGGGAGGTTTGTGAAATAAATGGGATCTTCTACCGTGCATTCAGATGGTCACCAGAATTCAATGAGGATGACGAGCCATCAAGGGTCCCGGTATGGGTTTCTTTGTCGGGTCTTCCACCAAACTTTTATCAAGAATCTTTCTTGAAGATTTTGATGGCACCGATTGGAACTTTTATTCGCCGTGATAATCCGACACGGTGCGCAACAAGAACGGATGGTGCACGGCTCTGTGTGGAAGTGGATGCTGCAAAACCGCCACTGTCTCATTTCTGGATTGGAGCGCCTGGACTGTCTTCTAGCCGAAAGCAAGAAATATTTTATGAAACGCTCCCAGCTTTCTGTTCATCATGTAAGATGCAGGGTCATAATGCACGGACTTGTAATCCTGGAAAAGCTGGTAAGAAAGGGGGAAGAAAAGGGAGTAGGAAAGGCCTCTCGGATGATCACGGGGTAGAGCAGAATGATGATAAGGTTGAAACTCCTCCGCTGGTTCTTGTGGAAAATAATGCTGTGGGTGAACATTCTATGCGGATGGACAAAGAAACAGAGGAGGCTGGGGTGGAGAAGGCGACGGAAGTAGCAGTTGCAGTTCATGTGCAGTTGGATGCCGAGAAGGAAGAATTGCCAGTGCAGGTGGCAGACCAAATGGTGCAGTTGGGTTCTGAGAATGATGAACAACCGGAGCAGATGGGAGAAGCAATTCCTCCTGTGATTAATAGGGTGGTGCAGTTGACGCCTCTTGTTGAAACAAAGGATGAAACAGATTTAATGTTACACGTTGGGGATGCAGATGGTGCAGGGATTATCACGGGTGCGTGTTATGTGGCGTCTAATATGGACGTAAATCAGAGTTTGCGTGCGGAAGATAATGGTCCGATTATGGAGCAGACGCAACCAGTGGTGGAAGAGGAAATAGATGAGGACGTTGATGAAGAAGTTGATGAAGAAATCATAATGGAAGAGAACTGTTCTTCAGAACCAGAACCGGAACAGCATTCCAGAGGTTTTTTCACAAACTAAAGACTACTTTACTGAATCTGAGTTGAATGATGGTAAAAAGAGGTATAATAAACAAAAGTTTATTAAAATGCGTAGTTCTTCTCGGGTTCTTGCCTAAAATTCTAACATTGCTTAATGATTGATTCCATCTTGGTATGGAATATTAGAGGGGTGGGAGCATCTAGAACCAGACTAAAGACATTGGTGGGAAGATATAAACCGAAAATTGTTGCACTTTTAGAACCGTTTCAAAATTTAGTGGGTGCTCGTAAATTGGCAAGAAGTCTAAATTTTGATATGGTTATTTCTAATGAGGTGGAAGGGGGGAAAATATGGCTTTTGTGGGATAGTATTTATAAGGTGCAAGTTGATAAGTTGGGTATGCAATTTATTTCCGTTGTTGTAGAGAATGGTGCGGATAAAATTTTGATTCATGTGATTTATGCTAAATGTTCCTGGGTGGAGAGGTGCTATCTATGGCAAGAGCTCAGTAGTAATCATGTGGGTGTAGATCCTTGTGTTGTTGTGGGGGATTTTAATATTATCAAGAATGATTCGGAAAGGAGAAGAGGAAGACCTCGGCCAAATGTGGCTATGGATGATTTTAATGATTGGATTCATCAAAGGGGTCTTATGGAAATGGCTACGAAAGGGAGTTGTTTCTCATGGTGTAATGGGCATTCAGGATTGGCCCGTTCGTGGGCTCAGCTTGATCGTGCTCTAATGGATAATTCATTCAGTAATTTGTTCCTTAATACTATTTGTTCTTACTTGTCTAGATCTACTTCAGACCATGCCCCCATGATCATTGAGTTCAAGAAAGATCCTTTCTCCTATGGGCCGTCTCCATTTCGGTTTCAACAAATGTGGGTGGATCATCCTGATTTCCTGGATTGTGTTAGAGCTGCTTGGAATTTACAGATGGTAGGTTCTCCGATCCTGTGTTTAAGTAAGAAATTAAAACATACGAAGGTGGTGCTTCGGGAATGGAATAAAAGAGTATTTGGTCACACAATAGGGCGTATTGATGCCCTTGAAAAACAGATTGAGGAGATTGAGCTACAGCTTCAATCAAATTGGGAGGTCAATTTGGAGAGAGAACTACATGAGGCAGTCTCAAATCTAGCTGGTTGGAGGCATCGGGAAGAGATGAGATTGGCATAAATGGCTAAGCTTAAATGGAAGTTGGAGGGAGATAGTAATTCAAAATTTTTTCATGCTTGTCTTATCAATAAAAAAAGGAAGAGAGTGCTGGAGATGAGATCGAATGGAATAACTTATGAGAGCCTGGAGAGTATTCATCAAGGGGCGGTGGAATTTTTTCAAGATTCACTTCGAGGAGAACTGCCAATAGAGCAATCTAGACTGGAAGGCCTTATTGAGTCGGTCATACTAGAGGAGGAAAATGTTTCTTTGATTAGGCCACCTACTTTACAGGAAGTGTTTGAGGCAGTATCATCCATCCCAAATCAAAGCACTCCGGGTCCTGATGGGTTTGGAGCGGGTTTTTATAAAAATTGTTGGGAAGTGGTTAAGGTTGATGTTTGGAAGTCAGTAGTGGAATTCTTTATGATCAAGGATCTTCCAAGATTTTTCACGGCCTCATATTTGGTTCTTATACCAAAGATGGAGTCACCCACATGTTTTGATAAGTTCCGCCCTATTAGTCTTTGTTCTGTATTTTATAAAATTTGCTCCAAGATTATTGTTTCTCATTTAACTAGTATTTTACCTCGCTTGATTTCTTTGGAGCAAGGAGCCTTTATTCCTGGAAGGAGTATTTTTGAGAACATTAGCCTCACTCAGGAGTTGGTGTAGTCTATTAATAAAAGAATACATGGGGGGAATATCTTGTTAAAAGTGGATATGGCGAAAGCTTATGATCGGGTGGATTGGGGATTCTTGATAATGGTTTTGAGAAGGTTTGGTTTCTCTTCTCAATTTTGTGAGTTGATTTATTCGTGTATCTCTAGCCCTTGGTATTCAGTCATGATGAATGGAACGGTTAAGGGTTTTTTTCCGGGTGGTCGTGGGATCCGTCAAGGTGATCCTCTATCTCCTTATTTGTTTATCATCCAACAAGAGGTTCTTTCCCATTTGATTCATAGGAGTGTGCAAGAGAATCAGTTTGGCCTATTCTCTCAGGCCCGAGGTACGCCTATTATCTCTCATTTGATGTATACTGATGATGTTATGGTTTTTTCTAATGGAAGTCAAAGATCGGTGCGGGTTCTTCAAAAAATTTGATTCAATATGAGAGGTGGTCAGGACAAACTATTAATGTTCAGAAATCTGCTTTGTATTGTTCTAATAAAATTCCAAATCGGCGTAAGCAATGGATTTTAAGGCAGACGGGCTTTATGGAAGGAACTTTCCCTTTCAAATATCTAGGTGTGCCAATAATTCGAGGGCGTTTGAAACAGGCTCATTTAGAAGATATGGTGAATAAAGTGAGGCAAAAGATTAGTGGATAGAAGATGAGGCTTCTTTCTTCGGGAGGAAAACTTGTTCTTTTGAGGCATGTTCTATTTAGTATGAATATCCATCTACTTGCTATTTTACAGGTACCTCAAGTTACTATTGCCAAGATTCATAGATTGATGAGTTCTTTCTTTTGGGGAGAAGTTGATGGACGGAACAAAAAGAAATGGTTGGCTTGGAATAAGATGTGTAAGCCGGTGGAAGAAGGAGGAATTGGGTTATGAAGCCTTGAGGATGTTCAGAAAGCCTTGCATATGCGCTTCGCTTGGAACCTTCTTCAAGGTAATTCTTTATGGGCAATTTTTTTCAAAACCAAATATGTTGGAACCCGGCCGTGGTATCTTATAGAAAATAATAAAGGATCTCGATTTTGGAGAATGGTTGCTAATTGTATTCCGTTGTTGTTAAATAATTCAAAATGGAAAATTAGAGAGGGTGATCTTTTTTTCTGGTATGACAAATGGAGGGATAATGGTCCATTGATTAATGATATGAATGTTATGGGTTCTCCTCTTTTGAAAGTTAAAGATTGTAGGTTGTCGAATAGTTGGGATGTGGAGTTATTGGAGGAGTTAGTAGGGCAAGATAAGGTGGATGAGATAATAACTGATTTAGCTGGACTGAAGAATGGAAAGGATGTTCTAGTTTGGACTCCTACGGATACAAGTATTTTCTCTACAAAATCTGCATGGAATTGTATTCGTATTAGAGGTAATTCTATGGTTTGGCATGCATGGATTTGGCATAAGAATCTTCCTTTAAAAATGTCTATCCATTTTTGGAGGACATGGTTTATGGCCTTGAGTGTGGATGACAGATTACGCCGTATTGGTATTCCTCTTGTATCTAAATGTAATTGCTGTAATCATGGTCATATTGAATATATTAATCATGTGCTTTTTGAGGGAGAATTTCCATACAGAGTGTGGTCTTTTTTTGGAAATCTTATTGGCATATCTCTTGGTAGAACTTGGAAACAGAATGTTGAGATTTGGTTTAGGCGGGCTAGCTCTTCCTCACAGGTGGGCTTTATTGTTGGCATTATTCCCATTATTATTACTTGGCACCTATGGAGAAGGAGGTGTCTTGCTCGAATGGAAGGTATATTGGAATCGCATAATTCTGTTGTTCATTCTATATGTGTGTGGTTAGGGTTCATCTCACAGGCGGCTAAGCAAAATAAAAATCTGTCTCGTCGAGATGGTATGATTCTGGAAGCTTTGCAGATAGTTTCGGTGGTTTCGAAAGTTCCAAGTTGTAAAGTGGTGAGGTGGGATAAACTGCCGCTGGGTGGTTTAAATTGAATACAGATGGTAGTAGTATTGGTAATCCGGGCTCTTGTGGTATTGGTGGGGTTATTCGGGATGCTTCTGGTGGGATGGTTCAGGCTTATGCTTCTTATATTGGGTTTGGTTCTAATAATAAGGCGGAGCTTATGGCTCTCCTTTATGGGTTGAGAAGATGCAAAACGTTGAATCTCTCAAATGTGATAGTTGAAATGGATTCTATGGTAGTTATTTCTTGGTGGAGTAGAGGGAGATGTGGAGTATGGTACCTTGAGTATTTTTGGGAGGAAATTGTTGAGTTAGCTTGCACGGTTCAATGTCGGTTTCAGCATGTTTTTCGTGAAGGTAATAGGGTGGCGGATTGGTTAGCAAAGGCAGGGGCCTTAGGTTCTGAGTGGGATTTTTCGAGTAGTTATAATTTGCCTCGGGTTCTTAGAGGCCTGATCCGTTTGGATTCTTTGGGTTTTCCATCTTTGAGATGTTAGATTGTAAAAGTTGGGGTTATTTGTAAGCCTTGGTTTTGGGTTGTGGTGGGTTTTGTTTAAATAGTGGTCTATTATTTTTGTGCTAGATTTTTTCTTGATTATGGGCCTTTTTTTCCATGGTCCTTTCTTGTAACCACGGTATTCCTCCGCCATAAGTAAGGGCTTTATTAATAAACTTTGGGAGGGGTCACTATTGGACATGTGACTTCCTGCTCTTTAAATAAAAAAAAAAAAAAAAAAAAAAAAGTAGGCCCATTTCCTAAATACTTGAAATTGTTTGTACAAGTTTCTAGGTCGTCAGTCTTGAAATTCTTTTGGAGATTGATATGAAGGGAAATCACCATTTTTATAAAAAAATTCTTTGTACTTTGAAAAAAAGTTTTGGATCTATTTTTGACAAATTGTTAGAATTTTAATTTCCTTGTACTTTTGTCAAAATGTTTTCAATGGAAGGACCAACCTTGAACCCAATTACCTTGTTGCAACTTTCATTTCCATTGCAAATCAAATTATTTCCTCAGTCACCTGGCGAAGAAGACCTTCTGTGATTAATTGTGACTTCATTCATTAGATGAATTTTCTCATTGATAGGAAGCATATGAGTAAATCCCCAACTTTTTATGCCTTCTTTGGTTTCAACCTGCAGCTTTCTTACTACCTATCCCTATCCACCACATGGGCTTGACCTAGTGTATGAGACACCGTTAGAACGTAATAAGCGTTCGAATGCTTTCTGACGACATGGAACATGACATTTACATTCGAACGTCATCTCCTAATAAGTCATTCGAACGAATGATAATCCGATCAAACATTTAACATAATGCATTCAAGCATAGTTGTATATTCGACCACTAAAATTAACGTTCAAACATTTTTCTATGTCAATACATTTGAAATAATTTCTTTCAGTCGATCACTTACCCCAATGTGTTCGAACATAATATTTTACCGTTCGAACATATATCTGGGACGAAATTTAATCGTCCAGGAAAAAACTTTCCTTTCAAACACTATTGAATTGTTTTGTTCAATTTTGCCTTAAAAAATATTTTTGGGACGAAATTTAAATGTTGGTCCCAAAAATCTTTTGGGATAGTGATATTGGGACGATTTGTTCATCTAAAAAAGTATTTTGTGATGAAACTTTTTGTTCCAAAAAACATTTTTTGTTGTAATGACCATTTCTTTTTAAAATTTAATTATTTGAGAATTTATGATGTCGACATTACATATCATGCATATCGTAAAATATGATAAATACTAAGATGCATGGGGAATATATAATATTGGAGAAGTAGAAATAATAGAGGCCAATTCGAAACATCTTCATCCATATTAAAATTAAGAACTGTATGAGATTGAATATGCTATGAATTGGTATATCTATGTGAGGGATCAATTCAATATCCAACTATATATGTGAGTGAATAAATTACCAAATAAAAAAGTAATTATATTAAAAGTATTAATATATACTTACCCAATGAGATAATTATAATTCTGGAATATTGTATTAGAGATACTTGATTCTTTTTAGTTTAGTTTACTTCTAGTCTAGTTTAGGTTAGTTTAGTTAGTTATTTAAACTTTACTTTTCCTGCCTATATGTGTTGATATAAAAGCAACAATTTTGTTTTCATGTAAAAAATTTAACTTTTTGAGTAATACTATTTTTACTCCGCATCTTCTTCGTATCAGTCTTAATATGGTATCAATTTGAACAACACATTCTCGTGCAAAACACCATGTCTTCTTTATTTGTTTCATCTTCTTCTACTGATCCTTCTGATTCCTCCAGTCCATACTATCTTCATCATGGTGATAGTCCAGAATCTGTTCTTGTCACTCAAGTTCTTACGTGTGACAATTATCACACATGGCGTCGATCCATGCTCATGGCCCTAACTGCCAAGAACAAAGTCTGTTTCATTGATGGATCTATTTTTCCTCCTGGACCAGATGTAATAACATGATCTTATCCTGGCTTCTCAATTATCTTTCTAAAGAGATTGCTACCAGTGTGATCTATGTTGAATCTGCCATGGACATGTGGTCTGACCTTCAAGAAAGGTTTTCTAAGGGTAATGGCCCTCGAATCTTCCAATTGCATAAGTCAATTGCCTCTCTTACGCAGAATGATCTTTTTGTTAACTCATATTTTACTCAGATGAAGGGTTTATGGGATGAATTGATGAATTATAAACCCTTACCAATTTGTTCATGTGGAGGTTTACATACCTTGATGGATATGCACTAGCAAGAGTATGTTATGCAATTCTTGATGGGGCTGAATGATTCTTTTTCTCAAGTGCATGGTCAAATTCTCCTCATTAATCATCTTCCTCCTATCAACAAGGTTTTCTCCCTTGTTCTTTAAGAAGAGTGTCAGAGAGATATTGGCTTGGTAATGCTTCCAAATATTCCATCTGCTGCACTTTTATCTTCAGCAAAACTTGTCCATCAGAATAAACCTTCATCTCGGAAAGATATACCTATTTGCTCCCATTGCTCTGTTCCTGGGCATACCATTGAAAGTGTTTCAAGTTGCATGGATATCCTCTTGGATATCACTCCAAAGGGAAGTTTTCCAATCCTTCTTCCTCAGCTCATCAAGTTACTGGTGTCGATTCACCATCCTGATTTCCTTTTACTTCACAACAATGCCAATAGCTTCTAGCACTCCTCAATTCTAAAGTTTTAACCTAACTAATATATATATATATATTAGGTTAAAACTTTACATATAAATATACGAACATATCTATATATATGTATATATAAATACACCCTATGAAGAAAAACTAGCAATGAACATACACATATGAATAATAGCAGTGCAGCGGCGGCAGGGACGTAGACAAGGAGAAATCACACGGCAGCGTACGACAGCTGGACTAGGTAGGCAGTGGCGACGCGGCTGGAGAGTAGATGTACGGCGAAGATGCCGTCAAGCTGGGCTAAGCGTGAGAGAAAGAGAAAATGGAGAGTGAGAGAGCGAGGACCACAACGTGCGGAAAGAAATAGAAACAGACCGTGAGACTGGAATGAGGCGTGCAACGGAGGCTCACTGAGAGAAGAGAGAGAGCGGTGGTTAAGGCAGAGGGGTGCAGATCAGTGGCTATGGCGGTTCTGATCAGTGGCCATGAACGAAGGTGGAGTGGTGGCTGTGGTTCACCGTGCCCTCGAAAGATGCTCTGTTTTTGGGAGATAAAATAGAGGCTCAACAGGTTGACTTCGTGAAGAGGACGGTGGCGCACGATGGGTTGGTTGAGCAAATGGACAGGGGATGTGCATGAGAGACTTGCATGCGGATGGGAAGAGAGTCGTGTGGGTGAGGAAAACTGCTAGCTCATAAACTGATAGGTTTTATAAGGTTTAATCAAACGGGTGCGGCCTTGTTCTGCAACTAATGGGCCAAAAGCTCATAATAAAAAAAAAATACTACTCGATCCATAATCTAAAAAAACCAAAAATAAATAAATAAATAAATAAAAATCCATAATCCAACCATACAACTTATGGGTCTTGGTGTTACAATTCTAGTTCAGGTTAGTTTAGTTAGTTATTTAAACTTTACTTTTCTTGCCTGTATGTGTTGATATAAAAGCAACACTTCCGTTTCCAAGTAAAAAACTTAACTTTTTGAGTAATACAATTTTTACTCTGCATCTTATTGGCATCAGTCTTAATATATTGTCTGCCACTGGCTTTAGGACTGCAACCTGTTCCGTCTCTCTCTCCATCGCCTTCATATCGATTAGGACAAGTACATGTGAAACTCCCCTCACTCCCTCAGTGTTGATGCATTTTGTTGTAGCATTGCATGATGGTTTCCAAACTTGTCACTCATTAATATCTAAAACACAATCATGCAGCTCGTACTTCTCAATGAAAAGTTTGATCTCTTCAAATAGGAAAATAGGGAGGATTATATGACTCAACTTTTAAAAAGTATGCAACCAAATAAAATGATTTTATAAAAATTCAAATTCAAATTCATAAACTCGTGTAGTTTGATATGGATATATTATAATATAAAGTTCTTTTTACTATAAAACATATCTCACTTATCACATCAAGCTACAAATTCAAAAGTTTCTATATACTTTTTATTCTATATGAAAGTTATTTCCTTAAAATTTTGGATAAGCCTTTGTTAGATGTGCAAATAGTACCCTGGCAACCATCAGGGAGGTATGGGTTTCCTTCATAACCTTTATCGCACTTGCAACGATACGGCCCATACCTGTTGTCGGGGTTATAACATGAGTTGTTCCTAATTCCACATATATAACCTTGTTGGTTATGAGCATATTCACATGTTTCATTACCGATTGCCCCATCAAGAACAATTGGATAGGTCTTGTAACACCTAGACCCAGTCAAGCCCGATTTTTTTATACATATATATATTTGGATTAGTGGAATTATTTTTAGAAATTAAGTCATGATCGATGACTCAAGAAAAAGACCGAGACCCAAGCCAACACCCGTGTCTTTTAAACCATTAAAACCAACTGAGTTTATGATTTTTTTTTCCCCGCAATGCATGATTGCACTCCCATGCATGTACGCCTCTATTCTCCTCAGCTTAGGGTTTTTGTTTTTGTTCTGTTTCAATCGCCTAGGGCTTCATCCCTTTTTCCTTGTTGCATGAAGAAACTCTCAGAATAGGGCTGCCGCAGCTTGCCTTATTGCACCTCCACACCACTTTAACTTCCTCTCGTTCACTGTCGTTAGCACGTTCACATCCAACCACCAGCCTTGGGCTACCTACCTATGACCACCAAGCTGCCATTCAACTCTAGGCCACATCCTCCCACCACAGAAGCCTATCACGAGTCACCCCTGCACGAAAAAAAAACCTCACGCCGCTGCCCTGCCACACAAAGTCATAGCCAACAACTCCTCCTTACAAACAACACACCACCCTCCAGCCCGTCCTCACCACCACGAAAAGCCAACCACCGTCGCCCAGCCATTGAAGGAAACACACCCACGAAATACTCTGTTTTTGACTCCTGAAACAGAGGAAGTAGTCTTCCCCATCGTGTGCAACCAACCTGCCACCCTACGCCGCCAACCTCCTCCACAACATCGCCACCCCACGAGAACATCGTTGGGAGCTGCACTCCATCCAAGTTCGTCGCTCTCCTCTCAGTAAGCTACCACTGAACTCACACACTCTCCTCTCCGTCTCTTTCTGTCTCTCCCTCTTTTTCTACGTGAGGCTTCTCTCTCTCGTCCAGTGCACAGTCTCCGACTTCACCACCTCCCACCACACCCAGCGCTGCAGACCTTCCCTCATGGTGAGCCTCCGTCGCACGTCTCCTTCTCGTCTCACGGTAAGTTTCAGTTTCCTTCCTCACGCTGTGGCCCTCGCTCCCTCACTCTCCATTTTCTCTTTCTCTCGTGCTTAGCCCAACTTGACAGCATCTCCGCCACACGCCTGCTCTCTAGCCGCATCGCCACTGCCTACCCAGTCCAGCCATCGCACGCTACCGCGTGATTTCTCCTTGCGTAAGCCATTGCCATGCAAAGTTTTTTTTTTCATGCAGGTTATATTTTTGTTTTCAAAGAATTATATGAAATTACATTAGTACCCTTTACTACATGTTGTATTAATGTGCTTTTAAAACTTTTTTATGTGTTAATACTCTCTAATTTATTTATGTTTTACAGAAACCTTTTAAGTAAATTAAATTAGTATTAAGCAAGGTTTTCTTTCAAAGAGTAAACAATAATGTTGTATTTATTATTATGATCTGGCTTATTATAGTTTTAGCTATTTAATTTTAAAATATTTTGGTATAAATATATTAGCTAGAATTAAATTTTATAATTTGATCTCATTAGTAAATAAGTTAGATTTTGTGTTTTGTTCGGACTGATTATTGGGACATTGATGAATTTAGAAAATGTGACGATATTTTAGGATTACGTGAATGAAGGTTTTTGAAGAATTAAAATAGGTTATTTTAGCATCTTAGGCTTAAATATTGAAATATGTGTTCGGTTGGAAATTTAAGAGAATTACGTTATTATGTTATAGGTGACGATTAATAATTGTTCGGCATTTCGAAGAAATTTCTGAAAAGCTAAGAAGTACAGGTAAGCGGGGTTCTTATGCTAGACTTTGCATAAAAATAAAATGGGTTGAGGTTGATTTTTGAGAAGGATGCAAACTTTGTTATGAAAAGAAATTTGAACCACCTCAGTTATTTGTTCTGCAATATTCATGAGATTTTGTTTAAGAATAAAGCATTTTTTTGGCATGACTGGTGTAGACATGAGCTTATTTTTGACATTCTGTTTTCTGAACTGTGCAAAAGAGAGCGAATATGTAATTTTGTGCATAAATTATGTTTTCGTGGTCTGATTTTGTTTTGTTCTGAAGATGTTTTGTACTCTAATATGATATGATGTGGTTACTGAAAACATCTGGCATAACATTTTGTTTCTATTTTTGTTTCGTTCTAACCTTACCACGGGTGTAAAACTGTGGCATCTATTTGGGTTGGTACCAACTTTTCTGTTTCTGGTGCACCCACTTTGAAAACAAAGTGGTTTTCTGCGTTGTCTTTTTTATGTGCACACTCGGGGCTACGAGAATGAATAAGGGGAAGATTCACATTATGTTTCTCCTCTGTTAGCTACCAGGGTTTACACACTAGTATATGTCCTCTGCTTACTGAGTTGTTGATAACTCACCCCTTATCTCCAAATATTTTTCAGATAATTTTGATGGTTCAGCTGGAGAACAAGAGTTGGAAGTTTTAGCAATGTGTGATGATCGTAGTGGAATAAGTGTCTGAGGGTACAAGTGCTTATTTGAGAAGCGTAGTTAGTAAATTGATTTATTTTCAATTATTTTGATTTGATGAGTTAAAGGGATATTTTTTAGTCTTTGGAGAGTTTTTAATTTATGTTATTGAGAATTTCTTTATGGTCCCTATGAAAAAACATAGATATTTGGGTTGAGTAAATGAATTAATATTTTTTTGAGTTTTCTGGATTTTATAATTGTGTTATTGAAGTTGATATTAAGTATTAAGAGCTAACTTTCCGGACCTCCGGGATTAGGGCGCTACAGGTCTCATTCTCTCGCAGGCAGCTTTCAATATAATTAGAGTAGAACTTGGAACTCTTCTTCTTTAGCCACAAAAGCAGCTGCAAAAGCAAAGCTGCATGGATCGAAGTCAGAGACATTTGTGTGATTGTAATAGCTACGAGCATCCAAAGCATCCAAAGTAGAGTTCTACAGTCCTCTTGGGATGTGAACCTGGCAACATGGTACCCAATGCCAGAGCATGATCCATCGACGACATTCATAAGGCTTTGACATATGGAGAAGCGTTCATTGTTTCGGGAAGCATTGATCAGGTAGGCCGAGGTTTCCAAGGAAGACTCACTAATTGGTGCATGAGCTTTGATGTCCATGCCACCTGAGTACTGAAAAAGAAGTTAGGTAAATAAAATAAAAAAAAAAAAAGAAAAGTTATCTTGTCTCAACTGCAATATGCTATGTTTAATATTGGCGTTTGGTATAATACATGAATTATCTTCTATTACACTTCATATTATAAAATATAGTTCGATATTTAAAAATTTGTCGATACTTTAGGCTTAGTGGATACAAACAACTTGGAAGAAAAATAAAATAAAAATAGAATAAATAAATAAATCCTAGTAGTACGCGGTACGATCGATACGTCTAGAAAAGGAAGTGATGGTTATATTAAACTGGTCGTGCATGGTTAGTTTATCATTCCTCATTTTCTTTTTGCATGACTCACTTCATGCCATTGACTCCATTGATCACTTTAGTCGGCCTTATAATTAGTCGCATATATCGGTGTCATGAGGTTCTATTATATTTTTTATAAAGTTTGTGTTTTAATTTATTTTCATTTTAATAGAATCATAAGTAATAAACAATCTGTTTTATTTTTATTTTAAACAGACATTAATTTATAGGGTTTTTGTTTTCAATATTAAATATTAAAAGTTTCTAATATTAAATATTAAAAGTTTATGTTGACAATTTTACCCTTTTTCTCTCTACGATTTGTTTTGGCTAGGGCTTCTTGCGCGCGCCCCATGGTTGCCGCTGGGGGTCTCCCTAGGCCTTCGGCACCATCTAGGCGGCTGAGGACCTTCATCGACATGGTGGCGCAGCCTCCGTAGCCCTACCGGAGGTGGAGATCCCGTTTTGTCTAGCTAGAGTGATAGATGGCGAGTTTAGTGTATTTTTTCCAAAGAGGAAATTGAGAGATTGACTGCTCCTTTCAAATTCTCCATGTTTCTTAAATTCCTCAAGCAAAGTCCTTCTCTTGATGTGGTTCGGGCGTTCATACGAAGTAGATGGGGGTTGGTTTCTCAACCCGTTGTCACAGAGATGCGCAGGGCTCGGAATCTGTTTGTGCAATTTTTGAAGGAAGTTGATTTCATGAAGGTGCTTTCAGGGGAAGCAATGGACATAGATGGCGTGCCATACCGTGGGTTTCATTGGAACCCAGATTTTGATGAGGAAGTAGAGCTATCGACAATGCCAGTATGGGTTTTCTCCCTGCTCTGCCTCCAAATTTCTACCATGAGTCTTACTTGAAAAATATAACTGCTCCAGTTGGTAGATTTTTACGTTGTGATAATGCTATAAAATGTGTTACCAAAACCGATGGGGCTAGAGTTTGTTTGGAAATTGATGTTGCGAAAGCCCCTGTTCGTGGAATCTGGATTGGCACTCCTCATCATGAACTGAGTTGGTATATTGAAGTTGTACATGAAACACTGCCCGCCTTTTTTACTAAATGTAAATTGCAGGGCCATAATTTGAAATCATGCAAACGTAAGGAGGGTATAAAGAAAGTGATGGACTGGATGTTGAAAGTAGGGGATAAGCAGCTGCAAGTTTGGAAGCCGATATCTCAAGAACATAAAGAGGAACAACCTATGGAGGAAGGGATGACTGAGTCCTTGTTGAGATTGGAGCCTGACGGTGAGGCTGGACCCAGTTCTTTGAAAGAGGTAAATGAAGTTGGTAATGTGGAAGGACTTGGACAAGAAAATGTGCAAGCTTCTGCACTGAATATTGTCATGGGGGTGCATGAGATTCATGAAAAAGAGGCTTTATCAATTGAAAATGGTAAACATAATTGTGATAGTTTGAATTTGACTTGTGCTAACGGGGATACTGCCGGTATGCTGAATCAAAATTTGATAGTGGATCAGAATCAAAATTTGCTTAGGAATGATGTTGATGTTGTTGTTTTGAATGATGTTGATATTGCAAGCTTTGTTTTTGCCGACGCTTCTTCCCTTGTTTTGGAGCCATCTATCTCTGAGGTTGGTAATGTCGTGATTGAGGAGTTGATTGATGTTGTGGTGGTGGAAGATGTGTTAGTAGGATCATCACAAGGTGTTCAGGCTACTGGATACCCAGTACAAGAGGGTTTGGACTTTTTGAGAATGGAATGTAAGGAAGATTGTGGGTTTGACCCAGAAAAATAGTGTGGGGAACATTTGTGCAAAACTAAAGAATATCTCTCGGATACTCACACACAATACGGAAAAAACCTAGCCAAAGGGGGAAGATTGCTCAGAAGTTCAACTTGAGTTCCTAGCAAACCCATTCGTATGAATTTATGATTTGCACTCCTATGTTTTGGAATATCCGGGGCCTCAAATCGTCTCGGATAAGGTTGTGTAAGTTGGTTAGAAAATTACATTTGAACTTCATTGTGTTGGCTAAACCATTTGCAAATGATCATCGAATGGTTAGTTTGAAGTAGTTGTTGGATTTTGAGCGTTGTTTTTCTAATCTTTGTGTTGGTGGCAAACTTTGGTTGTTATGGAAAGAAGGATTGCATATATCGGTCATTAACTACAGTGCCCAACATGTGAATGTTTCTTTGTGTATGGATTCTCGGCAAGTGTTTATTTCTGTGGTGTATGCTAAATGTAATCACTTAGAAAGAAAATAACTTTTGATATTCTTACAGCTAGACGCAGTCCAAGATGCCCCTTGGTTGTGCCTGGGTGATTTTAATGTTATTCGTGGGGAGGAAGAACATTGTGGTGGTAGACCGAGATTGAGGATTGCCATAGATGAGTTTAATGAGTTTATTGATAAATGTGGACTCATTGACATGAAATCTCTTGGGGGTAAATTCTCATGGTGTAATGGTCATAGGGGTTTAGCTAAAAGATGGTCAAAATTAGACAGATGCTTGATGAATGTCGTGGCTGCAGGTTTATTGCCAAATGCTTTTTGCAAGTATATGGCAAGATCGACTTCGGATCATGCGCCTTTGTCTTTTGTTTTAAAGGCCTCGACCACTCGTTATGGTCCTTCTTCCTCTAAGTTCCAGCAAATGTGGATGTCCCATCCTAATTTTAGGGACATGGTTAAGGATACTTGGAATGAACAGACTGGTACTATGGGGCCTTTTGGTCTTGCTACTAAGTTCAAAAATTTGAAAGTGGTATTGAAAGATTGGAACCGTCGAGTTTTTGGGCCACTGAAAAGAATATCGAATCTTTGGAAAATCAAATTGAACAATTAGAAAGCCAACGCCAAGATGGGTTTTCAGAAGATACGGAGATGGCATTATTGGTGGCCAAGGAAGAACTTGCTATCTGGATGCAAATAGAAGAAACTAGGCTTTCACAACATGTGAAGCTTAGTTGGATGAAAAAATGAGAGGCTTCGGCTCAATTCTTTAAAACTTTTGCTTATTTAGCTAAGCCTGTAGTACATGAAATGAGGCTTCGAGATGGATCTTGTTTGGCCACCCTGGAAGCTATTCATTCAGGTGCTACGGATTATTTCAGTTCTTTTCTTCGGGCTAGGGCTTGTAGAGATCTTCCAGATTTGTCGATGTTGGTGTAAAATTATGTTCTTGAGGAGGAAAATGATAACCTCCTCCAGCTTCCTTCAATCCAAGAGGTTAAAGAGGCTATATTTTCCACTCTTGTTGATAGTAGCCCGAGCCCAGATGGTTTCGCCCTATAAGCCTATGCTCAATGGTGTACAAGGTTTTTTCTAAAATCTTGGTCCAACGATTGGCACCTATCTTAAATAGAATTATTTCTTCGGAACAAGGTGCTTTTCTTCCTGGGAGAAGTATTTTTTAAAATATTACTTTGGCCCAAGAAATGATACATTTGCCTAATAAGAAGGTTGTTGGGGGGGGGGGGGGGTAACGCCATCATTAAAGTGGACATGGCTAAGGCATATGACAACATAGATTGGGATTTTTTAATTCATGTTATGGCTTCCTTTGGGTGTTCTTTGCATCTTTGCAATTTGATCAGGAATTGTATCTCGACTCCTTGGTCCTCTGTGGTTATGAATGGTTATGCAAAAGGTTTTTTCTCTATTGGACGTGGCTTGCGTCAGGGTGATCCTTTTTCACCTTATTTACTTATTCTCGATGAAGAGGAGCTCTCCAGATTGTTAAAGCATAATTTTGCTCTTGGTAACATTGTTCCTTTCTCCCATCCCCGAGGTACCCCTCTTGTTTCCCACTTATTATATGCTGATGATATTGTGCTTTCTGCAAATGGAGGAAGATCTTCTCTTCAAACTATCAGAGATACTTTTGCTTTATATGAAGATTAGTCTGGTTAGGTGGTGAGTAAAGAAAAATCCTTTATTTTTTTTTCTCTAAACATGCCACTACTGCTCAGAAAAGGAGTTCATTGCTGTTGACATCATTTTTCTGAGGGTTTTTTTCCGGCTAAGTATTTTGGTGTGCCTCTTTTGGTAGGTAGGCTCAAAGTGTTGCATTTTGATGATTTATTGAACTGCATTCGACGAAAGTTGGAAGGTTGGCAAAACTGGTTCTTATCCTTTGGAGCTTGCCTACTTTTATTGAGACATGTTGTTGCTAGTATACTTGTTCATTTATTCTCTCTTATGCATGCTCCCAAGGCTGTTATGGCAGCCGTAAATCGGATCATGAGAAATTTTTATTTTGGGTTCCTCGAAAGGAAAACAAAAGCATAAGTGGGTTTCTTGGCAAAAAGTTTGCTCTCCAATTCAAGAAGGGGGTTTGGGTCTTCAAAAACTAGAGGAAGTTCAAGATTCTTTAATTATGAAGCTCACTTGGAACTTACTGACAGGTGATTCTTTATGGGCTAATTTTTCAAGACTAAGTATGTGAAAGATAAGCATGTGACTTTGGTGGATCATTGGAAATGAACTTTATTTTGGAGACATATTGTGGGTATGGTTCCGAAGATTTTAGGCAATTCCTGGTGCGGGTTCGGGATGGAAATGTCTCATTCTGGCGAGATCCTTGGCTGAAGTCAGGTGTCCTGTTAAATTCTTGTAAGATATCAGATCGTCTAACTCTTAAACTAAAGGAATGCAGGCTTCATAATGAGTGGGATGTGGACATGTTGCATTGATTGGTGGGGAAATCCAAAATGGAAGAAATTCTAAATTGCCTAGGGGAACAAAAAGATAGAGAAGACCTGTTGATTTGGAAGCCAAATCTGAATGGGGAATTTTCATTGAAGTTGGCTTGGGATCGTGTTCGTGTTCGTGCATCCAAGTCTAAATGGGCTTCTTGGATTTGGCATTTTGTGCTTCCTAAGAAGTATTCGGTTATCATTTGGAAGGCCTTTAACTTTAGCCTTACTATTGATAGTCGAATTAGTTCTTTGGGCATTCCTTTGGCTTCAAGGTGTGAAGGTTGAAATCAAGTGTGTATGTGTTGAGTATTATGGAGTCTGGTCCACACTGCTCGAGCGGAGTGTCTAGTCGCTCGAGCGACTACAAGTCAAAGAGTTTCGCTCAAAGACAGCTCGACAGACTGCTCGAGCAAAGGCAAGTCAGAGAGTTTCGCTTGACACCGCTTGACACACAGCTCGAGCAGAGGGAAGTTAGAGAGCTTCACTTGAAGAGCTACTCGACACATGTCTCGAGCGATTACAAGAAACAGGTTTGCTCAATGAGGGCTCGACACGCTGGTCGAGCGAACATCACTATTTCTGCTATGTTTAGGGTTTCCGCCGCATGACATATATATATTTTTTGTTCTTGGCTTGTGACTATATCAGAGTGAACAGTAGCCGTCCCGTACTATTGTATTGTGATTCCTCATGAAATAAAAATCCTCTGCAGCTCCCGTGGACATAGGCAATTTGCCAAACCATGTAAATATTGTGTCGTGTGTGATTGCTTGTTTTCACGTGTTTGATTTTACTTTATTCTCATCGTTTTTCACAATAATTAGTATCAAGAGACAAGGTTCGGATTTGAGGAAAAACAATAGCTGGAGAGGAAGTGAAGGTATTGGGGATCGAGAAGTTTGATTGCACGGATTATGGATATTGGAGGATACAGATAGAGGATTACCTTTATGGGAAGAGACTTCATCTTCCATTGTTAGGGAAGAAGTTGGACAGCATGTCAGTTGTTGATTGGACCCTCTTGGATCGACAGGTTCTAGGGGTTATTCGGCTAATCCTGTCGAGATCCGTTGCACACAACGTCATCAAGGAGAAGACGACTGCGGATCTCATAGCGGCTTTGTCTTGTATGTATGAAAAGTCGTTAGCAAATAACAAGGTACATCTAATGAAAAAGTTATTTAATTTAAAGATGGCAGATGGTACGTCTGTCACACAACATCTGAATGATTTTAATACTATCACAAATCAATTGTCTTCTGTTAAAATTGAATTTGATGATGAGATATGTGCACTGATGCTATTAGCATCACTGCCAAATAGTTAGGAAGCCATGAGAATGGCTGTCAGTAATTCTGCCGGTAAGTCAAAGTTGAAATATAATGACATAAGTGATTTGATTTTGGCTGAGGAGGTGCGTAGGAGAGATTCAGGTGAGACCTCGGGTTCGAGTTCAACACTGAATGTTGACTCTCGAGGGAGAGCACAAGACAGGAACTCAAACAGAGGCAGATCAAAATCAAAGAACAGGGGCAAGAGCAAGTCAAGGCCTGGTCAGCAGGCAACTTGCTGGAATTGTGGCAAAACTGGCCACATAAAGAAGAATTGCAGAAATCTCAAGAAGACCGAGAATGATAGTGCTAATGTGGTAACTGAAGAAATACTGGATGCACTATTACTTGCAGTTCATAGTCCAGTTGATGACGGGATACTTGATTCAGTGGCTTCCTTCCATACATCTTCCCATAGGGAGATAATGCAGAAATATGTTGCATGTGATTTTGGGAAGGTGTATCTGGCTGATGGAGAAACTTTGAATGTAGTGAGGATGGGAGACATTGATATTGCACTCCCTAACAAGAACAATTGGACCTTGCAGAAGGTCAGACACATTCCTGAGTTGAAGAAGAATCTCATTTCTGTTGGGCAGCTTGATGATTGTGGCCATTCAGTGGTGTTTTTAGATAGCACCTGGAAGGTCACCAAAGGGGCACTAGTACTGGCTCGGGGTAAGAAAACTAGCACACTCTATATGACTACTAGTTTGAATACACTATTACTACTATCGTTGCAGAGAGCACAGCAAAATTGTGGCATTACAGGCTTGGCCATATGTGTCAGAAGGGCATGAAAGAACTTTTATCTAGAGGCAAGCTACTAGAACTGAAGTCAGTTCATCTCAGTATGTGTGAGAGTTGCATTAGGGAGAAACAAAAGAAAATCCATTTCTTGAAGAGTGGCAGAACACTGAAGACAGGAAAACTGGATCTTGTGCACATTGATGTGTGAGGACCTTCCCCAGTGGCATCTCTTAGAGATTTTCGTTACTATGTCACATTTATTTATGACCAAAGTAGGAAGGTATGGGTCTATTTTTTGAAGTATAAATCTGATGTATTTAATGTATTCAAAATTTGGAAGGCCATGGTTGAGACAGAGACAGACTTGAAGCTGAAATACTTAAGGTCTGATAATGGTAGTGAGTATGTTGATGGTGGGTTCAAGGAGTATTGTGCAACTCAAGGTATCAGAATGGAGAAGACCATTCCTGGGACACCACAGAAAAATGGAGTTGCTAAACGCATGAACAGAACCATAAATGAGCGTGCTAGAAGCATGAGGCTGCAAGCTGGGTTACCACCTACTTTCTAGGCAGATGCAATTAGCACTGTAGTATACTTAATAAACAGAGGGTCATCAGTTCCACTGGATTGTGGATTGCCTGAGGAGGCTTGGAGCGAGAAAGAGGTCAAATTTTCTCATCTTAAAACTTTTGGTTGTCTTTGTTATGTTTTTATTTATTCTGATGCTCGTAGTAAATGTTAGGCTAAGTCAAGGAAATTTTTTTTTCATTGGCTTTGGAGACTAGGCATTTGGCTATCGTTTCTAGGATGATCAGGGTCGGAAGATTATAAGAAGTAAGAATGCAATTTTCAATGAGAAGATTGTGTACACTGACAAGTCTAGTACAGTTGCTAAAGCAGTTCCTCAGGAGTCTGAGTTTGTGAGTTTGGATGACCTACCAAAGGCCATAGTGCATTGTAGAGAAATGAGTGATGGGGAGAGTGGGTCCAGTACACCCATTCCTATTATTCCGCAGTTAGATCTAGAGTCGTCCACTCCTACAACTACAGTTCGTAGGTCAGTTAGGACTATTCATCCTCCACAACATTTATCACCTACTTTGAATTATATTCTGTTAACAGATGGTGGAGAACCGCAGAGTTACCAAGAAACCTTACAAGATGAAAATTTTAGCAAGTGGGAGCTGGCCATGAAAGATGAGATGGATTCCTTGCTAGGGAATCAGACATAGGAGTTGACAAAATTTCCATCAGGGAAGAAGGCATTACACAACAAGTGGGCGTACCGGGTGAAAACTGAGCATGATGGCAGTAAGAGGTACAAGGCTAGACTTGTTGTAAAAGGCTTTCAGTAGAAACAGGGTATTAATTATTCTGAAATCTTTTCACCTGTGGCAAAGATCACAACCATCAGGTTAATTTTGGCTATGGTTAATACTGAAAATCTATTTCTTGAGCAATTAGATATGAAGACAGCTTTTCTTCATGGAGATCTTGAAGAATACATCTACATGCACCAACCTAAGGGGTTTGTGGTACAGGGAAAGGAAGGTTTAGTTTGCATACTGAAGAAGAGCTTGTATGGCCTGAAGCAAGCTCCTAGACAGTGGTACAAGAAATATGATAGCTTCATGTAGTATAGGGTACATCAAATGTCAGGCAGATCACTACTGCTATGTCAGGCAATTTGACAATTCTTACATTATTTTGTTGTTATATGTAGATGACATGCTTATTGCAGTGGCTAGTATTGATGAGACCAATAATCTAAAGAAGCAGATGTCAAATGTGGCGCCCCCAATCCCCCTTATATAAATACACAGGGATCGAGACGCCAGGATGGTGACAACACGGTCACACATCCCAACGAAGTGCCAGTGTGTGTACATGCAACAGTGTACAAATAAAATAACGCAGCGGATAGTCAACTAAGTACCAGAATTTATTTACAATCAAACATCAGCAAAAATTTAAATAGCAGTTATACAGTCATCCATAAAAATATAATACAATAATTTTCAAATAAACAAACGAGTGATCCCAGATCACTCGTCAGGCGGAGCCGTCTCCTCAGGCTCGCCCTCCTCCTCCTCATCTGCATCAAAATCTGCGTTACCACAAAATGGTATCACCGGTAAGTATAACCCAAATAATCCTCAAGAATAAAATGCATTTAATGCAACCAACATGCATGCATATGATGAAATATGCATTTTTCCTCAAAACATCATTTTCCCCGAAAATGATAATTTTCCAACACATGCCAAAATCCCATTTGGCCCAAAAATAATCCGTAAAACATTTTCCCAGAAAATGATTTACACAAAATCCAACGCACACTATTTTCCCAGAAAATAGCCAATTAATCCGTTATTACCCTATGCACCATGGCCTCCCCTATGGACCATCCGCACGTCCTGGCTTCGTAGCGGTGCTCAGTTCTGCGCCCAGCGCATACATGGCCAAGCACCCACACTACGCAACGAGCGATGCCCAGTTCCGCGCCCAGCGCGTACGTGGCCAGACGTCCTCTAGTCCCCGCCAGTAGAAGGACCACGGAGTCGGCACGAATCTCTCGTCCGATCCCATTGTCGCCCGGCGACAATCCAGGGGATGCTACTCAGTATATTCCGCTCCCGAGTAACCAGAGGAGCTCCACCGAGATAATGCCCCATCTCGGCTTGGGGTCGTGATACACACGCACCCAAATTCCATACTCACATGAAAATCCAGTTTTCATAAACACATGAACATGAATGCAATACACGGAAACCCAGTTTTCCTTTACAAACATGATCATGCGTGCCAAATGCAATGTACATGAACCAACACAATATCCAAACCAACAATTACCAATCCAATCAAATCCAACCAAACAACTCCAATCACCAATCCATCCGACCCCCGTACTCCTCGAACTCAGTCCGGCAAAACCAATCAACAGTTCAAATACAGTGAAATGTGTTAGTGCAAAAATACATTAAATTCACAAGAATTCTTTGAAGAAATACTTACAGCGCTATAAAGCAATTTTCGAAGGATCACGAAGCTGCAAGAAGTGGAAAAACAGCTACAGAACAGTGTAAAATACACTGGCCGTGGGTCACAGATACCCACTTTTCAACGGAGACAAACGAAGACCCAAAAATGATAGGGTAGGGCCTAGGGAGGTCGGTGAAGCTAGTGGTGGTGAAGGTTGGCCGTGGGTGGCGGCACAATGGGCGGTAGAAGACCAAAATATCCAAATCGGAAAAGTGGATGGTGGAGCTTCACCGATGACGGATTGGAGATGGAGTTGGGTCCAATGGGTTGCTAAAAGGTCGAGGATGAAGTGGTAGGAAGATGGTGGCCGGAGGTGGCTCGACGGCGGCGTAGTGGTGCATGGAACGCCGCGGCTTCAATGGGTTCGTGGTGGTTAACGGCGGCGATGGAGGAGCTGGAAATGGAGGGGGGTGATCGCTGGTGGCAGGGGGAGCGGAGGAGCCGGGCGGTGTCGACCACTGCCGGCGCATGGCGGCAGGCTGGGGGAATGCACGGCGAGAGAGAGAGAGAGAGAGAGAGAGAGAGAGAGAGAGAGTCGCGCGCGAAAAGGAAACCAGGGAGGAGAAAAAGAAAAAAAAAAGAAAAGAAAAGAAGAAAAGAAAAAGAAAAGGAAAAGAAAAATAGAGGGAAAAGAAATGAAGTCCAATCTTCATAACTTGGGACACGAAAATGATCCAACGGAAACGATTTTAAAACAGCTAGTGAAATAAAATATTTCAAACACAGTGATTAACATGAAAGTAAATAATTAAACCCAATAATAAGTTAATTTAATTCGAGAAGAAATTTAAACACATAACAATAATTAATTTAAAGAAAGCACTTCGAAAATAATTTTCGTAAACTAAAAATCATAAAAATAACCCAATTAAAAATCCAATAATTTTAAAATAAGATAATAAAATTTTGAATCCATAAAAATAATTCCTTCAGTAAAAATACACTAAAATACGGGGTGTTACATCAAAGCATTTTGCAATGAAGGATTTGGGAGCTGCAAAGCAAATCCTTCGCATGAGAATTGTCAGAGACAGAGTCAGAGACATATTGAGATTCTCACAGGCTGAGTATGTGAAAAAGGTACTTAGCAAGTTCAATATGGACAAGATCAAGCCAATTGGCACACCCTTGGGTAGTCACTTCAGACTCAGTAAGGATCAAGCACCAAAGTTAGAAGAGAACAAGACTATATGAGTAAGCCTCAACTATTAGTTCACTTATGTATGCTATGGTTTGCAATAGACTAGATATTGCCTCTGTAGTGGGAGTTGTGAGTAGATACATGAGTAATCTTGAAAAACAACATTGGAAAGCAGTGAAGTGGATTTTAAGGTACCTAAAAGGCTCCTCAGAAACATGTTTATGTTTCTCAGGAGAGGGCTTAGAGGTGCAGGGCTATGTTGATGCTGATTTAGCTGGAGATACTGATAGCAGAAAAAGTACCACAAGGTTTGTTTACACTTTGGGTGGTACTGCAGTTTCATGGGGTTCCAATCTATAGAAGACAGTTTCTTTATCTACTACAAAAGTGGAGTATATTGCAGTTTCAGAAGCTGCAAATGAGATGGTTTGGTTACATGGCTTCTTGGAGGAATTGGGTAAAAAGAATCAGAATGGCACTCTCTATAGTGATAGTCAGAGTGTCATATTCCTTGCCAAGAACCCAGCATTTCATTACAGGATTAAGTACATTCAGATCAAGTATCACTTTATATGATCATTGCTTGATGATGGACAGTTGTTACTTGAGAAAATTTGTGGAAGTAAGAACCCTGTTGATATGTTGACAAAGGGTGTTACACTTGAGAAACTGAAGTTGTGCACAACTTCGGTTGGTCTTCTAGCATGAAGATAGGGGCAATGAGTTGCAGAGATGGAGGATATCATGTTTGAGGCAGAGGGCGATATTGTAGGTGTACCAGTCTCCAAGTGGGAGAATTGTTGAGTATTATGGAGTCTGGTCCACACCGCTCGAGCGAAGTGTATAGCCGCTCAAGTGGCTACAAGTCAGAGAGTTTCACTCAAAGACAGCTCAACAGACCGCTCGAGCAAAGGCAAGTCAGAGAGTTTCGCTCGACATTGCTCGACATACAGCTCGAGCGGAGGGAAATCAGAAAACTTTGCTTGAAGAGACGCTCAACACATGGCTCGAGCGATTGTGGGAAACAGGTTCGTCGATGCGGGCTCGACATGGCGCTCGAGCGAACATCACTATTTTTGCTATGTATAGGGTTTCTACCGCATGACATATATATATGTTTTGCTTTTGGCTTGTGATTGTATCGGAGTGAACAGTAGTCGTCCCATACTATTGTATTGTGATTCCTCAAGAAATAAAAATCCTATGCAGCTCCCTGGACGTAGGTAATTTGCCGAACCACGTAAATACTGTGTCATGTGTGATTGCTTGTTTTCCTATGTTTGATTTTACTTTATTGTCATCGTTTTCACAATAGTATGGAAGACCATGATCATGTCCTAGCAAACAGAATGGTTGTAGTAGATATTTGGAGACGTGTATCTCTACAGTTGGGGATGTCGTATGACCCTAGTAGATCATGGAAAGAGGCTATGGAATTATGGTTTCGGTGAGCTACTCATTCGACTCAAAAAGGTACTTTGCTTGCTCTTGTTCCTATTATTGTGACTTGGTCTCTTTGGGTTTGGAGATGTAAAGCACGTATGGAAGGTAGAAGGATTTGTATGGGCTCTCTACGGGGTTCATTCAAGGCTACTATTGCCTAGGTGGGACTACGATTACATGCTATTAACAAGATGAATGATGGAGATGAACAAGTGCTGAATTTCTTTCTTCTATCCCTATTAAACCTGTTAAGAGACACCGATCTTGTCTTGTGAAATGGATGAAACCAGTCTCGGACTGGTTTAAATTAAATGTGGATGGGAGTTCTTTGCGAAATCCAGGTCATATGGGTGCAGGTGGTTTAATTAGAGATGAAAAGGGGAATCTTATTCGGGCTTTTGCTAAAGAACTGGGGCATGGCTCCAATAATGAAGCAGAGCTCATTGCACTTTTCTATGGTCTTCAATATTGTAAGGATTTGGCAATTCGAAGAGTGGAGATTGAATTAGATTCTTTGTTAGTGGTTCATTGAATAGAAAAAGGGAGATGCGGTATATGGTATCTTGAAAATTATTGGGAAGAGATACAAACTAGTCTTGCTACCTTAGAATTTAAGGTAAGACATATTTATAGAGAAGGCAATACAGGAGCAAATTTCTTGGCACGTTGGGCTTCTGAATAGAAAACTAGTACATGGAATACTTATAATGAAGTGCCGCATTTGCTCAAAGGGATTCTCAAAGTTGATAAAATTGATCTTCATGCTATTTGTCAATAAGAGCGTTAGATGTTTTTTATTCAGGTATTGGTTGGTTTTTTTCAGGCTTGTTAGTTTCTGGTTTTGTTATTTGTTTTTTTATTGGCTTGTTTTTTTGACACTTGGTTTTGGGTTAGTTTATAGAGTTATATCTTGTAAACCCCCAAGTGTAATAATGTTACCATGGTATTCATCTACTACAAGTGAGGGTTAACTAATAAACTTGGGAGGAGGCCGCTATGTGTGTGGCTACAGGCACTTCTTAAAAAAAAATCTAATTATATATGAAAAGCTTAGTAAGAAATATAGAAACAGCAAAAATCAAATTAAAAAGAAGGTCTTTAATAATTATCAACTTATTATATATTGATAATAGATTGCAAGATTTAATATCAAGTTCAACGTCCAAATTAAGAAACAATTAATTACCAATTATTGGGAAACTACTAATTGTCACACTTTTTTCCTCAGTCAATCATCTTATAGTTGCTTGTGGCTAACTCACTACAATAAATTATGCTTTTTCTTGCGAGTGATTTTGTTGCAATTAGTCAATATTCTTGTTGTAGCTGACTCTCCGGAAATCAATGGTAACATATAGTACTTAAACCTGTGAACTTACGACTCTTTAGAATTACTATTTTTTCTGGCAGGAGGTGATCATGAGAAAAATACTGTCATACTTTTTTCCTCTGTCAATCATCTTATAGCTGCTTGTGATATCTCGTATTTTAGTGTATTTTAATTGAATGAGTATTTTAATTAATTTAAATATTGGTTGTCTTGTTTTAAGTTTATTGGATTTCTCATTAGTTTACGTTTATGATTTTTAAGTTGTGAAATTTATTTTGATATGCTTTCTTAATATTAATTATTATTTTTCATTTAAGTTGCTCTTTAATTCAAATTAGTTTGTTTGTGGGCTTTAAAATTATTATGTTGTTGAATTTTTATTATTATTTTATTTTAGCTAGTCACTGCGTTTAAATTATTTTATTCAAGTTAATGTTTTGAAATATTTTTCGTTGGATCAATTTTGTGACCCAAGTTGTGAGGATTGGACCTCATTTCTTTTCCTCACTTTTTCTTTTTCCCCTTTTTCTTTCTCCTCTTCTTTTCTTCCTTATTTTCCTTTTTCTCCTTTCCATTGCTTCTTTCGTCTCCCGCGCACACGACAACCCCACCCCTCTCCCTGTCCGTTTCTTCGTCCTCCTAGATCGCTGATGTGCACCATCCATGGCCTCCGCCGCCCCTCACATTTTCTTCCCCTCCGACCGGCGACCATCCCTCTCCATTTTTAGCTCCTCCCTTGCCGCCGTTATCATCCACACGTGGCTTCAAGCCATGGCACCCATGAGCTCGTGTGCTACCGTCGCGCCACCATTGGCCACCATCTTTTCACCACACCACCATCGGCCCTTCAGATACCTAAACCACCCAACCTCAGCCTCGATCTGCCACCGTTGAAGCCCCTCTATCTCATTTTCCAATTTGGGTGTTTTGGCCTTCAACCGTTGCCCACGCTGCCACCCACGGCCAACCACTACCACCATTTGCTTCAGCAACGCCCTTAAGCCCTTCCCTAGCCATTCCAAGTCTTTATTTGTCCCATTCAAAAGTTGGGTTTTTTAGACCCACGACAATTGTTCATTTTGTATTGTTGCATTGCTGTGCCGCCACTTCTAGCACCTCCGTGATCCTTCAAAAATTATATTATAGCGCTGTAAGTATATTTCTAAAGACTTTTGAGATTTAAATGTATTTTTTCGCTAAATCATATTTATTGTGAATTTGTTGGTTATGACGAACTGAGTCTGAGGAGTAAAGGGGTCGGTTGGATTGGAGGATATAGTTGTTTGTGGGATTGGATTATGCTGGGATTTGTTGGCTGTGAATATTTGTGTCGTGTCATGTTTTTTACAATGCGGCTTTTATTTGTCGACTGTTTTTAAAGACTCTTTTAATTTTGTTAATTTTTGTGATCATTGTCAAAGGGTTGGCAACATTTCTAGGAAGCATGAGATACCCTTAAACAATATTTTAGTGATTGAATTATTTGATGTTTGGGATATAGATTTCATAGGTCATTTTCCATCCTCATACTCTTAACAAATTGATTTTCATTGTTGTAGATTATGTCTACAAATGAGTGGAAGCGGTTTGTTTTGCCAACAAATAATGCGAGGGTCGTAGTGAATTTCATGCGAAATAACATCTTTTCCCGATTCGGCTCTCAGAGGGCCATAATCAGTGATGGTGACAAGCATTTTTGTGATTAAACACCATTAGTTGAGTGAAAGTAGAGATACTTTACCGCGATTAGTATGATTTTCAAGAAAAATCCAAAGACTTAATGAGTCTCCAATTAATTAAATTCACATAGAGATATGGAGTTATTAGTTGGAGATATTTTTGGTATTGTTCGAGAGAAAATATTGAATAGTTAAGGGATTTTTATTATCAACTTGAGATAATTGGAATTCTATAACAAGGAAAAATAAATTGTGTTGAATTTACTAGGTGAAATCAAACGCTCTAGATCTATTCTTATTATCTTTAAAAATCTTAATTTTAATGCATTTGTCTTCAGTTTAATTTAGATAATCCATTCGTCAAATTTCGGTTTTCCAATTTCAATACTCAATAGCATAATTATTCTCTGTAGGTTCGACATCCATTTTCTTTAAAATACTTTACTACTTATTACGATTTTGTACACTTGTAAATATTTTCAGCACAACAAACACCTACCAAAACAACTTCTTCCAAGCCAAAATGAAACAAGGACCTGTACTTTCCAAAATCCATACACACTCATAACTATTACGCGTCAATCTCATGCATCTTTAGCCAAAACCAATACTCCTCCAAATGGACAAGTGATCAATCTCCAGAATAGATCAAGCGAGCGTACCAAGTCTACAAACTAAGAACTCAAATCTTATTATAACTTAGTCCTTCAAATCTGCAATTCTACAACCTTAAATTACATAAGAATCAATATCTGAAATATGCAAGCTCGAAGACCTTAAATCTAAAACAATTGCCTTAAAAAAAATTGTAGATTCCAAAGCCTCAAATGATACCAAATTGCTTATCCGAGTCGGTAAAATCTAAAACTTCTAATTTAATTAATCCGTCAAATGCTTGTTGAACCTACCACCTTATATCCCATAAACTTATTTCCTAAAAACTATAGGGCCTCAAACCTTAGATGAACTTCTCATAAATTTGTCCTTGAAGTTTATTGAACTTACAACCTCCTACTCCATAGACTCATTACGTAAATTCTACGGAACGTAAGACCTCAATTATCCTAAGCGATTTAAAGCTATTCCCTCCTCAGTTGCGACTTGAGTTCCTACTCCATAGAGTTCACCTAGACCATGTCGTTCCCTTCGAGCCTTGATGTTAAAAACAAACCAATCGCTAAGAGTTCAGGCCTACTGCACTAAATGTTCATGCCTAACAATGGCATTCACGGTCGTACCATCTTCCTGTCATAGCGTAACCCTTAACTGACTTTTCAACTATGGACAAAACAAACAAAATAAAACAAAACAAAATAAAATAAAATAAAATAAATTCCATAAATATAATAACAGACAACACAATGAATAAAACAAATGAAGTAGTACACAATAAAATAATTAAAACAAATAAAATAAAACCAATAAAAATAACATACTTTAAATGAAATAATTTCAATTTACAACTTTAAAAGTTTCAAGTACTTCACCTACTGGACATATGGTTTTAGCTTTAGCCAAACTGCTCTGATACCTCCTGTGATGCCCCGACTCCCACGTACCGAAATGCAAGAATCGGGATATCGGGATAATGACAACACGGGTTACGCATCCCAACGATAAGTGCTCAAGTCTGTGCAGCATGCAAAAAGTACACAATAAAAGTCGCAGCGGTTAATTAAAAGTAAGCCAACTAAGTACTAGAAATTTAAATACAGATTTCCAAAATAAAATATCTTTAAAAAGTTATACAATAATCCAATATAAATATAATACAAACCAAATACATAAACGAGTGGGAAACAAATCCCATAATCCAAAGTGACCACATGTCACTCCTCCGATGGAGTCGATTCATCAGGCTCGACATCCTCATCTGCATCAAAATCTAAGGTACCATAAAACGATACCGCAGGGTAAGGAATACCACATGAGATATGAATCTCAGTAAGTAACAACCCAAACAACCCAAACAACCCAAGAGATAAAAGTGCATTAATGCAACTAACAGATATGCATGCATATGATGGAATATGCATTATACCCAAAAACCTCATTTTCCCCAAAAATGAATATTTTCCAGCACATGCCAAAATCTCATTTTGGCCCAAAACATTCCATTAAAACATTTCCCGCCATTTTTCATGAAAATGACCCAAAACAATATTCCACTATTTTCCCAGAAAATGGTTCACACAGAATCCTTTTTATCCAAAACATGTCATTTTCCCAAAAAATAGCCCAATAATCCATTTTAACTATATGCACCATGATCTCCCTTAGGGACCATCCGCACACCCTGACTCCTTTCATCACACCACGGGTAACGACCGTACGAGTGACTTCATAAAGAGCGATGCCCAATTCCGCGCCCAGCACGTTCGTGGCCAAGCATCCTCTAACCCCCACCAGCAAGAGGGGCCACGGAGTCGGCACGAGAGCGTTACCATCCTGTCCGATCCCGTTGTCGCCCAGCGACAACTCAGGGGATATCACTCAGTATATTCCGCTCCCGAGTAACCAGATGAGCTCCATTGAGATAATACCCCATCTCGGCTTGGGGTCGTGATACACACGTACCCAAAAACCATTTCGCATATGAAAACCCAATTTTCAAATATGCACAAGAACATGTATGCAATTATGCGAAAACTCAATTTTCATTTACTAACATGAACATTCGTACAATTATGCAATGTACAAGACACGACACAAATATCCAATAGCCAACAAATCCCAGTATAATCCAATCACACAAACAGTTTCATCCTCCAATCCAACCGACTCCCTTACTCCTCAGACTCAGTCCAGCACAACCACCCAATTCACAGTAATATGAGTTAGCGCAAAAATACATTTAAATTTCAAAACTTACTTGGAAAAATATTTATAGCGTTATAATATCATTTTTGAAAGATCAAGGAGGTGCTAGAAGTGGCGGCACAGAAATGAAACAGTGCAATTCGGGCTAAAGCCGTGGTTCTCAAAATTCCCAATTTCGAATGGGGACAAACTAAGACTTGGGATGGCTAGGGAACAGCTTAAAGGTGTTGGTGAAATTACTGGTGGTGGTGTTGGTGGTTGGCCGTGGGTAGAGGCGTGGGAGGCTGTTGAAGGCCAAAACACCTAAATCGGAAATAGGGATAAAGGGACTTCACCGGTGGCAGATCGAAGCTGAGGATGAGTGGGTTAGATAACTGGGAGGCCGCCGGTGCAATGGTGAAAAGATGGTGGTCAACGGCGATGTTGGAACACAAAGACTGCGCAGCTTAAAGCCGTGCGTGGAGGAGATTGGCGGCGTGGGAAGGGCTAAAAACAAAGGGGGGTGGTCGTCGGCTGAAAGGGAAGAAAGTGGGATGGGCGGTGGCGGCCACAGAAGGCGAATGATAGCTCTGTGGGCAGACAAAGGAAACAGAAAGGGAGAGGGGAGGGGCTCGCATGCTGGAAGAGAAATGCAGGGGAAAAAGAAAGGAGAAAAAGAAAGGAGGAAAAAGAAAAATTAGGAGAAAAATAAAAAGGGAAAAAGAGAAAGTGAGGGAAAGAAATGAGATCCAGTCTTTCAACTCGGGGTCTCGAAACTGATCCAACGAAAATGATTTTAAAACGACAATTTAAATAAACTAATTTAAACATAGTGCCTAAGTAAAATAAGATAATAAAATCCAACAATAAACTAATTTAAAATAAAGAGCATTTTAAATAATGAAAAATAATTAATGACAATAAAACATATTGAATTAAATTTTTCAGTTAAAAGTCATAAAATAATAGCATGTAAATCATCTAAAATTCAAAACAAGAAAGCCCACTATCCTAAGAAATGCAATAATTACTTAGTCAAAAAACACGTAAATACGGGGTATCACACAAGGTGGTGGCGGAGGATATGGGCTCAAACTCACAGGTTGGGTGGTTTTGTGAGATGAGGACGATGAGTAAGGGAATGTGGGTGCTCGGGGATGGTCGCGCGGCCTTGAGAAGGTAGCTGGGTGCGGCTGAGCATGACTAAAACTCTCTTGAAGGCTTCGATAAGCAAATTAAAGGATGGGGTTTCACTAGATCTAGGCTTCAAGATGGAGAGAAGCTGGGTTGGGATGGGACATAAGGTGGAGATCTGACATATTTGTGGGTTGTGGAGCTCGAGCATGATGGATGCAACCCTAGCTGCAATAGGTGGCACGGGACGGTGGGGGAGGTGGCACTTGACACAAAGGGCTTGACGCGGCGGCGGGTGGCTATCGGCATCATTGAAGAGGGAGAAAGAACCAGAGAGGGGGGGGTTTTGCAGACGAGGATGGGAGGCAAAGCTGGACTGGCAAAGGTGGGTGGCGCTGCAAGAGTCATGGGTGTGTGAAGGGAGGAAGAAGAAAGAAAAGAAAGGAAGGTTGCGGCGCAAGGAAAAATGATGAAGCCCTAAGGGTTGTGCCAAAATGGCACCATTTCGAGGAGGTGAGGGCTGGGCTTCACACACACACGACTGGTCCCATTCACACACCTCATTCAACCCGCAAAACACAACACACAAAATAACTCCTTCACTTAACCCACCACACAAAAACAACTCAAACTAAAAAAGAAAAGACTAAAAATAAAATAAAAATAAAACAACCAATAATAATACATATAAATAATGAAAACACTCTAAACTTGGGATCTCACATAAAGAAGTCAAGAAAATGTGCACACCATAAGGAGATATGTGCCAAGCTATGCCTTACGGTGGGTGGACAACGGTGTATCACATTGTTGTGCAATGGAGGTGCTATTCTCGAGATGGAAGCATAAAGGTGGCTCGTGGAAGGATGATAGTGGTGGTGGTGTGAAACTTGACCCTCGTCAACGACTGCAACAACACTAGGACAACGACAGTTTTGTTTTGTTTTTTTTAGATCAAAAGCACAATACGTTAAAAAGACAACAATGTGGTGGTCATCTAAGAGCATACTGACGTTGATGGGCTGTTGTGGTTGATGGCAGTGGCATCTGTGGCGATTGAGAAAAATGCGCAAGTAAAGGATAAACCACATTCTAAGATTTTAGGGATTTTGAAATGTTTATTTTTAAATGGTATGGGGTCTTTGTATAAAGCTCTCCCCTTTTGTTTTAAAAAAATAAACAAAATGACATGGCAAGTTGATATTGCCTGCCATGTCAGCCGGTGTAAAAAAAATGCAAAACCCATCGTGTGATATCCCATATGATATGAATAAGAGTAGGTGATGTATGAGATCCCACATTGCTTGGGAATGAGAAGTTTTTGCTCTTTATAATGTTCCAATAGAGCTCCAGTTGTATCATTGACTAGTTCTTTTGGAGTATAGGCCATGTGGTTTGAGTCTTCCATTGAGGCGTTATAAATTGTATCGGAGCCTATTCTAACTAGAAATGTGGGACTTGAGCCATGCCACCTACAATGGACAGGCCCGATATCGTTTGTAACGTCCCAATGGAATGCCCAAACCACATTACCTATACTCTAAAATGACTAGCCAATGATAAAATTGGAGCTCCATTAGAACCTTATAAAGAGCAAGAACTTCTCATTCCCAAGCAATGTGGGATCCCGTACACCACCTACCCTTATCTATATCATATGGGATATCACACATCGTACGGGTATCACCACTCTATATTTAAATTTGTAATGATACCTACACAATAATACACTTCACAACATATTTCATAGCACATGTTATAAAATAAGGATTTTTTGATAAAATGATGTTACTTTTACAAGTTAGTTTACAAAATTAAAATAACCTTCCTTTTAAAATATTGTTGTGTAAATTGTTGTAAAAAGTACTGATGTGTGCTATCATTTTTCTATTTAAATTCATTACCTCTAGGTACATGGAGGCCTAGAGCGCTCAGGCAACTTTCTAAAAACGCACCCCAACACAAACCTTGGGGAAGAAGGGCATGAAAATCCCTGCAGGCTAGTAAAAGGTCCGAAAAATTCAAGTCTAATTGATTTAACTCGGGGAAAAAAGCAATGAAATAACAACTTGCAAACAAAAATCTATACGAACTTGAAATTAGGAAAAGAAGGGAGAAAAAATAAAAGAGAAAAAAAAAGATGGTACTTGATCGATACTTCTGGATCAAAAAAGAAGTGATGGTTAATAAAAGAGAAAAAAAGATGGTACTTGATCGATCTTCTGGATAAAAAAAGAAGTGATGGCTAATAAAAGCAGAGAGAAAAAAAGATGGTGCTTGATCGATACTTCTGGATCAAAAAAGAAGTGATGGTTAATAAAAGAGAGAGAAAAGATGGTACTCTATCGATAATTCTGGATCAAAAAAGAAGTGATGGTTATATTTTTGTTTTCGTGTGACTCACTTTATCGTACGTCAACTTTC
This sequence comes from Juglans microcarpa x Juglans regia, assembly GCF_004785595.1. Taxonomy (NCBI): domain Eukaryota; kingdom Viridiplantae; phylum Streptophyta; class Magnoliopsida; order Fagales; family Juglandaceae; genus Juglans; species Juglans microcarpa x Juglans regia. Next base: position 32,956,651 of record NC_054598.1, on the reverse strand, counting down.
ATATTATTTGATCATGCCAATGGCTCCAACTTTCGTCAATTGGGCAAAGTTTCGACAACTCACATGATGAGTCAGTGTCAGGTCGTCGTATTGATGATCTTATCCTTGTCAACTTTGTGTTTTAATTTATTTTCATTTTGATAAAATCACACGTAAAAGTTTTTATTTATGTTTTTATTTGAATATAAATTCATTTATAGATCAGTTTCTTTTCTCAAATATTGAATTCTTTAATCAGACAAACACGCTTAACACTGGAGAAACTACAAAAACAAACAAGCTGTTAAGAATAATATATAACTGATCTGACCGGGACTATTATATTAATCCATATCCGCTAGAACATGCAACGTCAGATTTAGGTGAGACATATGCAATCTTCCAATTTCCATCTATTTGTTTTTCTTAAGCTTTCTCTCTAAATTTAAACTCTTCTACTCTATCAAATGCTCCCTACCAACTGCCTTTATCTCTTCATTAATGTTAATTACCATCACTTGCATTAATATGGTCCTCAAGAATTTTACGTAAACGATATTCTTTGCTACTCAGAAAATGTCCATTGCTAGGTTGCCAACAGTTTTAGGTCTGTCGAAGTATAATAGGGAAGTATTCATGGTCTAAATACCCAAAAGTTCCCTGCACCATTGACATTGACATGATCCATTGGTTTGTATTTGCTGAATATATGACTGGTTTGTATGTATTAATACAGATTGACATCCATTGGCCGTTTGCATGTGTTGAGTATTTGATTGGTTTGTATGGGAGTTAAATCACAGAGAGATTGTTAGGCTAAGGCTCCAAACTGGCTACAATGCAATCCACCATATCCACAATATCAGAAATATTCAGCTTATGGACATGCTTTGGCTGAACGTGCATGCATGCTTTATATGTTTGTAGACCAACCAGTTTGGGTACATTGGTACATTTGTGTAAGCGAAGGGCATCAACTGAATTTCGCGAGGGTGGGGGGAATATTTGTGATAGAGCTCTCTCAATTTGCATATGTAAGCTCTATTACACTTTGGTTCTGTTTAATTCAATGCTGTCTTTATCTTGGAAAATTTGCATGGATTGCGGTCCAGTTCTTTATTAAGGTGTGACATCAATAAGTTCGAAGGTTGAGGAATGTAATATGATTGCGTTATGTGTAATTGCTTAACTGTGATTTATTTAAGAAATGATAGAGATCCTGAAAATACCTCCCATGTCGTAGCGAAGGTGGTGTTCAAGGAGCTTCAAGAAGGTCGGGGTATGCAACAGAGAATTGGGCAACTCACTTATTCCTGAACCATCAATGCATGTCCTCCCATTTGTCTCTGAAAGTTTGCACAGATTAAGCACAAGACCAAAATGAAATGTACAAAGAGAAGTGTGCAGAATCAGAAGAATGAAAGTTTGACAGCAGGCCTGCAGCTTGCTATAATGAAGAATCAGAAGTTATATGAGGAAAGAATGGAGCTCAAGTTCTCAGAAATGGAGAAAACCTATTGCCAAGTTATATTTATATAATATATATATATAATATAAATAAAAGAAAGGGTAATATATAAATTAAGACTCTAACCAATATTGCTCACAAAAACAGAATGAAAGACAACACATGACTATATAAACCATTCTTCTGAAGAACATTTATTAATGGTAATGAAAGACTTTTACAGAAAAAGAAAAGGAAGCTATGCGGCATGCAAGAAGACTGATCAGACATGACACATGACGAATTCATCAATTGGTATAAATATATGTGTGTCTGTGTCATGTGTAGACCGTGGACTAATTCATCATCAGCTGCAATCGTCCAATGGTTTCAAGACTTGGTTCCTCATGCTTTCAAACCCAACAGCTGTGATTTTAGAAGAATAACCAAAATCGACGTCAATGCCAAAAGAGTGTGCAGGTGAACTGAGTAAGTATTTAGTGATCTCTTCCGCACAGAGCTCAACCTTTCGCTAATCACTTCCGCAAGATTAGCAACTTCATGTATCTCATTAATATTACCATTACCTACATTAATATAGTCCTCAAGAATTTGTCGTAAACAATCTTCTTTTACCGCAGAACTAAAGAACGTTGCCAAACTTCTATCGCTTTCAGGCCTATCAAAAGAAAGCATGCTTTCTTACCACTTAATAACTCAGCCACAACAACACCAAAGCTATAGAAATGGATCCAAATTAAACTCTACTAGATCAATTCTTCGATCCTAGAATTTACATTCTCTAACGCAATGGTAGTAGTACTTGATATTGATGAAGAGCCTGAAGGATTTACACAGCGACCCAAACCCCTCACGTAGCCCGAACGTTGACCCAGAACTTGTGTAAAAATTTCAACATTACTTGTTGATGAATTATGATTTGATGCAGCTTCAGCACGAAGGGCAACCATTTTATCCTACACACAACATATAAAATTAATATTGACAAAATAACTTAAATATGGTTAATTAAAATAAATTATAATACTTACATAATTCTCACCAGCATCTGGATGAGTCCACTCTCCATTACTATTAGTATGTGATGCAGCATATAATTTTGTCAGATCATAATTGGTGTTTGACTCTTGCTACAAGAGACATTGTTAAGATATAAAGTCTATATTAAAAACAAACTACATAGAATAAAAAATAAATAAATAAAAAGTACATTACCAGAATAAAAAATAAATAAATAAAAAGTACATTACCTATTTTTGAGATAGGCGATGGAAAGATCTTGAGCCTATATGATGATGAATCTTTAACTTTGATCTATTCGTTTTGTTTATAGAACTTCGCTCCTGCATAGAAGTTGTAAAAGTTAGTAAGTGAAAAATTACAAATATGACACATAAAGAATTCATTTAATTTATCTTATATGATGGATCCTCAAACATGTTGCAAAGTTTTTCCCATTCTTCAGCTCGGACATCCTGAAAAGGATGCTGGCGTGCATCTTCCTTGTTCTCGTACTTCTTGTAATGCTCGTGACATCTTGCCTTATACTTGCGTAATGCATTACACATAAGCTCTTCGACAGTCCTACGCTCCTCTCTCCGACCAAAATTTAGTTCGAAGTCATCATTGAAAAAGTATATACAAAAAGATATTATCATTTAGAGTATTAAATAATATGAAAAAAGAATATTTTTATTTAAATATTACGTACCAAACAACGCTTCTTTATAAGCTCTTTCACATCTTGTGGGACTTTATGTCATGAACTCGTAGCCAAATGTGCATAAGTCCTTGTAAGAGCACCCACATGCGAAGCAAACCAAACTGCTTGTTGTCCCTCACCTTCGGTATGTTCGTCAGGAATATTAACCTTAATCTTACCTACTTTACGATATTTCTCTAACGTCACGCCTTTAGTAATGCCTCGTCCGTGACGAGTACTATGTGTTATCTCTATAAAATAATATTAGTTATTTACCTTGTATCATTTATCATATATCTTAATTAAAAAAATGAGTATTAGCTATTTACCTTATTCCGTAGAGTCAGTCTCTAATGGTGAGTCAGACGGAGAGCTAGGAACAGGTGGAGATGGGATGCGAACTTCCTTCCTCTTTGGTGGCATAATTGCGAGATACTGTATAATGTGAACACAAAACCAATCAATCATCTATATCAGTTTCATCTATAGATTCGCTCTCATCATCTGTAGATACTTCAGATGAGTCAACACTTTGATCAACTGTCGCTTCAACTATTTCAGCCTCAATATCTTCCGTATGTAATGGGATCATCTCATACTGGCTCAAATCCACAAAAAAGTTAATGGCAGGTTGACTCTCTTGGTATGCTTCTTGAGTAGAGGGATCATCATCTTCTTCATCTTGTACCTCCGCCTCAGGGATAACGTCAAAAATATTTCGTGGAGAAAACTTTTGTACTACTTGCCATTGATTTCCTAATTAAGGATCGTCTAAATAGAATACTTGAGATGTTTGGGAAGCCAAAATAAAATGATCATCTTCATACCATTTTTTTGATGTATTAATACTCAAAAAATATTCATCCTGGCATTTTCCCCTTCGAGGATTGCTTAAATCCCACCAATCACACTTAAATATATAAACCACAAGCTCCCCTACATATCTCATTCCAATTATATCTATAATAACTCCGTAGAAATCAACATTCTCTCCATCATGACTCATTTCGACAAGGACACTACTATTTTGTGTTTTCCTATAAAATTCTCAATCAATTGTGTGATATCTACATCCTTGAGAAATACATGCAGAATATCGAGTAGCGCGCCTCGAAGGGCCACGCGCCAGTGCATATAGTTCGTTTGATATATCGTTCGGATTACTCGCATGCATTTGTACAATCTACATATTAAATAAAGTATAAACATTCAACCGTTAACAGTCATCTCTATTTAACTCTTTGATAGTAAAATATCATGATATATAATCTACTATAATAGTATATATATTATATTAATTTATAGGATTATAAATATAATATACATTTAATATTAAATTTTACAAAACTTAAAACAAATACCATTTGAATGTTAAATATTAACATTCGAACAATATTGTAAAACCATTCGAATGGTAAAATATAACGTTCGAACGGTTATGCACATATAAGTTATCACGGACAGATATTTCTCTCACGCCGCCGTCCCCACCGTTTGAAAACAAGAGAAAACATTTGAACGCCCATCAATCGTCGCCGTCTGCCGCCGTAATCAGCACCTACGTTAAACACACTTCCCACCCAAGTGAAGATATGCATTTTATAAGCCATTTTACCGTTTATTTTATGATTTTATGGTTTTATTCATTTTTTCTAGAAAAATTATATTTTTTCATCAATAGTCACCGTCAAACACCATAAATCTACCGTAGGATGTTTAGAAATGAAGACTAGTATGTGTTTCGTCAAAGAAATCACGGAATCGATGGATTTTTGGGTGTTTTTATGGCCGCTGAGTTGACTCAGCCATGGTCGAGCTCGATCTAGTTTCCATTCGAACGCGTTCGAACGATTTAACCCTTACGTTCAAACCCTATATTAAGCGTTCGAACGGTTTTCAGTTTCCGTTCAACTATATATTATATTCGTTCGAACGCTTTATATTAAATTTGAACCATTTGTTTATATTAGCTTATTAAATTGTTTTCATCGTTTCATTGAATTGTTCAATCAATTAATTTATTAAAGCATATAATTTTGTAAATCTTTTCGTCGTAATTAGATTTTATCACTAATATTGAATATATATTTTATTTTTATAATTTCAATTTTATAATAATGTCTTATAGGGGCCACAAACGTGGTAGATCAGGGGAACCTTTCATCCAAACAGTTTGAGAGCGAACTGTTTTACTTGAGCGACAGGTAAAACTATCTGATTTTGTGGCTCTAATATGGGAGGGTCATTCCCTCCCATCAGTAGTCAATGATCGTGGTTGGGCACCGATCTTAGATCAACGAGAAGAAGGAATGGAGCTCATTTCCTACATTGAGATCGTTATTGAGTTCTATAAAGAGCTCGGTGGTGCTAGCCCAGACGATGGAGGGGCATACAGGATCTATGTCCGAGGAGCTCCTATTATATTTTCAGCGGATAGACTTACTACATATCTGGGTATTCCTAGGCTTCTTGATGCCTATCCGAACCTGCAGCCTAGAGAGTCTGATCCTTCGAGTGATGCAGAGATGTCTCAAGATGAGGGACCAATTTATACAGATGAGATCGATACACTTGTTGATCATGAGGTCAGAGAATTGATTGTTGGTCTAGATGTTCCAGTATACGACGGGATGAAAAGTATTAGGCAGGCAGATTTATCTTCTTTTTTCAAGATCATAAATTTGATCATCACCAACAATATTGACCCTCTGCAGCACAAGACCGAGGTCGGCATGGATCGAGCGAGATTTATGATACGGGTCGCTCGTGGCGTCCCAATCGACCTCGTGGGCTATATATTTGATAGGATCTGATCAGAGGTACGGTTCATTACGACAGATATACTGCCGTTTGGGATCCTCATCACTCGATTTTTGCTACATGCCAGGGTCATGCTCGAACTTGCCGAGTGTTCCCGAGAGCCGATGGGACTGATCAACAACACCACCCTGTCACGGAGCACGGGACAGTCGAGATTCGTTTTCGTGGAGCTGTTCCTGACAGGGCTGAGATTCAGAGAGATGCACAGTCGGGAGATATTGGAGTACCGGCTGGTGAGACATCTGCACAGACCGAGACATCACGCACATCTACTCGTGAGGAGATGACCGACATATTGCGTGCTGAGATCGGCGTACACACATCAGCAGTGATTGATGCAGTGCATACTGCCATGTCTGAGTTGCGTACAGAGATTATGGCTACCGTCTCTGGGTTACGTATAGAGGTTAATGAGTTACGTATAGAGATTAATGACAATAATGCAACTCAGGTCATACTCAGTACTCGACTGGCACAAGTAGAGAGACAATTAGCAACAGTCGAGGATGTGTGTAGAGACCTCGCATCACAGTAGTTTCTATTTTTTATTTTTGTTATAGTTATGGACAGTATATATGGTGTTTTCATAATTTGTTGTATTTGTAAATTAAATATTTTGTCTTTTTTGGAGTAATTATTGATTTATATTACGTGGTGTATGGTTCATAATATTTATTTAACTAAAAATCTTATTTAAAATAAAAGAAATCATTAAAATATTTTTTAAATTAATTACATAAAATTAATTAATGAATTTGTTTATATGATATATATTTTTTATATTTTGAGTTTCGTACCAAGATTAATATTATACATTCGAATGTATAAATGTGGTGCTTGAATATGTTCTAACTAAGTATATTCCGTTCGAAAGGTTTAGAAACCTTCCCGCTATGTTTTGCCATCAAATATTTTCCGTCCGAACACAACAAATTTTCGTTCGAACGGTTGTGAACTTTCCTTGCCATAATAAGTTACTTCTCCGCGAAGATTTTAATGTTCGAACGTATTTTTTACCTTTCAAATGGGAAAAACTTTTTGAGACGATTTAATTCATCACATGAAATTTAAATTTCTTCCCAAAAGATGACTTTTAAGGACGAAATTTTTTTTCATCCCTAAATAATTTCGTCCCAAAAACTCAAATTTGTTGTAGTGCCTCTAAATATGGTACTTTATTATGTTATATGTAACGCCCGGTCCCGCAAGGGTCGGAGAGTTACTTCCTATTACTTAAATTCACATTTCAACAATATAATAATAGACTCCAAATTCCCAATATCATATAAAAATTTTGACTCAAACTAATTTCTTCAATAAAAGTAATTTTCCAAAATGCCAAGTCATCATATCACAATAAAATTTCCTAATAAAAATCGCCAATACTCGTAAAAACTTTCTATGCTTAATCTACTATACTTAAAACATCTAATGTCTCGTAATCTTGATCCTCAGTTGAACCATCAAAATATCTGAAAAATATTGTGGAGATAAGGGATGAGTTATCAATAACTCAGTAAGCAGAGAACATATACTAGAATGTAAACATGAGCATTTATAAAGTCTAGTATGCAGAATAAAACATTTACTTTCAGAATGCAGAAACAACATATTTACTTTCAGAATGCATAAACAAAACTTGTTACAAAACATCAGAGCAAAACTTTCAGAAAAACTTTCTTATTCAAAAATTGTTCGGCATATTATAAACTGAGACATCATCTTCATATCATATCAGAGGATTGCATAGGGACAAATACCATGTTTAACCCTCGTGGTAGGGTTATAAACCACCATTATACCCGTGGCTGGGCTGTATACCATATTTCACTCTGTGGTAGGGTTATAAACCACCATAATACCTGTGGTTGAGCCTTAACAAAAATAGAACAAAACACTATCAGAACCAGATCATATTCAGATACAGAATCCGAATTTCTTGCCAAGGTTTTCAGATAACATATCATATCAAAACAAATATTGAACATCTTCAAATCATTTCACATGTTTGAAATAAACAGAATCAAAATATCTTCATTTATTCACAGCAAAAACTTCAGATTTTCATATTCACTCTTTTTGCATAGTTCAAAAACAGAATGCACAAAATTAGCTCATGTCTACACCAGTAATGACAGAAAATATTTTCTATTATATAAAATTTATGCATATGTAGAACAAACATCTGAGGTCGTTTTCAGATATCTTTTCAAAAACAAACATGCTTATTTTCAAAATCAACCTCATTTCATTTCTTTTATGCAAAACTAGTATATGAACCTCGCTTACCTGGACTTCTTAAGTACTATTCTGCATGTTTCCGCAATCATACAGAATGAATGTCAATCGTCACCTATACAAAACACTAAGCGTTACTAAACTTCTAAAAGGACTTACTAAAACTCTCCGTTTACTTAAATTCATGTTACGGAAATATTATCGCTAATATCTTTATCCAAATAAGCTCATGCCTAATTTAACAATACTAAAAACAACCCAAATTTAAAAATTAAAAAAAAAATTAGTCCCTTAATACAATAAAATAAAGTTCAATAAAAATAAATAATGTAAAAATACAACAAATCTATTTTAAACATCAAGCTCATAAGAAGTTAGTTCATTTAAACAATATTTCAAGAGTTTCTAAATATAAAAGCCAATTTACACTTACAATTTGCAACTTATTAAAATATTTATTTCAAATTCAAATAATGTAAAAAGCGGAAAAATCATTTAGAAACATATACTCAAATCGATTTTAAAGCATTTAGAATAGAATAAAATCTTATTATTAATTTACTATTGAAAATAGTTATAACAATTATGACTATATAACTTAAATTTTAGATCTTTAAATACTATCTACATAAAATTATAATTTCACGCTAAACATAACTTATAAGAAACATCTCAAATAAATCAAACTCAATATCCAAATAAACATCAAAAGGCAAGAAAGCATATTGACTTATAAACTAGATGTTGTAATATAAATATACTTAAAACAAATGAAACCATCTAAATGAGAAGGGTGTTTTGGGAAAAATTCATAAACAGAACAAGGAAATAAAAAGAAATATGAGATTTTAACACTTCCAGACCAAAACCGTGCGCAGACTTATAGAGGAGAGTCTCTACTCCCCGAGAGAGAAGGAGAGGTGCGACGGGCAGTGTGGTGCGCGGAGGTCAAAGTTGATCGGCGCAGCAGCATGGCACTAAGAGAGGGAGATGGAAAGAAAACTGTCACTCGATCATGGTGGAGAGAGAGATAACGTAGTGAGAGAAAGAGAGTGAGAGAGGTTGTTACGTGTATAGAGAGAGAGAGAGAGTTTTACCAAGGCAACATCCAAGAGGGGTGGATACTGTGTGATGGCAGTTCACAGCGGCACGAGGTTGGGCATGGTTGCTCGGGATGGTGTAAAGGCACCGTGGACTTGCTGGCTTCTTAGTCATGGCGTTGGCGGAAGCTTTATTTTGAGTGCAGTAAAACAGGGGTGTTTTGGCTTGGCAAAACCGTGGGTTGCTGTTTGTCGTGGCTGTGGGAGGTGGTTTCCAGTGGTTGGCTTCTGTGAAGGAGCAAGGCACCTCACGTTAGGATAATGGTGCTTACTAGCTGTGGTGCAGTGTTCGCTGCACTTGGCCCCATGTTTCGGCATCATCTTAGGGAAGCCTCGGCAGACTGACCAACATGTAACGGTGTTGACGAGGGTCACTTGTGATGACGCCTTGGTGGTGATGATGCACAACAGGGTGGGAGGGTGATGCTGCTCTGCAAGGAAGGGCTTTGTGATGGTGGAAAAAAATGCAAACTACCAAAGAAATGAATGGGCACTAGTGAGAGGGATTTGAGTAACGGAAGAAGAGAAGAAAAATCCGAACCGTGTGGACGTGGGGAAGATGGAGATCGGGGTGGAGTGATTTTCGGTTTGAAGAAACTGACAGAGGGAGAGGGATTTTGGGCATGGGAACGGGCTATCTAAGAAAGGGAAAAAAAAAGAAAAAAAAGAAAAGAAAAAGAAACTAGAAAGGGGAAGACCACTCACCTCAAGGACACAGTATCCTGGGTCTTCAGAAGTCGTAAAAGTATAGAAAAAAAATAATAAAATAAAATAAAATTGTGGGCCTGGGCCTTGGGGCTGACTATTAAATTCTCCCATTCTTATAAAGAATTTCGTCCTCAAAATTTGCTGCACCTAACGTAATCTGTTTCCATGCCTAATTTAGTCCTCAATAATTATGTTGAAACTAACATCGCTTAAAAAATTACACACGTCCTTGGAATCTAAACCTCAAGGATGTAATTACAAACCTAATAATAAATTTCACGTTCTTCACGTAATATAATAACCTCATACAAAAGTAAAAATAAACTCTCAAACCTTCATATTATCAAAAATCACGCTTCTGCTACGCACTCTGACAGCTTATAGTCCTAAATACATTGTATCTCACTCATACATTTGAAATTAACTAAACCCCCCATCTAACCATTCTCTAGAAGTACGCCTACCAGAACCAAAATCTCAGATGTCATAAAAAAATCATTTCCTTAAAATATGCAAAATCTTAAACCTCAGATTTCGCGGAACTCATTCCATAGGTTCGAAAGTATTAAAACCTTACATATTATCAAAAATCATATCCTGGAGCCCGTAGAATTCTACGACCTTAAATCTCATCAAAATCACTTTTAAAGTATTTACCATCTCTAAACCTCAAATCTCCAAATATTCAATCCATAAAATCTAAAGAATCTCAAACCCTAATTATCCATATAACCATCTCTTAGTCCTAAAATTTCTACACCTCAAGTCCGAAGTTACTTCCTAAAACCATGGATATTTAAAACTTTATATGTTATAGTCTGCAAAACCTCAAACCTGGTTTCGGTCAAACTTAAGTCAACTTCAAAATCTTAAATCATATCCAAGTCGTATCCTACAACCTACAGAATAAGCCAGTTGAATCTAAAACCTCAAATTCCATCAAACTCCTCATTATAGGATGCAGAATCTCTAACCTGGCTCTGATACCAACTGTAACGCCCCGGTCCTGCAGGGATCAGAGAGTTACTTCCTATCACTTAAACTCACATTTCAACAATATAATAATAGACTCCAAATTCCCAATATCATATAGAAATTTCGATTCAAACTAATTTCTTCAAGATAACTAATTTTCCAAAATCCAAGTCATTATAACACAATAAAATTTCTTAATAAAAATCGCCAATACTCGTAAAAACTTTCTATGCATAATCCATTATACTTAAAACATCTCCCCTAATGTCTTATAATCTTGATCATCAGCTAAACCATCAAAATATCTGAAAAATATTGTGGAGATAAGGGGTGAGTTATCAACAACTCAGTAAGCAAAGAACATATACTAGCATGTAAATATGAGCATTTATAAAGTTTAGTTTGCAGAACAAAACATTTACTTTCAGAATGCAGAAACAACATATTTACTTTTAGAATGCATAAACAAAACTTGTTACAAAACATCAAGGCGAAACTGTCATAAAAACTTTCTTATTAAAAAATCGGCATATCATAAACTGAAACATCATCTTCATATCATATCAGAGCATTGCATAGGGACAAATACCATGTTTAATCCCCGTGGTAGGCTTATAATTCACCATTATACCCGTGGCTGCGCCGTATACCATGTTTCACCCCGTAGTAGGGTTATAAACCACCATTATAGCCTTGGCTGGACCATAATAGAAACAAAACAGAACATCATCGGAACGAGATCATATTCAGATACAGAATCAGAAATTCATGTCAAGATTTTCAGATGCCATATCATATCTAAACAAGTATTGAACATGTTCAAATCATTTCACATGTTCGAAACAAACAGAATCAAAACATCTTCATTTATTCACAGCAAAAACTTTTAGATTTTCATATTCGCTCTTTTTGCATAGTTTAGAAACAGAATGCATAAAATTAGCTCATGTCTACACCAGTCATGACAGAAAATATTTTCTCTTATATAGAATTTATGCATATGCAGAACAAACATCTGAGGTCGTTTTCAGATTTCTTTTAAAAAACAAACATGTTTATTTTCAAAATCAACCTCATTTCATTTCTTTTCTGCAAAACTAGTATATGAACCCCGCTTACCTGGACTTCTTAAGTACTATTCTGAATCTTTCCACAATCATACTGAATGAATGTCAATCGTCACCTATACAAAACACTAAGCGTTACTAAACTTCTAAAAGAACTTGCTAAAACTCTCCGTTCACTTAATTCATGCTATGGAAATAATTTTTAAAAAATAATTATTAGCTATCAGAAATCTGACAAAAATACTATCGTCATTCAAAGGATATTCTTAACTTATTATAATATAATTTTATCAAATATGGCAAAACATACTTAAATTCATTTCGAAAATTAACTTAATAATATTTAAAACTCATCTTTCTATAAATTATTATTAAAACGATAATTTAATACTACCAACATATAAAGTAGTAGGACATCATAAATTTTTTAAGCAATAGTAATACATAAAATATCCTTAATAATATTTATACTAAAATTCGTGTAAACTGCCAATCATATCTACATTAAACCGTCAAAGATTTATTTCTATATAATAGGTTTAAAGTATTTAATACTAAAAGATTGAACACTTACTATATGCTACCAAAGTAATTATAAAATTAATACTAGATAATTTTATTAAAGTCTTTAAATATTATCTGTAAAATCATGATTATGGCTAATATCTTTATCCGAATAAGCTCATGCCTAATTTAACAATACTAAATACAAGCCAACTTAAAAAAAAAATACATTAGTCCCTTAATACAATAAAATAAAGTTCAATAGAAATCATTAATGTGAAATACAACAAATCTATTTTAAACATCAAGCTCATAAGAAGTTAGCTTATTTAAACAATATTTCAACAGTCCCTAAAATACAAAAGCCAATTTACACTTACAATTTACAACTTATTAAAATATTTATGTCAAATTCAAATAATGTAAAAAGCGGAAAACTCATTTAGTAAGATATACTCAAATCGATTTTAAAGCATTTAGAATAGAATAAAATCTTATTATTAGTTTACTACAGAAAATAGTTATAACAATTATGACTATATAACTAAAATTTTAGATCTTTAAATACTATCTACAGAAAATTATAATTTCACGCTAAACATGACTTACAAGAAACATCTCAAATAAATCAAACTCAATATCAAAATAAACATCAAAAGGCAAGAAAGCATACTGACTTATAAACTAGATGTTGTAATATAAATATACTTAAAACAAAGGAAACCATCTAAATGAGATGGGCGTCTTGGGAAACGTTCATAAACAGAACAAGGAAATAAAAAGAAATATGAGATTTTAACACTTCCAGACCAAAACCATGCGACAGACTGCATAGGAGAGTCTCTACTCACCGAGAGAAAAGGAGAGGCGCGAGGGGCAGTGTGGTGGGCGGAGGTCGAAGTTGATCTGCAAGGTAGCATGGCACTGAGAGAGGGAGATGGAGAGAAAACTGTCGCTCGATCATGGTGGAGAGAGAGAATGTAGTGAGAGAAAGAGAGTGAGAGAAGGCATTCCGTGTATAGAGAGAGAGAGAGAGAGAGTTTTACCAAGGCACCGTGGAGATAATGTGTGACGGTAGTTCACAGTGGCATGAGGTTGGGCATGGTTGCTTGGGATGGTGTAAAGGCACCGTGGACTTGCTGGCTTCTCAAATCCACCATGAAGAAAGTCTGGAGGCTTGAATAGAGGGTTCGTTTTCGTGACTTAAGTTCTACCCTGTTTCTTGTTGACTTTGATGACCGAAAAGATAAAGAAAGGGTGGTTCGAGAGGGTCCATGGTCTTTTGACAAGCAGATTGTTCTGGTAAAGGAGATTGATGGTGGACACCAGGTCAAACAAATTCAATTTACCGAAGCCTTATTTTGGGTTCGTCTGCATGATCTTCCCCTTATGGCTAGAAATGAATATGTGGGGCAGTTAGTAGGGAATAAAGTTGGCCGTGTTGAGGAGGTTGATCTGGAGGAGGGCGAGATTGCATGGGGGAAGTATATGCGCGTTCGTGTTTCTGTTAATATTCTGGAGCCGCTGTTACGAGGGACAAAAATTTCCATTGGTGCTGGAAAGTCTTGTTGGATTAGATTCTCCTATGAAAAACTTCCTAATTTTTGTTATGGTTGTGGTCGTCTAGGACATGTTGATAAAGATTGCAGTGAATGGAAACAACTGTCTATGCTAGCTGGTGGTTTTGGTTTTCCATACGGTGCATGGCTCAGAGCTTCTGGGTTTGGGGATCGTAGGGTTGGCTTCAAGAAGAAGGAGCCTGCTTCTGTAAACCAGCTGAAAATTATGAGGGAATCTCATCGCCGGTGAGGGATAGCGGCGAAAGTCGAGGAGTAACGCCGAATGGCGAAACTACGACTGGAGGGGAACGTGGCGTAAATTGCAGCAAGGAAAATCACGATGTTTTCCTAACGGTTACGGAAACGTTAATAGCAGTTTCAAAAAACAAAGACACGCTGTTAGCGAGTATACTAGCAACAATTTCGGAGTAAGAGGTTGATGTGAGCAGAGAAGCGTCTAAACCATCAAATGGGCTGGAGATAGGGAGTGATGAATGCCTACTCAGCGAAAATGGGCTGGAGATAAGTGGGCTGGCTCATATGGATATCTCTAAGGGGAAGTTTGAGGTGGAAAACCAATGTGAGGGGCTTTCGGGGGCCCAAGGATTTGTAATGAGAGGCTTAGCCCAGAAGGGGAAGCCAGATGGACTTCATAGTCGAAGGTGGAAATGGGTCTCCTCCATCCACGAAACAGCAGAACACGTTAAGGGCACAATACAAAATGTCTCTAGTTCAAGGAAAAGGAAAGGCCAGGGGGATGATGAAGTGGGAAAGGAGTCTGAGTGTACTTCGGCAAAAAGACCTGCTCTCTCCTTGTCTACTGCAGAAAAGGATGAGTTTTCAACAATAGATGGAACGGTGGCCACTGGGATCAAGCACCGCCGGGATCAATGAAGATCATGAGCTAGAAAGCTCGTGGGCTTGGGAACCCACGTGGCATTTGTACCCTCTGCAACTTGATCAAGAGGGAAGGTGCTAATGTACTGTTCTTGCAAGAAACAAGGGTCACGGTTCGGGAGTTTGAAAACTGTAAGTTCAGGTTTGGTTTTTTAAATTGTTTTCCGATTGGTTCTATTGGAAGGAAAGGGGGTTTAGCAATGCTTTGGGGAAGGGATGTTGATTTATCTATCCTCAATTTTTCAAATTCTCATATTGATGTTGTGATAAACTGTGATTCTGGAAGACATAGCTGTCGGTTTTTAATAGGAATATATGGCAACCCAGAATGTAATTTACGATACAGAACATGGGGTTTGATTCGCTCCCTAAGCCGCAATAATGGGGATCCGTGGTTGTTATTAGGGGATTTAAATGAGGTTTTACATCATCATGAGTAGGGGTGGGCTCCGACTCCGACGGAGTCGGAGTTGTCATTTCCGACCTCCGACTCCGACAAAAGTCGGAGTCAGATTTTCCCTCCGACTCCGACTCCGAACGTAGTCGGAGTCCGATTCCGATCGGAGGTCGGAGCTCCGAACTCCGATCGGAGGTCGGAGCCCCGACTCCGATCGGAACTCCGAACGGAGGTCGGAGCCCCGAACTCCGATCGGAACTCCGAACGGATGTCGGAGCTCCGACTCCGAATAAAATTTCCGAACTCCGAACAAAATTTTGTTCTTTTTTATTATTATTATTTAAATTTTATTGTTCAATTTCGTTTCAGATAGTGAGCAACATATATATTTTTTTTAAAAGTGAAACGATCTACAAATATTTGGTTTATTCAAGAGTTTTCAATAATTTAAATATTCGTTCTGATTTTGTTACTGAATTTTGATTATATCTTTAATTTGTTTTATGTCCGCCTGAAATTTAGCATTAAAAGTGCTCATGACTCATGAGTTGAAAATTACATAAATTTAAAATTTTATAAAAAAGAATGATGGTACGAATTTCTATAATTCGATTAATTTCAGTTGGATAATAAATTCTAAACGTTTGAGAGAGGATGAATAAGTACTAATAGAAATTATAGAATAAAGAGTACTCATCTCACGTCTTTGCTCGGGATATAACTACATAAATATAACTATATAAATAGTTTAAAAAGTAAATAACATGTATGATGTAGCCATAAGTTATAACAGTCTCATTTATAACGTAATAACAATATGACTATAATTTGAAATATAACTACAATTTGATTAAACACGGATTTCAGTCAAATACTTTTTGTTCCATTGGTCATGCCTGAAATGAAGATAGAAAGTAGCAATCAATAGATGAAAAAAAATTGATAATAAAAAATTGAATACGGTAAAAGAATAATTTTATTCTTACCAAGAAAGGAGGTTCTCCCAACTCCATCCCAACTCTCAAGTAGCGTCCGTTACAGACTCTCAATCATCGGTAATTATGTTAGGGTTCACAATTAGATCTATAAAATCATAAAAATTAGAAGTTAGAAACATTAAAAATAATTAAATCATCATTTAAAAGCATATAAACTTACCCGATTCAAGCCTATAGCTCTCGGCATCAACGCCAACGGTATCTAGTCCAATAGGCGTTTCACTTATCCAATTCTGTGTGCAAACGAGGGCCTCCACGGTTGACGGTGACAATGAACTCCGATAAGCATCCAACACGTGACCTCCAGTGCTAAATGCCGACTCTGAGGCAACTGTAGTGACAGGAATGGCTAGCACATCTCGGGCCACACGGGAAAGGACTGGATACTTGGTGGAATTAACTTTCCACCAAGTTAATAACTGAAATACATCACTAGGTGCCTCGACAGCTTCTATAAAATATCGTTCAACCTCAGATATACAATGCATAATATTCCTTGTTGACATGAGTTGATGATACTGCTGTATAATACGATTGCCTCTAACCCCTACAGATGGGTCAGTATCACCTGAGGAAACTGTCAATCCTGTCGGCCTCAAATGTGAGGAGCTACCAACTGCGGATGAAGGCTGAGCACTAGTACTGTAGTGATGATATAAGTCATCAACATCACTTTTTAGCAATTTAATAAACTCTGCAGCCTTCACTACCCCGAGGACAGAATTTACCCAAAATTCTAGAACGGCCAACTTAACTCGGGGGTCAAGGATCACAGCCACAAATAGCAATCTATTTATCTTCTCAATATTCCCCCAATATTTATCATATTTGATCTTCATCCTCGTAGTCATAGCAGATAACAATCCAGCAGAGTCAGTACAACTATTTTCCAACTGGAAGTGAAGCTCCGAGAGCTCGTTGAAAAATGAGTTCGCAGTCGTATATTTGGATCCAGATAGCCGCATGGTTATCTCATAAAAAGTTCTTAAAAATTCAACAAAATAACTCACACTGGTCCAATCATGTGCGTCCGGCGCACCGAGCCCCTGTCCTGCTGGCTCCAACAAAGCATACCTCAGACCCCCATCCTCGACCTCCATCCGCTCGAATGCTTTTTGGTACTTCTGTGCCACATCCAACATCATGTATGTAGAATTCCATCGAGTCGGAACGTCCAAGCACAACATACTAGAACATTCAATCTTCAGATCTTCTGCTATTGCCTTAAACTTGGCAAGCCTTTGAGGGGAACCCCTCACATATCGTACAATGTTGTAGACTCGGGTTATGGAATCATGACCTCTTTTAATCCCTCAACAACTATGAGGTTAATGATATGAGCACAACATCGAACGTGAATAAACTCGTGGGCCCGAATGACATCATCTCTCACCGTCGTGTTCCGCTTAAACCAATCAATTGCTGTTTCATTCGCACTGGCATTGTCAACTGTAATACATAGCACTTTTCGAATTTCCCAGTCCTTTAAACAATCATCCATCTTCGCCCCAATGGATGCACCTTTATGATCCACAATTTCTTTAAAACCAATAATTTTTTTATGCAAAATCCACTCACTGTCAATGTAGTGTGCTGTGATACACATGTAGCAGACATTCTGTATGGAAGTCCATGTGTCAGTCGTAAAAGACACTCTCTGGCCAGTGGTAATAAACATCTTCCTCATCTCCTCCTTGTCCTTCGCATGCCTCTTCATACAATCTCGCATCACTGTATACCGTGATGGAATGGGAAATCGTGGCTCAACAAAATTTAGAAACTTTCGAAAGCCTCTTTTCTCGACTGTGGTAAATGGCATCTCATCAGTAATTATCATCTCTGCAAGCATGTCCCTCAACATCTTCTCACTGTATTGAGGGATGACCAATTTCTTAGTCTGTGTACCATCAGTGGCCGTAGAAGTTTGGTAACTGAGGTTGGTCTGATCAGTGGCTTGCAATCCCTTCGCTATCTTATATCGTTGACAACCATTTAGATGTGCTATTAACACACTGGTACCTTGCTTCTTCGAATGGCATCCACAAAGTGATCCACAGTAATGGCATCTTGCTACTGGGTTCGCAATTTCACCAGGAATTTTGGTGAAATGCTCCCATGTCCACGACCTCTTTTTAGAAGGTCGTGGTGGTTGATCTTGCTCAATGGGCATCTCCTCCTCTTCGTTGAACATATCCTCATCCTCTATATCAACTGGGAGTGGGAGTCGACTACTTGCATAAGATGTAGCTGCTCTAGATGTAGCTGCTCTAGATGTGGCTGCCCTAGATGTGGCTCTAGGGGTGGAAGTACCCACCGGTGTAGGAGTTGTAGCATTGGCACCCGCCACATTCCTTTGTGGACGATCATCTCCACTATGTCTAGGATCCATATCACAATCAATGAAGCTGAAAAATTAAATTAGAAGCAAAAAATTAGATTAAAAATAAACTAGGCTATTGTATTATACAATAGGACATGTATTATTGTATCATAATATATTATTGTATCGATGTATTATTACATCGAGGTTCGGTTGACTTGCGCTCGACTCAGCGGAACCCATCCAGAGAGATTCGCTCGACGTGCGCTCGACGTGGCGCTCGAACAGAATCCATCCAGAGAGGTTCGCTCGACTTGAGCTCGACGTGACGCTCGAGCAGAATCCATCGAGAGAGGTTCGCACGACTTGCGCTCGACGTGGCGCTTGAGCAGAATCCATCCAGAGAGGTTCGCTCGACTTGCGCTCGACATGGCGCTCGAGCAGAATCCATCCAGAGAGGTTCGCTCGACTTGCGCTCGACGTGGCGCTTGACCCAATGTTCAATACAACGTGAACGTGCCCTCGACTTGCGCTCGACACCTCGCTCGAGCAGAACCCATCCAGAGAGGTTCGCTCGACGTGCGCTCGACGTGACACTCGAGCAAAACCCATCCAGAGAGGTTCGCTCGAAATGCGCTCGACATGGCGCTTGAGCAGAATCCATCCAGAGAGGTTCGCTCGACGTGCGCTCGACATGGCGCTCGAGCAGAATCCATCCAGAGAGGTTCGCTCGACTTGCGCTCGACATGTCGCTCGAGCCAATGTTCAATACAACGTGCGCTCGACTTGCGCTCGACACCTCGCTCGAGCGCAAGTCTGCAATACATTGTAAAATTCAGGGTTTTGAGCGCCGTGTTGGGACTATATTGAATATTCAATACAACCAATTCACAAGAATCACAACTGCAGGCTCCAATTCATAAGAGACATGCTTGAATTAAATTTAGGGCTCATAAATTTAGGGCTCACCGTAGGTGGAAGCCGAGTAGAGGAGCAACGAGGAACGGCGGCACGGAGGAGCAACGACGAACGGCGGCACGCTGGCACTAGGACGGAAGACGCGAGAGAGAAGGGATGGTTCAGTCACTGGGAGTCTGGGACGGGAGACGCGAGAGAGAAGGGAGAAGGAAGAAGAAGAAGAACTGGAGAAGGAAGAAGAAGGGGAGGGAGGAGAAGGATACCTTAGGAAGACATATGAAACGACGCCGTTCCATATTAAGTGGAACGGTGTCGTTCAATAATTTTTTTTTAAACCCAGTTGTAAAACGACGTCGTTTTACAGTTGGGTTTAAAAAAAAAATTCGGAGTCGGAGTCGGAGCTCACTCCGACTCCGCTTCCGAATCACTAGTCTGAGTAGTTCCGAATTCCGACTCCGAATTCCGACAACTCCGACTCCATCGGAGTCGGCGTCGGAGCGGAGGTCGGACGGAGTCGGAATTCTCGAAATTTTGCACACCCCTAATCATGAGAAGAGGGGTGGGCGTCCTCGTCCTGAGAGGCAAATTACAGCTTTTCGGGAGATAGTGGATGAGTGTGGGTTAAGGGATTTGGGTTTTAATAGGTATCCTTTTACATGGTGTAATAGAAGAGAAGGGGTGCACTGTATAAGTGAGCGGCTAGATAGGGGTCTGGCTAATTCTGCTTGGTGTCATCATTTCCCTAATGCTATTGTCACTCACGGTTTGGTGGCATATTCAGACCATGTCCCTATATGGGTTGATGTGGAAGGTGTCCGGGAGTGTTCTAAGAGGAGGCATATGTTTAAGTTTGAGGCTATGTGGGTAGGCGAGCCAGCATGTGAGGAAATTATCAGCAGAACATGGGGAAGATGTACAGGTCAAAAAAATATGGATGAGGTGATGAAGCTCATTAAGTCGTGTGGTAATCAATTAGCTGTTTGGAACAGACACTCATTTGGCCACGTGCAAAAGAATCTGTCTCAAGCAAAACAGAATCTGCTAAAGCTTCATGAAAATGACCACTTGGGGAATAATAGAGAGGAATCTGAGGCAGCACGAGCAGAGGTACAGAAATGGCTTGAAAGGGATGAGGTTATGTGGAGACAACGATCAAAGGCTCTGTGGCTCAAAGAAGGCGACCAAAACTCCAAGTATTTTCACATGAAGGCTTCACAAAGGTGAAGTAAGAATAAGATCGGGAAACTCCAAGATGATAATGGGGTGTGGCATGAGTCAATTGGAAGAGACATGCTTGTTATTGAATATTTCATAAAGTTGTTTACCATTTCAAATCCGAGGGGCTCGTTGAATTTTCTAGAATCTCTTGCTGGTAGGTTGGATAACAATATGAATGAGGAGCTGAGTAAAGTTTATTCTGCTTACGAGGTGAAGGTAGCTTTACAACAAATGAACCCACCAAAGCCCTGGGTCCAGATGGAATGTCCCCAGTATTTTTTCAAAAATACTGGAATAGGGTGGGAGAACCTGTGACCTCAGGGGTCTTGGATGCATTAAATACAGGTTCTTTTCCAGCCTCCTTAAATCATACTTACATTACTCTTATTCCAAAAAATAAGTCCCCTTCAAAAGTTAGTGATTATAGACCAATTAGTCTTTGTAATGTGGTCTATAAATTGATTGCAAAGGTGCTTTCCAATAGGTTGAAGTCTGTTATAACCTGTGTTATTGGAGAGAGTCAAAGTGCTTTTGTCCCTGTCTGTTTAATAACTGATAATGTGTTGATAGCTTATGAGTTAGTCCATTTTCTTAAACAAAAAAAGAGAGGGAAAAAGGGATTTATGTCATTGAAGCTAGATATGAGTTAGGCATATGATAGAGTGGAGTGGAGTTTTATAAAATCAGTGATGGAGGTTATGGGGTTTAACCAGAATTTTATCAATATGATTCTGTTTTGTATCAGTTCAGTTTCTTTTTCTGTATTAATAAATGGTGATACAAAAGGGCCTATAGTTCCTAGTAGAGGATTGAGACAAAGGGACCATTTGTCTCCTTATCTCTTTCTTATCTGCACTGAAGGTTTGACTATGCTATTAAAATAAGCAGGGCTGCGAGGGGAGATTTCAGGGCTAAAGATTTGTAGGGGCGCTCCAAATATTAATCATCTGTTGTTTGCATATGATAGTATCATTTTCTGCAAAGCTGAGGTAGGGGAGAACAGAAGGGTGCAAGAAGCTCTAGAGAGATATGAAGCAGTGTCTGGTCAAAAAATTAATAAGGAAAAAACCGCCATGGTATTTAGTGGAAATGTAAGTAGGGAGGCCAGAGAAGAGATAAGATTGCTATGGGGGAATAGTGAGATACAACAATATGAAAAGTATCTAGGCCTCCCACCCATTGTGGGTAGGTCAAGACATCGAGCATTTCATTCCATTAAACAAAAAGTTTGGCAAAAGCTCCAATGTTGGAAAGAGAAACTGCTGTCACAAGGAGGGAAGGAAGTACTATTAAAAGCAGTGGCACTTTCTATTCCAACTTATTTGATGAGCTGCTTCCTATTACCTTCTAGTCTTTGTTCTGAATTAGAAAGTCTTATGTCAAAAGTTTTGGTGGGGACAAAGGGGTGAGGAGAGGAAAATTCATTGGCGCAGCTGGTCTAAAATGTGTCAGATGAAATCACGTGGAGGGCTGGGGTTTAAAGATCTTAGGGTCTTTAATTTGGCTCTATTGGCTAAACAAGGATGGAGGCTAATGAATGAAGATACTTTTCTGATTTTCAGATTGTTAAAAGCTAGATATTTCCCACATTCTAGTTTTCAGCAAGCTGGCTTGGGACGTATGCCATCATACACTTGGCGAAGCATATGCGAAACAAAAAAATGGATGTTTGCAGGTTGTAGATGGAGAATTGGAGACGGAGGAGCTGTAAGAATTTGGAGTGATCAGTGGATACCAGGGCACACTGAGCTTGCTTCCGAAGGGGTGTTTAGACGAGAAAAATGTTCCAGACGAGGTGGTGGCTACACTTATTGATAAAGATACAAGAATGTGGAATGTAAACAAGCTTGGAGCTCTCTTCAATCCAAGTGTAGTGGCCGACATTCTCAAAGTAGTGATTTGCCCAGGAGTTACAAGGGATATCAGAGTTTGGGCACATGAAAGAAGTGGCGTCTTTAGTGTAAGGAGTTGTTATAGATTTATAAAGGCAAGAATGGATTCGGGTAATGCAGAATCATCTACGGCTGGAACATATCAGGTTTTATGGAAACAACTTTGGAAGATGAAGGTACCAAGTAAGATAAAAATCTTTGCTTGGCGTGCGTGTAAAGAAGGGCTCCCTACTACAGAAAATTTGTTAAGACGACATGTTTCAGTTGAAAGAAAGTGTTGTTTTTGTGGACTTGAGGTAGAGGATACTCTTCATGCTTTGATTAGCTGTTTTTGTCTTCAAGGCGTATGGAAAGAACTGTTGCCAGAACTAGTGACACATGACAGAATGAGTTTTTCTGAGGTTGCATTGAAGTTTTTTGTGGGTGCATTAAAGGAGAAGTTGCCACTATATTTCTGCTTGACTTAGAGTTTCTGGTATAGATGAAACAAGATGGTACATGAGAAGTCGCTGTTGAACCCCAAGATAGTTGCAGAACATGCTGTCACGTTAATCAGAAATTTTAAAGAGGTCAGATTAATATCAAATGTTCAATTAAGTACCAATATCGATGAAGCCACCTCCAGTACGTGTGTTAAAGCTGAATGTTGATGGTGCCATTTTCGAAGATCAAAATAGATCTGGTTTGGGTGCAATTTTGAGGGATGATCAAGGCAATGTGTTGATGGCAGCTAGCAAGGCCAAGCATGAGGTGGAGGAAGTTGAAGCAATTGAGTTAACTGCTATATTTCGAGGCATGCAGATGTGTGTCAGTATGGGAATCCCAAAGCTTTTAGTGGAATCTGATTGCTTGTTGGTGGTGGAGGCTTTATAGCAAAATAAAATGGAGGGATCACTACTTGGGTTATTATACAGAGAAATACAAGTTCTATCATCCTATTTTGTTTAGTGCGAATTTGTGTATGTGCGTAGAGAGGGGAATATGGCAGCACATAGGTTAGCAAGAAATGCTAATTATGTGGAAAACATTGCTATGCGGTGGGATTATATTCTAAATTTTCTTTCTCAAGCCATATGGTTTGACAAAAGTCTGTAATGTTTCTAATGAAGTTTTCTTATCAAAACAAAAAAAAAAAAAAAAATTAATGCCCTTTATTTCTAATTATTTGTTTCATATTTTCTTTATTATGACAGCCAGTACAAAACATGCAATAAAATCTGTAACCGAATGTCTTGAACTGGAACATGACTTCCGCAAGTTCATCGAGATATCTTTGAGAACCATGAGAAGAGCATCTAATCTTGACATTTGGATTGAAACTGGAAATGAAAACATTCAAACTTAAAAAAAAATAATAATAATAAATAAATAAAAAGATAAGATAAGAAAGAATAACCGAGTTCCGGGTTGTAAACCCGAGTTCCGGATTTACAATCCGGTTTCAACCGGATTCTGACTCGAGTGAGAATCGGAATAAATAGCCCTACTTGAAAGGAAAAGAAATAAAAGAAAGAAATAAAAAAGATGGTACTATCTGGATCAAAAATGAAGTGATGGTTATATTTTTATTTTCTTGTGACTCACTTTATCGTACGTCAACTTTCATATAATTACTCGATCATGCCGATCGCTACAACTTTTGTCGGGCAAAGTTTCGACCACCCACATGAGTCAGTGTCAGGTCCTATTGATCTTATCAACTTTGTGTTTTAATTTACTTTCATTTTGATAAAATCACACGTAAAATTTTTATTTTTCTTTTTTCTTTTTTTTTTTTAATATGAAGTCATTTATAGATCGGATTCTTTTCTCAAATATTGAATTCTTTAATCAGAATAACGCTAATACCGGAGAAACTACAAAAACAAACAAGTTAGAATAATATAAACTATAAGAGAAATTGTTTTTTGGGACGAATCATTTCATCCCAAAAACTCTATTTTCTTCTCCAAAATTTTTTTGTGAAGAAAAATAAATTTATCTCTCAATTGTCTCAAAAAGCCCATCTCAAAATATCTTTTGAGATGAAATTTGATTTTCGTCTCAAAAAGTACTTTTAGGAATAAAATTGAGCGGAACTTGCCAAATTAGTTTGAACGGGAATTTTTTTCTGAGTCAAAACATTTTCGTCCCAAAAACCCATTCGAATGGAAATCATTCAGTTTGAACAAAACCAAATTGTTCAAACAAAACAGAAACTTGATTCGAATGACCGAATAGATTTGAATCTATTCAAACGGATAGAGTATTCGAATGGTAAAATTGTTGTTTGAAAACAATTAATATGAATGATTGCTGTCAATTCGAATATAAAATGACTGTTCGAACGAGAGTCTGTTCAAACTCTAGGTTTTGCAATTTGAACGGACTGGGTTTTTCTCAGGTTGTTCGAATCTAGTTTGGGGAGTGAGATGAGAATTTTTTGTTTTAGATGAAAGTTTAAAATATTATTTTTTAATATTAGTATTGTTTTGAGATTTGAAAAAATTGAATTGAGATTTAAAAAAGTTGAATTGTTTATTATATTTTGTGTGAAAATTTAAAAAAGTTATAATGATGAGATGAGAATTTTGTGTCTTGTTTTTGCCCCCAAATCTACCGTTTTCATGTTCGAACGCAAGGTAAAAAGATTTAACGTTCGAACTAGGTATTTTCTGTTCGAACGGTACTCATGATACGGAATTGATTTTAATTAAAAATACGATACGAATATTAAATAATATAATTTAAACATTACATTTGTTCAAATGTTCTGGGACAGAATAATAAAAAGAAAATTAAAGAAAAAAAAGTTCTAGGATTGTGATGGCGGCAGAGTTTTGGGACATCATTGATTGCCACTGTCCAAACATTTTTAGGGATTGAATCTCCAGCTTCTTCTGCTTGTTTTTTTCTAATCTTGCCTCTAAATCTGCGGCTTGATCTAATTGGATCAACAATTCTTTTTTCTTGAACCTCAAATGTTCTATCTCAAGCCTTGCTTCCTTTAATTCTTGAGTTTTGTCATTCTATCTGACTTCAAAAGAAGATGATGATGTTGAGGATGACTTCACGTAACGTCGTCCTAAGTCCTTCAAATATTCAGAATGTGGTCCAAGAACTTGAAAAAAGATCTGAGCATCGTTGACAGATGATTCATTAGATGGGTCCACAGCCGTTTCCTCAAGTGATATCATCTCAATTGAATTAAAAAAACTTCAACTTACATAATTTGCTTTTGCTTTGGGACTAGTCCAAACACCTTTATGATTTTTATTGTTTTAGCATACAATTAGGTCAGATTATAGTTAGTAGGACTTTCTTCTTGTTGCAAAAGAGAAATCTATATTAGAACTTAAATCAGAAGCGTATATATGTTAATATTTAACGGGGACTAGTATAATGTTACCATTTTTTAGATAAACGATGAAAAGATAGAGAACCCGCATGATGGTGTATCGTTAAATTTGATCTATTTGCTTTGTTCGCAATACCCCGTTGCTAAAAAAAACATTATGTCTATATGTTTAATACATCTATCAACTATAAAAAAAGATAACGGTGAAATTACCTGATGAGCAAGATCTTCAAACATAAAACAAACATTCTCTCATTCGTTTGGTGGCATTACTTTGAATGGATTTTGACGTGCCTCTGTTGCAGTATTGAACTCCTGATAGTGTGCATGGCATCGACCTTTGTACCTCTGGAATGCATTGGACATCAGCTCTTCAATTGTTAGTCGATCATCTCGCCAGCTAAAATTAAGTTCAAACTCGTCCTTCAAAAAATTATAAATAATTACTATAAATACAAACTAATATTAAATTAACATGTTATACTTAATTTTTTGCTAAGTTATTACGAGACAAAGATTTTTGATGTGGTCTTTCACATATTGGGGAACTTTGTTCTAGTAAGGGTACCAACATAAGAAGCAAGCCAAACTGTCGAATCCCTAGAGGCACTGGTGTGATCATCAGGAATATCAACTTTAATTTTTTTCTATTTCCTTACTTTCTCTATGTTGACACCCCTTATAGTGTCTCGACCTCGACGCTAACTTACAATAGGTATATAAACGTACAGTAATTAAAGTACATTTTAATTAAATGCTAATATCTTGAAAATGTATATTACTTAAATCGAGCAATAAATGTAGTGTTTAATTTGGTAAAATACCTTCTTTTATGGTGATATTGGCCCATAATTCATGGCAGGTGAACCAATTGGGAGTCGGTAATGAATGGAGATGGCACACGAGTTGCTTTGCGTTTGGGAGATATATTTGTTTGAAACTGTAATAAATTATTAATCTAAAAAGAGTTACAGATATTTATAACAATGAAACTTACACAAATATTAATTTCATTCACTATCAGTTTTGCTGGACTAGTCGCCCTCATTCTCACTAGACACTTCAGTTGATTCATGTTCTTTTGACATTCCACCCTCAATTAGTTCTGGTTGAACATCTTTGCTACACAATGAGATCTTGTCATATTGGCTTAGATCAACAAATAAATTGATGTCTGATTTGTTTTCTTGATATCATTCTTCATTTGTTGGACTATCAAATTCTTTATATTTTTCGTTTGCCTCTGGAATGTAATCATATATATTTCTTTGTGCAAACTTCTCCAGTACTCGTCATGGGTTACCATACTCCAGATCATCTAACTAAAAAAACTTGATTCGCTTGGCAAGCAAGAACGAAGGGATCGTCCTCATATCATGTGCGATATGTATTGATACTGACAAAATATTCATCGTTACGCACTCTCAACCTAGGATTTGAGACATCCCATCAATTACATTTAAACAACCAGACCATATATCCCCCCACGTAGTTTAATGCTATGATATCTTCTACAACTTTATATAAGTCAATGTTATCCTCCCCATGGCTTCATTCGACTACGATCCCACAATTTTAAATTTTTCTATATCGTTTTATATTAGCCGTGTGAAATCTATATCCACGTACAAAACATTCTGAGTATTGGATGACGCACCTAGATGGACCACATGCCAGTGCATACAGTTTTGGTGAGATTTCTTCAGAATTTTCACCATATTTGGATACAACCTACATCAATAAATATTATTATAGTTATATCAATATTAGATAGAAAAAAGTGGAGTTTAGTGGTATGAAGTTCAAAGACAATAAGATATTTTTACAGTAATACCGTATGTTCAAACCATGAGGCGAATTCCTCTTTGTGCTTCTTTTCTACTTTAGTTACACCATCCAGACAAAGTAGCTTTATATGTTCGCTGCTCATGTTCAAGTTAACTATTAGTTTGCATCAAGTTATATTATATTATATTCCATGAACTTAAATTTATATTGATACGGAGATTCATCATTAACCTCCAGTAGTGGTCAATCTCTATGCAGTTATTCAAGACATACTATCGAGTTCTATCAAACTCTCATCCACATAGGTCATAGCCCCCTTGTGCGCCTATGGGAAGTACAGTTAGAGAAAATACGAAAAATGATGATGTGACTCCCATTTGTCCACTTTCATAATTTTGGTCCAGTCTCGTAAATCTGGTATCAACCCCACGAAAATACATTAAATAAAATGTATGCTATTCATTATCAATGTATGACTCTGCAATCGAATCTTCTGGACGAGCCTTATTCACCACAGATCGGTTAAGTTTTCCCAAAAATCATTCAATAGGATTCATCCATCTATACTGAACTGGCCCAGCGACTAAAACCTTACGAGGTAGGTGCACAGCCAAATGGACCATTGGATCAAAGAATGAAAGTGGGTATAAACTCTCTAATTTGCACAATATCGCTGTGATGTCTTCCATTTTTATTAATGCATGAACTTTCAAAGTTCTAGTGCAAATATCCCTAAAAAATCTCCCTAATTTTGTCAGAGCTGTACGAACATCCCGACTAAGCTTTCCATGCACACCAACTGGCAACAAATACTGCAGAAATACATGGCAGTCGTGACTTTTAAGACCAGTTATCTTCTAATCGTGACTTCACACACATCTTGACATGTTTGAAGCATAGTCATCGGGTAATTTTATTGTCATGAACTAGTAACAAAATTTCTCTCTCATCATTTGAAAGTATATACTATCCAAGTGACATATAAGCTGACGACCTATTGTCTTGCAAATGCAACTCCGGTCTTATTCCCAACACCTTCATAATATGTGTGTTTGTGTCATGTGTAGACCGCAGACCAATTCATCAGCTACAATCGTCCAATGGTTTCAAGACTTGCTTCCTCATGCTTTCAAACCCAACAACTGTGCTTTTAGAAGAAAAACCATAATCGACATCAATGCCAAAAGAGTTTGCAGGTGCACTGAGTAAGTATTTAGTCATCTCCTCTTAAGCTTAAGCAAGATTAGCAACTTCATTTATCTCATTAATATTACAATTACCCTCATTAATATAGTCCTCAAGAATTTTTCATAAACAATCTTCTTTTACTGCAGAACTAAAGAACGTTGTCAAACTTCTATCGCTTTTAGGCCTATCAAAAGAAAGTGCTTTCTTAGCAGTTAATAACTCAGCCACAACAACACCAAAGCTATAGAAATGGATCCAAATTAAACTCTACTAGATCAACAGGGGGTTCGATAATAGAGTTAGAAACATTAATATATCATGAAAATAAATCATTCGTGGGTAATGATTTTAAATATAACTGTGTCTTGGGGGCTTCAGCCTCCATGTCAAAAAAACCCTCAAAAATTTAAGTTTTTTTAGATTCATTTTGTAGAATATACTTTATAAAAATTAGTTTGTCCCGGCCCCCCAGTACCCTACTTGTAATACCCTGCTCCTTCCTTCTTACGTACGCTTCTCTCTTTCTGACGTGCGTTCTGTCTTTATGACATAAGTAAATCTCGTGGGTAGAGATTATGTGATCGTCTGCCCTTCTCACTAATGACTGCCAATCTCATCATGCGTGCCAAATCTTGATGTCATGTCTCTCAAGAAATTAGGTGACTTCTAACGCACGCCCAGTGTTTTAAATGTACTGGAAATATTTATAAGGAGTATTTCCAGTGTTATTGAACTAAGCTTGATTTTTAAATACGACAATTACGATATTCTTGAAGAGCTCCAAAAATATTATAATTGTTAGAAATCATTTTAATATCATTATTAAAATGATTTCAACTATTTAAAATATTATGAGATTTAAATTATATTGAAAGCTTTAATTAATTAAATGGTTTTATCCTTTTAAATATGTTAAATACGACTTCATCATTTATTAATTATGAAGAAATATTATTTTATAAACTAAAGTTAGTTTAAATAATATTCTACCTTAATTCCTCTAAGTGCTTTTAATTAAGTTAATGTTTACACATTTTCAAATCAGTGTTTTAATCTCTCATCGTTAGATCGTTTTGATGATCCCCAGATGAAAGGACTGAATTAAATACCCAGACCCCCTCTCTTTCTCCCTCACTTTTTCTCCCAGCCCTTTCTCTCTCTTCCCTCTCTCCTTTGGCGTACATTGTACGCAGCCCCTTTTCCCCGAAGCCTCCACCTCACAGCCCGACGCCGCCGTGCGCCGGCAGGTCTCACCTCCACCATTGTCCACCTCCTCTCACGCCGGCGACCCCTCACTGGCAAAGCCAGCCCCCGTTGTGTGGCCACCTTCCCCACACATGCACACAGCTCTCATGCACGGTTTCACCATGCGCGACGCCCAACACCACCGTTGCAGCCCGCCACTGGCCACCAGCACACTTCCAGCCACCACCGGCAACAACCCCACCAAACCTAACCCCTCACGGCAGCTCTCTCCCTCTCTTCCCGAAATGGGTCTAACACACGGGTTTTAACCCATTTCCCCACTGTTCACCACCGTGCGCGACACCCACGGCCACCAGGCACCACCATGGACCTCCCCTCCCCTTTCCCTTCCTCCTCCACGTGACTCGAGGCCTATAGCCTCTCCTCCACGCACGGGCTTTCCTTTCTCTCACGCCCGGGTTGCACGTCCCCCACCGCCGTGCGCCGCAACCCACGGTAGATGACCACCATCTCCAGCCTCCTCAGGCCACCATCGAGCTATCCCAACCGCCCATAGCCCTGATCTGCCACCCATGCACGCACACTCTCTCTCACTCTCCCACGGCTTCTCCTCCACTATACGGCCAGATCTGCTGCCGTGAGTCACAGTGGCGCCACCTCGACGCCACCACGAGTTCCACCGCACCTCCCTTAGCTGAGCCCCAGGTCCAAACCACCACTTTATGTGGTGGGCAGCCACTGCACGTGATGGACAGCCATTGCGCATGGCTGACCGCCATTGTACACGGCTAAATCCGTCGTGTTACGCTCCTTGCCACCATCACATGGCCACCACGAGCCCTTTCAAGACCACACCTAGCTATCCAAATGCCCAAACAGTCACTGTATGTGAGTTAGCCGCCACGTACGACACTCCCGACATCATTGGCTGTGACGATCAACGAGTAATGCACGGGTTATCCCGTCATTGGTATAACCCTCTATCCCTCGTTATTTATGTTAGATATTGATTAGTGGATTAGGTTGTGGACTGTGCTGTTAGTATTTGTGGAGTTCGCGGTGTTGTGATGTTCTGTGTAATGAAGTGTTGGGCATTTTGTGTAGTGAAGTGTTGGGCTTATTTGTGTAGTGCGCTGTGATGTGTGGAGCATAGTTGGGAATTATGCTGTGCAGTGTTGTGGATTGTGCCGTGTAGTGTGGTTGTGGAGTATGTGTTGTATTGGTGACGTGGCAGTTGGAATGGGAACAATACACGCTGAGTGTATTCTGTGTGTGGCGTAGAGTGAGATAAGGAGAGTATATGTAAAATATACCCTCCTAGCGTATTGTGGAACGGGACAAGTACATGTGTAGTGTACCATGTGGTGTAGTGCGTGTAAAATGGAGTACACATGGAATGTACTCCATGTGGTGGAGTAATGTACCATATGGCGTGTACGCCATAATGATGATGTGGAGTATGTGAAGGGAGTACATATGGAATGTACTCTATGTGGTGGAGTAATGCACCATATGGCAGGTATACCATAGTGGTGATATGGCGTAGAATGTGTGAAGGGAGTACACGTGAAGTATACTCCATGTGGTGGAGTGATGCACCATATGGCAGATATGCCATAATGGTGATGTGGTGTAGTGCATGTGAATGGAGTACACGTGAAGTGTACTCCATGTGGTGGAGTAATGCACCATATGGCGTGTACGCCATAGTGGTGATGTGGCGTATGTAAAGGGGGTACATGTGGAATGTACTCCATGTGGTAGAGTGATGCACCGTATGGTGGGTATGCCATAATGATGTTGTAGCATGGTGTGTATGAGGGGAGTATATGTTGAATGTACTCCATGTAGTAGAGTGATGGACCGTATGGCGGGTATACCATAGTGGTGATGTGGCATATGTGGAGGGGGTACATGTGGAATGTACTCCATGTGGTAAAGTGATGCACTGTATGGCGGGTATGCCATAGTGGTGATGTGGTGTAGTGTGTATGAAGAGAGTACACGAGCAGTGTACTCCATGTGGTGGAGTGATGCACCATATAGCGGGTATGCCATAATGGTGATGTGGCGTAACGTATGTGAAAGGAGTACACGAGAAGTGTACTCCATATAGTAGAGCAATCCACCATGTAGCGCGTATGCCAAAATGGTGATGGGTCATATTGTGTGAAAATGGAGCATACGTAGTGTGTACTCCATATGGTGGAGCAATGCACCATATGGCGGGTACGCCATAGTGGTGATGTGGCGGAGTATGTGTGAAGGGAGTATACGTGGAGTGTACTCCACCAATCAACGACACTCCATGTGGCGTGTCGCAGAGATAAGGATGGTTGTGATTTTTGGGCATGGAACGTGATGAGTAGTGTTGGGAACTGTGAAACAATGTCCCGAAGTGGTTATGGTGTAGCCTGTAGTCTGAGGTGACAAGTGTCATCATAATGGACTTATGGCTAAGAGTATGCGTGAAGTAGTAGAACAAGTGTAAGAGTACGCAGCGGAAGCATGACTGGGCAACGTCATGAAGTGACGTGGTTACTGACAGTCATGCTTATGATGGGTGAGGAGTTAGTGCATAAATGTTGTGGCAGGGTCGTGACAAGATGTCACGATGAGACAGGAGTACGTGAGGAACCGTACTCATGATGAGTTAGGAGTTGGCGTAAGAATGGTATAGTGAGATGTCAGGTGATGTGACAAGGCCACGGTGTAGCTTGGGAGTAGTCTTGAGCTATATGACTTGACATAAGACGTAGTTGTGAATGGAGTCTTGTCATGTCAAGTGTTGGGATGAACTGTCAAAAGAGAAGGGTAGCATGGAGAGTCATGCTAGTTGGGTTAAGGGAAGGTTGGTATCGGAGTATGGTGCTTCTTTACACAAGCAGGTGATCAACGTGTTAGATGTTGATCTTAGGTGATAAAGGGGTAAGGTACATGTGTACTCTGGTTAGACACATGTGCCGGGCGGATTCACCATATGTAATGGGTAATCTGTCCTTGGCACAGGTACACCGTGCTTAAGCCTCAGAGTTGGCTTAGAGCCGTGTGGCTTGTATGGATGGGAAAGAGGATTTAGTATGGGCTGAGGTACATGGAGGTAGTGATGGGTGTATTTTCTAGGATTGAGATGCGTGATTCCATCAGTCGGAATCATGCGTCGAATGTGGTTAGTAAGAAGAGTAAGACGAAGGTCTTAGTGTCTTAATCCTAAGGTGAATCATGGGTTCACTTTAGTGGATGAGCACTTGAGGCAAGACATTGAGTTGGAAGATATGGTGACCGTAAGTGGTCCCTGATGGTCTTAGCATAGGAAATGGCACGTAAGTGCACGGAATAGAAGGAGAGTGTTCCAAGTATAGCATAGTTCTATTTGTAGTTTAAGTTGCTTATGCATTAGATAGAGAATGATGCTAAGGTATGTGTATGCATGTAGGTTGCCATCTGACAAGCACATGAATGGACTGCATGATATGCAAGTAGCATGGAGTCCAGGTAAGTGTTACGTTCATACTCTTCTAAAGTTTTCTAAAATATAAAGAAACGAAAACAAAACAATTTTCTTTAGAAGCATTACTAAACGACATGAAAGACGTTTTACTGAAAAAAAAATGCTAAGTGTTCAAAGGTATACATATGTACGGCCCCTCCTTGGCAGCCCATGTTTACGCAACCAAAAGTATTAATTGTACGCATGTGAATGGATGACTATACACTGTATCTATTGTATGTTTTCTAAAAAAATCCACGAACTAAAGGAAATGCATGAACATCATGAAAATGGATGCTTTTATGGATCCTACGAACCGGCGCTTTCATGTGCACCATGAGGTGATGCTCATGGATGTCATGAAAGACGACGTTTAAGGTGATGCCTATGGATGCCACGAAAGCTGACGTTTAAGCCCATGTATGTTTTAAATGACATTTTCCATGAATGAACTATTAAACGAATGATAGAACTGAAATGAACTGAAAAATGAAAGACGATTTTCGGGCTTACGCCTCAAATGATGTTTTTCTCATGAAAAGAAATGCTTTCTCATGAAAGGACTGTTAAATGAAAGAAAGAACTAAATGAAAGCTCCAGCTCTTTAGAGCTGACATGAATGAATAAATGAAAAGCAAAGTGTGGCGCCCCCAATCCCACTTATATAAATACACAGGGATCGAGACGCCAGGATGGTGACAACCCGGTCACACATCCCAACGAAGTGCCAGTGTGTGTACATGCGACAGTGTTCAAATAAAATAACGCAGCGGATAGTCAACTAAGTACAGAATTTATTTACAATCAAACATCAGTAAAGATTTAAATAGCAGTTATACAGTCATCCATAAAATAATTTACAATAGTTTTGAATGTACAAACGAGTGATCCCAGATCACTCCTCAGGCGGAGCCGTCTCCTCAGGCTCGCCCTCCTCGTCCTCATCTGCATTAAAATCTGCGATACCACAAAATGGTCTCGCAGGTAAGTATAACCCAAACAACAACGTAATATAAAATGCATTAAACGCAACTAACATGCATGCACATGAAAACATGCATTTTTCCACAAAACATCATTTTCCCCGAAAATGATAAATTTTCCAACACACACCAAAATTTCATTTTGGTCTAAATTATCCGTAAAACATTTTCCCAGAAAATGATTTACCCAAAAATCAACTCGCACTATTTTCCCAGAAAATAGTGCATTAATCCCAAATGCACCATGCATTATTTCCATATGCACCATGGTCTCCCCTATGGACCATCCGCACGTCCTGGCTTCGCAGCGGTGCTCAGTTCCGCGCCCAGCGCGTACATGGCCAAGCACTCACACTACACAACGAGCGATGCCCAGTTCCGCGCCCAGCGCGTACGTGGCCAGACATCCTCTAGTCCCCGCCAGCAGAAGGACCACGGAGTCGGCACGAGACCATCTCGTCCGATCCCATTGTCGCCCGGCGACAATCCAGGGGACGTTACTCAGTATATTCCGCTCCCGAGTAACCAGAGGAGCTCCACCGAGTTAATGCCCCATCTCGGCTTGGGGTCGTGATACACACGCACCAAAAATATTAACACATAAAATCATAGCTATTCAAAGCACATGAACACGAATGCAATACACGAAAACCCAGTTTTCTTTTACAAACATGATCATGCATGAAATAATGAAATGCACATGTACCAACACAATGTCCAAACCAACAGATACCAATCCAATCAAATCCAACCAAACAACTCCAATCACAAATCCATCCGACCCCCGAACTCCTCGGACTCAGTCCGGCATGCCAAAAACACAGTGAAATGGGTTAGTGCAAAAATACATTTAAATTACGAAAGTTCTTTGGAGAAATACTTACAGTGCAATATAATAATTTTCCGAGGATCACGAAGTTGAAAAAGGCGACGTTTGAGCAACACCACAGTGTAAAATACACTGTGACCGTGGGTCACAAATACCAACTTTCAAACGGAGGCAAACGAAGACCCAAGATTGATAGGGTAGGGCCTAGGGAGGTCGGTGAAGCTAGTGGTGGTAGTGGTTTGCCGTGGGTGGCGGCGCAAGGGGTGGTTTTAGGCCAAAAATGTGCAAATCGGAGATGGACTTGGTGGGGCTTCACCGGTGACGGATCGGAGCTGGGGTTGGGTCCAATGGGTTGCTAAGAGGTCGAGGATGAAGTGGTAGGAAGATGGTGGCCGGAGGTGGCGCGGCGGCGGCGCTGGAACGAAAGTGACGCCGCGGCTTGAATGGGCTCGTGGTGGCTAACGGCTGCGCGAATGGAGCTGGAAACGGAGGTGTGGCGTCGCCGGTGGCTGGGGAAGCTGGGGAGCCGGGCGGTGTCGACCACCGCCGGCGCACGGCGGCGGGCTGGGGGAGAGATGAATGCACGGCGAGAGAGAGAGAGTGAGGGGGAGCTGGGTCCACGCGCGGGGAGGGGAAATAAGGAGGAAAAAAAGAAGAAAAAAAAAAGAAAAGAAAGAAAAGAAAAGAAAAGGAAAAGAAAAAATAGAGGGAAAAGAAATGAGGTCCAATCCTCATAACTTGGGTCACAAAAATGATCCAACGGAAACGATTTCAAAACCTCAAGTTAAATAAAATAATTTAAACGTAATGGTAAAATCAAATTGAAATAATTAAATCCCACGGTAATTAATTAAATATGAAAAACAATTTAAATGCACAACAATAAATAAATATTAAGAAAGCACATAAAAATTAATTTCCACCAATTAAAATCATAGAAATAAACTCATTAAAAATCCAACCAATTTTAAAATACGAGAATAAAATTTAAATAAATAAAAATAATCCTTTAGTAAAAATACACTAAAATGCGGGGTGTTACATCCTCCTCCCCTTAAATAAAATTTCGTCCTCGAAATTGGCAAGGTCAACATTAAGACTAAGACAGGAATAAAATTCAACTAAGAGCAGACTAAGAACATACCGCCAAAATAGTTCGGCAAGGCCACTCTATAAGCAACAAGCGCAACCTTCTCTACGATCTGAAAATGGCCAACATATCTTGGACATCAACAATCGCCCAAATTGAGTTCTTCCCACTAGGAGTCCTCGGCAACCCTACCACAAAATCCATAGAAATATCATCCCACTTCCACTCTGGAATAGGGAGAGGTTGAAGTCTACCTTGATGCTCAACCTTAACTAGACGGCACGTGGTACATTTCTCAATGAACATGGCAATATCCAATATACTCGTTTTAGTCCCCCAATGACACATCACGACCAGTATTCCTAGAGTGACTGCTATCCAAAAATCTCATTTCCTCGAGAACCTTAATACAACATCCAATAAATTCCAATGATCAAAAGCCCTTACAATAATATGTGCCAACTGCAATCAACTCCTATGCTCCAACTTCTAAACCTTTATTGAATTCTACTATTGGAAACCTAATAGCCACTTCCAATGTTAACCATCACAAATTGCACAACCAAATGATTAATCTCCAATTACAAATATCTTCTCAAAATTCAAGTCACCATTAATTCTTCAAATCAGCACAATTTGAACTCCTGACTACAACAAAAATACCACGCTCCTGCTGCGCACTCTGATATTCGCCACATGCATAAAACATTACGTTCTCATGAAACTAACACCATCGAGTACAAGGTGGCTCCATTCCTACTAACCAAAACTCTTATCACAATTTGGTAGAAAAACACTCTCTCTCCCAAAACCACGAGTTATAACTCAAATTCCTCAATTAACTTCTGCTGCCTTGATCAAAATCAAATTCTATAAAATATAACCATGATCAAAGACAGAAACCCAATATCAAACAACCTCAGCATCCCAAATTGAAAATAAACAACCTCAACCCAAAATACACTCATCTCCTCTAAGATAAGAAACATCCTTTAAAAGACTCAATTCCAACCTAGCGAATCAAAAAGAGTGCCTAGAGACTTCTACCTAACAACCTAAACCCGAAAGCTCACCATCTACATTCTAAACATCATCTAATCTAACGGTGACTAAACTCACAGCGAACCACCATTGACTTCACCAAAACATTAACAAAACTTCCTTGGTAACTCGCCCACCTATTTCTACTCCAATAAGCTAGTATTAACACAACTAGTTCCTTCAATAGCACATCACTATTAAACCTCAGGGCAAACCATACTGATCAAATCTTCAATCTACCAAAAGCCATTGCAAAGCACCCAAGGATCCTAATGCTTTATTAACTCACATACTTGATCATATCATTCATCGCTAACGTCTAAACTTCAACTTCCAAGATCTTATCATATACCGTACGTGACATCCCATCAATCTCTCTTCAAGTTAAATAACAATGTCCTTCATTCAACCAACTAGATGCTCAAACTCCAAAAGAAAGTATAACCTTAAAATTTAAATTCCTAGGTAACCTCGAGTCACAATTAATTCCTGAAGATAATCACAATAACTATTCCCAACCATGATTCATTGAGTAACCCACTTCAATTGCACACTTCGATCAACTCCCCAAAAACTCCAAGCCAAAGTCTCTTGAATTACTACTATTGTGTCGACTCCTCTTCCACACCTACCAAAACCACTTCTTTCAAACCAAAATGAGACTAGGACCTATACTCTCCGAAATCCATAACCACTCACCACTACTATACATCAATCTTACGCACCCTTAGCCAAAACCAATAATCCTCCAAACGTGCAGGTGGTCATCATTACCATTTCCATCACTAAACCTATATCCTCGAAATCAATAAGAATCATTTCTTTAATCGTCACCATCTATTATCCTTAAAATTGATATGGATTAAATCCTCAACCTGACACTGTAACCTCATGCTAAAAATAATTATTAACCGAACTAGATCAATCCTATTTTAATTTAGCCGTTCAACTCTGCAATTCTAAAACCTTAACCCAGATATAAATCATTTCCTGAAATCCTCAAGATCGATGAACTCAAATCTAAAACATTCTCCTTATAAAACTTGTAAATTCTAAAACCCCAAATATTATCAATTTGCTTATCGAGGATGGCAAAATCAAAAACTCCTAGTCTAAGTAATCTCTTAATTGCTTGTTGAACCTATCAGCTTAAATCCCATTAACTTATTTTCAAAAACTATGGGGCCACAAACCTTAGATGAACTTCTCATAAATCTAACATTGACATTCGTTGAACTTACAACCTCCTACCCCAAAGACTCATTACCTAAATTCTACGGAACCTAAATCCTCAATTATCCTAAGCAATTAAAAACTATTCCCCTCCTTAGCAGCAACTTGAGTACCTAATCCAAAGAGTTCACCCAGACCTTGATGTTCAAGCCTTGATATTAAAACAACCAATCACCAAGAGTTCAGGCCTACTATACCAATGTTTAAGCCTAACAATGGCCTTCTCAGTCGTACCATCTTCCTATCATAACATAACCCTTAACCCGCCTTTCAATTTCGAACAAAACAAAATAAAATAAAATTTCATAAATAAAATAACATACGACAAAATGCATAAAACCAATGAAGTAGTTCACCATAAAATAAAACAATTAAATTAAAATGACATACAAATAAATAAATAAATAACAAAATTATTATACAATAAAATAAATAAACACCAAAATTATTATACATTAAAATAAATAAACAACAGAATTATTATACAATAAAATAAATAAAGCCGATAAAACCATACTCAACCAAAGGTAAACACTAATTAAAGCAATAAAATCAAATAAATCAAATAACATCAATTAACATAAAATAAAATAGCAATAAACTCATAATATAAAATAAATAACTTAACTTACACCACTTAAACAAAAATTTTATTATTTTAAAATAATAATAAAAATAATTTTCTGGTACCATCCTAAGGGACATGTGGTTTTACCCAGAGCCGAACTGCTCTGATACCACCTGTGGCGCCCCCAATCCCCCTTATATAAATACACAGGGATCGAGACGCCAGGATGGTGACAACCCGGTCACACATCCCAACGAAGTGCCAGTGTGTGTACATGCGACAGTGTTCAAATAAAATAACGCAGCGGATAGTCAACTAAGTACCAGAATTTATTTACAATCAAACATCAGTAAAGATTTAAATAGCAGTTATACAGTCATCCATAAAATAATTTACAATAGTTTTGAATGTACAAACGAGTGATCCCAGATCACTCCTCAGGCGGAGCCGTCTCCTCAGGCTCGCCCTCCTCGTCCTCATCTGCATCAAAATCTGCGATACCACAAAATGGTCTCGCAGGTAAGTATAACCCAAACAACAACGTAATATAAAATGCATTAAACGCAACTAACATGCATGCACATGAAAACATGCATTTTTCCACAAAACATCATTTTCCCCGAAAATGATAAATTTTCCAACACACACCAAAATCTCATTTTGGTCCAAATTATCCGTAAAACATTTTCCCAGAAAATGATTTACCCAAAAATCAACTCGCACTATTTTCCCAGAAAATAGTGCATTAATCCCAAATGCACCATGCATTATTTCCATATGCACCATGGTCTCCCCTATGGACCATCCGCACGTCCTGGCTTCGCAGCGGTGCTCAGTTCCGCGCCCAGCGCGTACATGGCCAAGCACTCACACTACACAACGAGCGATGCCCAGTTCCGCGCCCAGCGCGTACGTGGCCAGACATCCTCTAGTCCCCGCCAGCAGAAGGACCACGGAGTCGGCACGAGACCATCTCGTCCGATCCCATTGTCGCCCGGCGACAATCCAGGGGACGTTACTCAGTATATTCCGCTCCCGAGTAACCAGAGAAGTTCCACCGAGTTAATGCCCCATCTCGGCTTGGGGTCGTGATACACACGCACCAAAAATATTAACACATAAAATCATAGCTTTTCAAAGCACGTGAACATGAATGCAATACACGAAAACCCAGTTTTCTTTTACAAACATGATCATGCATGAAATAATGAAATGCACATGTACCAACACAATGTCCAAACCAACAGATTCCAATCCAATCAAATCCAACCAAACAACTCCAATCACATATCCATCCGACCCCCGAACTCCTCGGACTCAGTCCGGCATGCCAAAAACACAGTGAAATGGGTTAGTGCAAAAATACATTTAAATTACGAAAGTTCTTTGGAGAAATACTTACAGTGCAATACAATAATTTTTCGAGGATCACGAAGTTGAAAAAGGCGACGTTTGAGCAACACCACAGTGTAAAATACACTGTGACCGTGGGTCACAAATACCAACTTTCAAACGGAGGCAAACGAAGACCCAAGATTGATAGGGTAGGGCCTAGGGAGGTCGGTGAAGCTAGTGGTGGTGGTGGTTTGCCGTGGGTGGCGGCGCAAGGGGTGGTTTTAGGCCAAAAATGTGCAAATCGGAGATGGACTTGGTGGGGCTTCACCGGTGACGGATCGGAGCTGGGGTTGGGTCCAATGGGTTGCTAAGAGGTCGAGGATGAAGTGGTAGGAAGATGGTGGCTGGAGGTGGCGCGACGGCGGCGCTGGAACGAAAGTGACGCCGAGGCTTGAATGGGCTCGTGGTGGCTAACGGCTGCACGAATGGAGCTGGAAACGGAGGTGTGGCGTCGCCGGTGGCTGGGGAAGCTGGGGAGCCGAGCGGTGTCGACCACCGCCGGCGCACGGCGGCGGGCTGGGGGAGAGATGAATGCACGGCGAGAGAGAGAGAGAGAGTGAGAGGGAGCTGGGTCCGCGCGCGGGAGGGGAAATAAGGAGGAAAAAAAGAAGAAAAAAAAAAGAAAAGAAAGAAAAGAAAAGAAAAGGAAAAGAAAAAATAGAGGGAAAAGAAATGAGGTCCAATCCTCATAACTTGGGTCACAAAAATGATCCAACGGAAACGATTTCAAAACCTCAAGTTAAATAAAATAATTTAAACGTAATGGTAAAGTCAAATTGAAATAATTAAATCCCACGGTAATTAATTAAATATGGAAAACAATTTAAATGCACAACAATAAATAAATATTAAGAAAGCACATAAAAATTAATTTCCACCAA
The DNA here is from genome assembly GCF_004785595.1 of Juglans microcarpa x Juglans regia. Classification (NCBI taxonomy): domain Eukaryota; kingdom Viridiplantae; phylum Streptophyta; class Magnoliopsida; order Fagales; family Juglandaceae; genus Juglans; species Juglans microcarpa x Juglans regia. Next base: position 32,914,862 of record NC_054598.1, on the reverse strand, counting down.
TTAAAATCATAGAAATAAACTCATTAAAAATCCAACCAATTTTAAAATACGAGAATAAAATTTAAATAAATAAAAATAATCCTTTAGTAAAAATACACTAAAATGCGGGGTGTTATACAAAGAATGACATGAAAGCATAAAATGTATGAAAATACATAACGGCCACATGAATGAATGAAAAGGGTACCAATGAATGGGCAGATTGCAATGCTGGGTAAGTAGTACTTGTAGTGCACCATGAAAGGGATTCCCAACCCGTGGCCATGGGCGGGATCCGGGTCCAAAGGAAGACCGCTAACCCTAACACACGGGGCGTAACAGTGTGTGCTGGCCTATGAAACTGATAAGAAAGAATGTATGTATGCATGAACGTATGAATGGACGTATTCTTTAAGAAATGAAGGCACTGATGGGGGACATGTTCTAAAGAAAGGAAAGCTATTTTAAAAAAAAAGACCCCGTCCAATGATGTTTTTAAAAGAACGCACGTACGCACACAAGCATGCACGTATAGTATGTATGAATGATGAATGCATGAATGAAAACCTATGTTGCTATATTTTAACTATATGAAATATTGTTTACGAGTCTTCGACTCATTTTAGTTTTTATGCATGTCCCTCCCCCTCACAGGGACGGAATGAGAAGTATGCGTGAGGACGGACACGGCCCATGGGGAAGAGCATGGAAGTCTAGGCATGGGTTTTAACAGCACGAGAGACCTTTTTATTGTTAGATTAATGTTTTCCGCTGTAAATCCCTTTTATTCTAAAGCACATTTTATTTTATAAACGTAGAGTCTTGCACCCTGAGTATGCAAGTGAAAAGTTTTAAATCGAACGGTAATTCCCGTCGTCCTTTCTAAAAACATTTTATAAAAAGTCCCACCACAAGGACGGGCATTACACTACTCCTCTCTATAACTTGTTTTCTTAATTTGCCTCGTTTCTCAAACACAAGCACAACAATCGTGACATCGGGATGATGACAACACGGGTCACGTAACCCAACAATAAGTGCTCAAGTGTGTGCAACATGCAAAAAGTGTAGAACAAAAGTCGCAGCAGTTAATTAAAAGTTAGCCAACTATGTACCAGAAATTTAAATACAGATTTCCAAAATAAAATGCATTCAAAAGTTATACAGTTGTCCAATATAAATATAGTACAAACCAAGTACATAGGCAAAAAGGGGGAGACAAATCCCAATACACGAGCAAGTGATCCCAAATCACTCCTCCGGCGGAGCCAAAGCCTTAGGCTCGACGTCCTCATCTGCATCAAAGTCTACGGTAGGGTGTCGAATACCATGAGATTGTGAATGTCAGTAAGTAATCATCCAAACAAACCAAGAGATAAAAATACATTAACGCATCCAACAAACATGTGTGTACATGATGAAACACAAATGTGACCCAAAACCCTCATTTTTCCTGAAAATGATTATTGTCCAACGTACACCAAAAATCCCATTTAACCCAAAACATGCCATGAATAATATTCTCCATTTTCCTAGAAAATGGCCCAAACATAATCAACCATTTCCCAGAAAATGGTACTCGTAACCATTAAATCATAAACTGACATTTTCTTAGAAAATGGCCCAACATAATCATTTATCGGACACTGTAGGCGGGAATCACAGGCGGGACTCTACCACTATCCCTACTTACCACCATCCCTACCGCGTGCACCGTAGACGAGAATCATAGGCAGGACTCTACCACCGTCCCTGCTTACCACTATTCCTACAGTTCCTTTCCACACAAGGGGTACCTATCAGAGCACTATAGGCGGAAATCACAGGCGGGACTCTACCACCATCCCTACCACGTGCACCGTAGTCGGGAATTACAGGTGGGACTACCACCATCCCTACAGCTCGCGCTGTAGGCGTGACTACCACCATCCCTACTGTCTCTTTTTTCTCTCTCTCAAACCGTTCAATGCATTCATTTCAAACATACCCAAAATCAACTCACATGAAAATCCAATTTTCATTCACAACGAATGAGCATGGATGCAATAAATGCCAAACACAACATAAAAGCATGCGAGCATAATTCAATTAAATAAACAACTCATCCTCACATCTAATGGACCCTCATACTCCTCGGATTCAATGTCTGGCACAACCAACCAAATTGCAAAAGATTTGTTAATGCAAAAATATATTTATATTTCAAGAAATTCTTCGAAAAATTACTTACAATGCTAAAATATAATTTTCGAAGGATCAAGGAGGTGCAAGAGGTGGAAGCGCAGCCACGCAACAGTGCAAATTGGGCTATGGCCGTGGGTCTAAAAAATCCAACTTTTGGATGGGGACAAATGTAGACTTGGGATGGCTAGGGAATGACTTAGGGGTGTTGATGAAGCTACTGGTGGTGGTGGTTGGCAGTGGGTGGCGGTTGGAGGCTAAAACACCCAAATCGGAAATAGGGATGGAAGGGCTTCAAGGGTGGCAGATTGGAGCTGAGGATAGGTGGGTTAGGTAGCTGGGAGGTCACCAGTGATGTGGTGAAAAGCTGGAGGCTAACGGTGGCGCGACGGCGACGCTGGAGCACAAAAGCCGTGCAGCTTGAAGCCTTGTGTGGAGGCTCATGGTGGCATGGGAGAGGTTGGGACCTTAAGGGGAGGGTCGCCGATCGATGGGGAAGAAGATGGGAGGGGCAGTGACGGCCACGACGGTGCACGGCGGCGCAGTGAATTTATAGCCCGTTCGGGCTCTACATGGCTAGGAGAGAGGAGGGGGCGCGAGGGGTGGTGGCTGGGGTGGGTGAACTCGCTGAAGGGTGGGGGAGGTCGTGGGCTAGGCGGTGTCGCCAGATGGTGGCGCACGGCGAAGCTGGGTGGAGGTGAAGAAATATACACAGGAGGGAAAGTGAGGGAGAGGGTGTCGCGCGGGAGAGCAGAGGAAAAAGGAGAAAAAGAAAGAGAAGAAAGAAAAGATAAGAGAGAAAAGAAAAAGTGAGGGAAAGAAATTAGGTCTAATCCTCACCACTTGGGTCACAAAATTGATCTAATAAAAAGAATTTCAAAACAGTAAGTTGAATAAAATAATTTAAACGCAATGACTAATTAAATAAAATAATAATAAAAATCCAACAACACCATAATTTTTAAAGCCCACAAACAAACTAATTTAAATTGAAGAGCAATTTAAATGCAAAACAAAAATTAATATTAATAAAGCATATCAAAATAAATTTCACAACTTGAATATCATAAAAATAAACCTATGAGAAATCCTATAAATTTAAAACAAGAGAACCAATATTTGAATTAATTAAAATAATCCTTTAATTAAAATACACTGAAATTTGGGTATCACATTCAAAGCTTCAAGAAATACTATATATATATATATATACACGTACGTACTACAAGAAAACTACTTATTTGCAACCAGTTAATTCTAGCGAAATGATTATTTACAACTAAAATTGGTTGCGAATAGTCTTTTGATTGCAATAAATTTATCACAGAAGCCTATTTTTCTTGTAGTATATGGAGGCATAGTAACTGTAAGGGCTTCGCTAAAGCCGATAAGCACAAAACCTAGAGGAAAAGCAAGTTTTTGTGTTTTCTTTTGTTAACTTTTTTTAATAAAACAAGTCGCCACGTTAGTTAGGGTGCGCAAATTCGTGCAGCAATTCGTCTGTATGTAGCAGAATTGAAAATGAATATCATTAATTACTCAATGTCCAATAAACTACAAAGATCTCTTGTTGAATGGTGACTTTATCTATCCTAGTCTCCAAGATGTGTGACGTCACAACCTAAATTAGTATTTTAAGAAAATCTAGTTGTGTGCATCTACAATTCCATGGTAACTTTTGTAAAATCACAACTTATCCAAAAAATGTAAGCTAATGGAAAGAAGTAGATTTTATTATTTATTCTATATCTTAACAACTTTGATTTGATGTTCAAGCTGATACAAAGTGTATTTGGCATATTTTAAATTACAATGGGAGGAAAAATACAAAGACTAGCTTGAATCCCTCACTACAAGGAATTAGGTCTTTTCCAGCGTTCAAAATCGTCGTAAATACCTCTATTAATCGCTGCATTTGAGTATTTTCAACGATTTTTAATCTGCTGCATGTTCAACGAAATTAAAGTGTCTTTTTTGATCAATTTCAGCAATAGTACAAAATGGTCACAAAAAACTACTATTTTCGACGATTTTTGTGCGTCGCAACTGTCTAAAAAATTGACAGAAATGACATTTCCGTTCACCATTAAATCTTTGAGAAAAATCAATTGCGGCGATATATATATCGTCACAAAAGGTTGTTAAATCACCACAAAAGACTCGTTATTTTTTATAGCAATTAATATGTAGTCCCAGCAGTGACTGTCGCCGAAATATATTATTTCCAGCGATTAAAGTCGCCGGAAATAAGTTAAATCGATGAAAAAAGTATTTGCGGCGTTATTTAGTCGCCGGAAATGGTTTTCAAAAAAGAAAAAAAAATACACAAAAATAGAGATTGACGTATAGTTTGGGTATAGTTCACCTAAATAGTGCATATCTAATGATTGAACCTTGTTACATTCTGCATTATGTTTTAGTAATAACTAAGTTATGGTTTATGGGGAATTGATATTTATGGATCTCTTATTACCCTATAATATGTAATGATATATAATGTAGCATTCCTAACCCTATGGGACTTGAGCACTACAGAACTTCTACCCACCTTTTAGGCTTCTCTCTACCTCTCATGTCAACTTGAAATTATATCACTCTTGCTCATGGATGCATTTATAAATTTGAATTTCACTTGAACTCATCTAAAGCACAAGTCAATCATCTTAGGGGATGAGAAAATAAAGAGAGAGAATACAGAATACTTATGGACATGCAAGTCATAAACTCTCTTCAAGGAGGGGAGAAATGACACTTTTACCACACAAATATCTCTCAATAGAGGGTGCAATCAAGATAAAGAGAACTAATTTGGATTATCCACCAATTCATCAATGTTACCTACAAAATAAAAAGAAAGAACTGTTCAAAAAATTCATCTATCTGATTAATGACTCATAAGACAAGATAATTCAAGGTTCAGGTGGTTATTTAGACTAGGAAAGTCTAAGTTAAAGATTCAAACATGAAAATGAAAATAAGAACATTTACACAAGACAATAACATAAAAAGAAATTATATGGGAAGAAACCATAAACATAAAATCATACAAAATTAAATCACAACACAGTACTCACAATTGTATTTAGTCCATCCAATCGCTAGCTCTACAAGATCATATAAAACTAGCTTATTTGAAGGCACCGAATCTGCAATTTGAAACAATGGGATAAGTTGTTTAATATAATCTTAATGCATACGACACAATATAATTTGATTCTATTTCATTTTATGATTTATTATATAGGGAACCATTAATCATGAACCATTCCATTATTTGTTAATGAAGCTCCACAGAATAAAATTAAGTGTCTAAAGAGAATAGATATCAGCTTTTGTACAGAGTTACAGCTGATTGCAAACTAGGGGAATTATTTGTTGAGACAACAGTATAATTTCAAAATATATCTCATGACAATGACAGACAAAGAAGTGTGTCTGGAAAGCTTTTTGGATCTCTGGTTATTTTCTAATAAGAAGATAATGATATAATCATTATCTATATGATTGTGATCCTCATTCTCTCGATTTCTAGTAGAAACTGAAAATCAGAAGAACTCTTCACCGAAAAGAACTACATATTTATCAACTTAATCCAAGATAACTAGAAACATTAACCAATTGATTTATAAGTAAATGTAATTCTAGACTGCACCTCCCAAAAGAGTCATTTGGCTTCTATCCTTGGATTGTATCCCACTATTTTGCCATCCATTTAATACCGCTGCAACCATTTGATCCATTTAATACCACTACCATAGACATGCAAACATCAATCTACCAATTGTATATAAAATGCATCTGTATACACAATATGTTATAGATAAAACGCATGTTCCTACCATTAGTTCCCATAACAGCAAATAGCATTGGAATTTAAAAAGTAATGTTCAATTATCACCGAATATGCTGCATATATGACTTTATGCATTGATTAGCATCAACTATCACATATAAATTGACAAATGAAGTTTCAAATTTATCTTGCAACAAGTTTACATGTAAATGGTAATGTCATGTACAATATGACATTACAAAGCTATTAGTCCAGTTTATATATTAAACTTTTTGGCATGGTTACTTAGTATTTAACATCTGATTTTAGTTACTTCTCTACTGGGGTTATTTGAGTTGTTCCTCAAATAAAAACTTTTGATCAAAGACAAAATTTCTGTATCAGTAAGTCTGCTTCTACAAGAAACACACAATGGGATCACAGAATCTGAAACAACAAACAAAAAGTTTCTTTGAGCTGAGTAGAGGAAGAGAAAAAAATGAATTGCTACTTGTCCTTACCAAATTCATCCTGCAACTTTCTTTTATGATGCTCATCCAGGAAAAATGTTTCATCATAAAGAAGCCTTTTCACCTGAGATTTAAAAAGTTTGATTAAGAAACATATAACAAAACAAGCCAAATACAATCAAATATGTTCATTCAATCCAAATAAAGGAGAAATTTCTCTATGAGATTGAGTACAGAACTTGGCGTGGAGTGGTGGCTCGGGAGGGAGGGAGAGCTGGTGGCCGTGGGTTAAAATCATTCAATCCAACCAGACAGGATTAAAAAAAATCATTCATCTGAAAATAAATGTATATGTAGTCAACAAAATCAAGAAAAATGAGGATGTAGTAGACAAACTCTAGCTGGAATCTATGCTATCTTTAAACCATACCCTATCATATATTTATACAAGAGACTAAAGATGAATAATCACACATAGCAAAAACTTCATTAGATAACCAGAGGGCTTTTTTACAACATGTAGATAGTCTACACATTATGAACCAGAACCTAGTCAAGCTATAAATAGACACAAGTGCATGTAGAAGATACATATTCATTCTTCTACTACCCTTTCCTGCAACCAAGTAAGAAGGCAGCAAAATAAAAGTTTTCTCACTTAGTTGGACTCCCAGCCTTCTGCACCCCATATCTGAAGAATCTGAAACCAAAATGAATTGGAAACAAATACCATGATCACTTATTTGATTTCTTCATCTACTAATCAAGAACCATTAGGGAATGAAAAAGAATCTCTCCAAACAAGAAGCAGGTAAAGTCTATCAATGCATAGACATATAAAAAATAAAAAATTGTTATTGCATATTGATTCAATAAAAAAAGAGCAACCATGTGAAGAAAATATGCTTATTTATGAAAATCACAATATATAACTCAACATACCTAAGTAGTGTGCAAGCGTTTTAAGTTCTAAAAAATGCAAACTATTACAAACTGTGTATAAGCCAACATGAAAGATGAGTAAAAATCTCTTGGTCATGTCCAATCGATTGTAAATGAAGCCAAACATACAAAAGTTTAACATTTATCGTTGACCTTTGATGTGCATATATTATTACTTAAACAAGAAGCTGAGTTTTATGCAATTGTCAATTAAATTTCAAATATCTTTTGTTTAGTAATAACTTTCTCTGGTATTATTGCTTTCTTTTCCTTTCTATAATTAATTTTTTCTTAAAAAAAGGCACTAGTTGAAATGGAGGTAGTGAAGGTGAAAATGTGAATAGAAAATGGAGTGCATAAAGGAGTGGAGAAAATTTATAGAAAGAAACCATGCATATATGATTAGTATCATCCAAAATGAATGTGTAAGGTTTTGCACAAGTGGGAAACACAAAAGAAATAGATGTTTTAGATTTTCTATTTGGCATCAATTAATTAAAAGAGCACGAAGAATAAGTGTATAAGGTAAAGACATGAACACGCTTAAAATAAAATTATATAAGCATTCATGGATAAATATAGATGAGAAATATCAGCTTTTTTTGTAATCACTCATTGTAAAGATTATGTGATTACAAAAAAAGAAAAGCCTTAATTACCAACTAGAAAAATATGAAACAATAAAAGAATATTTATACCATTTAATCACCTAACCTTTGAATTTAGAAACTTATGCTCGTAATCAATAGAATCTTTGTACTCTTATGTATTTTGTTCCTAATTAATTCAGACAAATAAATTATGACATTGAGTTTTATGCAGATAAAATTGCCCCCCCAGCTTCTGCCACTGCATGTGTGAATGGTGGGAGAGATTTTCATACTTGAAAAAGTATTGATATATATCACTATTATTGATCTGTCAAGTTTTAATTATTTTTTGTTTTTTAAATTATTGGTAAAAAAAATCTCAAATTAGATCATTTTTATAACCCTAGTGGCACCTCATGCATATAGTCTTTCGATGGTGCATGTCCAGAGTGAGGTTTAAATTCCCCTTTAACCAAAGCTGTTTGAGAAGTATGTTCTTGTGAGGTTTAAATAGTATATAGTATGGAAATTGCCAAATAAAAGAAAATGTTATATATTGTGTTAGAGAATCCAATTGTCTACAAACACATGGACAAAAATGAGAAAAATATACAAATTCAGTCAACATCACAGTAAAACAAATTTCAAACGCCCTTACCTATTTTTCCCAACTCACAGCAGGATGTGCTGGTGCTGCTGCGATGCGCTGCTGCTACTACGGGCTACTGCTGTGAAGAAACCCAATTTCAAAGTGAAATGGGACGATTTTATTTCCAAGCAAGAAATAGAGCCTAACTAATAATTTATTAATAAACCAGATGAAAAATGAGTTTTCTAATCCATACAATCAGTCTGAGGTTTATGAAAAATTAATTACAAACCAATTAGAGAATCCGAAAAAAAAGAAGCTAAAACACACAAAGGGGGTCACGATTTGGTCAAATTAGATGGGTAGGTGAGGAGGAGGGACCTTGAGTTGGGCCTTGGCTGCATTAAGGCGCCTCCGTCTCTGAGCTGCTTCAATGGCTTCTCTTTGTCTGCCTTAAGTGGTGCTGCGTCGACGAGAAACAACCTATACAACTTTTGTGCGAAGGAAACAGACACTCTAGGGCGGAAAAATGGGAGCAAATGGCTTGAGTGGCTTTCGTGCGAAGGAAACGAGTGAAGTGATCTCCGATTTTGGGCTGGAAACAATGGCCACTGATGAGAGGGTGGGTATCAAAGCGATTGTAGGTACACGGGGATGGGGAAGAACAGAGTAAAAAGAAAAGAGAGTGGGAATGTGTTTACATTTCGAGGGGAAAATTAAACAATCTGTAAGTTATGGCGCCCCAGAGATGAATTGCAACGATTGTTTGCCCGTCGCAAGAATTTTTTAACTTTTTAGCGAAATAAATTACCACAATATCTACAAAAATTGTTGCAAATGAGATGCACCGTGATCCACTCCTAGTAAATCGAAAGGCGTTGTTTACTCTATGTGACGAAAAATAAAATCGCCACTAAAAATGACCAATTGCGGTGATTTTATTTGCAACAGATGAAAAATCGCCGCAATTGACCCTTCTTCTTGTAGTGCCTTTTCTTTCTTCATATTTGTTATTTATTTAAAATCTAAATGTTGGTGTGATATGAATATTTATTATTCAAATTAGATATGGCTTGAGTTTAATTCCTAGCTATTACTCGTCAGATGTGTATTCGAATTTGTTTCTCACATGGAGTCCAATAATAGAGTTAGAAAGATTAATATAACATGTTAAGCCATAGCTGGGTAATGAATTTAAATATAATTGTTTCTTGGAGTTGGGAAAATTAACTTTGTCCCCCACCCACCCCAAAGTTAGAAATTCTAGTTCCACCCCTAGCCAGCTTCCATGCATCCTTTTAAAAGTCTATATATCATCTGCAAGAAGTCTTACAAGGGAGAACTACTTGTCCTCTTACTTCTCTGAAACAAAGGGGCAATGGCTTTCCGTAGGATGCTCTTGCAAGTGACATGTACTGTTGTTGTGATGTTATCAGAAATTGCAGCTGTAGCTGTAGCACGTCAATTAGCCAAGCCAAACTGCCAGCACCAGTGTGGAGATGTCGAGATTCCTTATCCATTCGGTACAACGGAAGATTGCTACCTTAACAACCATTATTTTATCAATTGTAGCGATTCGTCCGGCCGATCCCAAGCACTGGCCGGAAGTTTGACTGCCACCAACATATCCATCGACGGCGAGATTGAAATCTTGATGTTTATAGGCAAACAGTGTTTCAACAGTAGTGGTGCGCTTTGGTTTCGGAACAAACCCTGGATCAACTACCCGTATTTCACAATTTCCAACACCAAAAACAAGTTCGTGACCGTCGGCTGCGACACTTACGCGTACCTCTATGCTTTCCGAAACAATGAACGCTTCACCATAGGCTGCATGTCTATATGTCAAAGTCCCAAGAATGTCGTCAATGGATCTTGCTCTGGGATTGGGTGTTGCCAGGTTGACATCCCAACAGGATTGAAGGACTTTACTTTGGATGCTCGTAGCTATAACAATCATACAAATGTCTCTGATTTCAATCCATGCAGCTTTGGTTTTGTGGCTAAACAGGACGAGTTTAATTTCTCCACTAGCTATCTTGATAGCCTGCAAGAGAATGAGACCTATCCGATGGTTCTTGATTGGGCAATCGGTAATGAAAAGTGTGAAACTGCTCGGAACAAACCAGATTTCGTATGTGGAGGGAACAGCGAATGTTATGATCCCAAGAATGGGGATGGGTACCGTTGCAAGTGCAAAGAAGGTTATGAAGGAAACCCATACCTCCATGATGGTTGCCAAGGTACGTACGTATATACGAGTTTCACATCTGACAAAAGATTCTCATAAATTGTAAGGAGAGATGTTTCATGTAGAATATTGAAAAATATAGAAACTTTGCAGCTTAATCTCAGTTATGCGCGCTCATATCGTCATGATTGATTATATGAAAAAAGATTCCTTTAAGGTTTCGCCTTATAAACTTGAGGTCCTCAATTTGGAGCAAGAATTTGAGTGAACCTTGATCTTGACCGTCGAATCATGCATCAAAATAAGATGATTCTTTTTTCATGATAACTAATATAAAATGATAGAAGAGCTAAGCAGTAGTAAAACCAAAGAAAAAAGAAATGGAAAATCTATTAATACTGCTATATGATGAAAAAGTTTTAAAATCTTATAACGACGTCGTTAAAGAATTGAGTGGGTTTATTCTGGTAGCAAAGAGGATACAATGTAAGATCTTTTTAATTAATATATGGATGGTTGGAATAGTTTAGCTAAACAAAATGAACTGATGAGGCGATTTAATATATATTAGAATATTATAAAGAAATGTATAAAAAGTTATATTGGCGTAATTACTGATATATTGAAATAATATAGTACCTCGTTCAAGTCAGTTTTTTTTTTTTTTTTTTTTTTTTTTGGTCATGAATTCATACTCATGTGTTTCAGATATTAATGAGTGCCAAGTTCGGAAACGAGCTTGCAAAGCTCCCGCGAAATGCACCAACATTGAAGGGAGTTTCACATGTACTTGTCCCGACGGATACGAAGGCGATGGAAATATTAACGGAACAGGTTGCAATCCTAAAGCCAGCGGCAGCCATGCGAAGATCATTATTATTGCACTAATTGGTACGTATCAATTAATAACAGTAATATTTTTTTTTTGCTTGGTAATTAATTTGTTCACTCACATGAGTTGATTGAATTAAACTAACAGAAATGTCTGGTCTTTCATAAATAAATCCTATAAACTGATTTACAGGCAAATTACTTTTGTAAGATATATTAATTATAAACCTAACATTTATCTTGAATTAATCTTTCATATACCAATTCCTAGCTAGGGTATGTATTCAATCTCATACAGTGCTTAACTTTTATTTGGTTGGGGATTTTTCATGTTGGCACTTTTTTCTTTCTATTATCCAATACTTATAATCATGATCTACTTAGTATTTATGATTGATATATCTATGATTGATATCATGATAAAATCTTATCAACTGATCTTATGATTGAGATTTAAACAATTCTAAATTTTCTTGATCTAATTAGTTTGAAGTCAATGACTTTAAAATTCCAAAAAAAAATAATATTAAATGTAAATTAAATTAGGTATGTATATCATGTACTCGCGATGCGATGAATATACAATATTAGGTAGCTAGAAATGCATACCTATGTAAATTTGAGGGGAGAAAAACTTTGAAAAAAGAGTCGCGAGTTTTGAAAGAAAAAGTGGTAAAACTTTAAAGTTCTTTTTTATTGTTTTATTACAGGGTGGCTCTACAGCCACCGCTCCCAGTCCCGCTGGGAGCCACCGATCGATAGTGTAAAATATTATTATTTTTTTTTATTTTTTTATACATGTATTTTTTAATACTGTAAAATATTTTTTTAAAAAATAAAAAAATTATAATATCATTAAAAAAATACTTACTTAATCACTAAATAAAAAAAATTAAAAAAATATATAACGGGATCGCGAACAGTGAGAGTAGCTTTTCTCTTTATTAAAAGCAATGCCTTAAATATATTTAATTCAACATTATTTTTAAACTTCAATCATAGCTTCTTCGTCGTTGGCCTTCTGGGTCGACAATGATTGTCCCACGTACCACTTTTGGGATATATGCCATTGGCCTGCTTGGGCAACATGAGCTGGAAGGACCCCTACTATTCTATGCTCATTTCGAGACATGATGGATGGTGCTTTTTCATCACTCTCGTATGATCAGAGAGATCCGTGATTTTTCAAAAGGAATGGCTCATCTCCCACTTTCTACCCTACTTTTGCTGGCTTAGTGCTCTCTGTGGGTCTTCCCTGTTTCATGCATGCATTATTAAAGCTAGGGCAAGATTATGTTCACCCTGATTTCAGCCTTTGTCGTGAATATCTCTATTATTTTCAATTCCATATATATTTGTTTATTTGTCGGAGTGATAATCTCGTGCAAGTTATATATATCATCGTCCTGTTAGGAAAAAGCACGACCTTTAGTTGTGGTGTATATATGTTTATCAAAGGAAATGATTTATGCAATTTAATTTAAGTTGTGTAAGTCTCGTACATTCATTTATAACAAAATAGACAAAATATGGTATCTATGTGAAAAAACTCATTTTTTTTAATGAAAAAAATTATTTGTATAATCTTAGGTATTGAATAGGCCGCCTCCCACACTCTCTTTGAAAAAAGTCAGCAAATGATCATAAACCCATATGAAAAAAATAATTTTTTAACAGTGAGCTCTACCTTTTTTAAAGGGAGTACGTGAGATTTACACACTATAGAATTATATCTCATATATCTTTTAATAATGAGCCTCATTCTTTTTAAAAATAATACGTAGGCATGCATTCACACCCTCATATTGCAACTAGCATTACTCATTTATATAATATGCTCTCTAAACTAATTGGCATGCATAAATTTCTTTGTGTGTGTGTGTGTGTGTGTATATATATATATTCTATATATGATGCTTCTGTGATAGATACCAACTATGCTTTAACTGAATTCTTGAATGAGCTAGTCTTCATATAGTACATATATATGTTACTTGCTTGTTGATTCACAAATTTCTCAAACCATTTCTGAAAACAAAAATAGCATGTTAACTAGAAAACTTCGATCACAATGCATGTTTGAACATGATGTGCAGCTATAAGCATTGGCCTCATAGTATTGTTTGTGGGAGGTTCTTCACTATATTGTGGACTAAAAAGAAGAAAACTCTTCAAGCTGAAAGAGAAATTCTTTCAACAAAATGGCGGCTTGTTTCTACAACAAAAACTCTCGAATGATAGAACTTCCATGCAGACAGTCAAAATCTTTAAAGCAGAAGAACTTGAAAAAGCTACAAACAATTATGATGAGAGTAGAGTCCTTGGCCAAGGAAGCTATGGAACTGTCTATAGAGGAGTCTTACCAGATAATAAACTGGTCGCCATTAAGAAATCAAAATTTTGTGATCAGAGCCAAATTGAACAATTTATTAATGAGGTGATTGTGCTTACCCAAATTAACCATAGAAATGTGGTTAAACTATTAGGTTGTTGTCTAGAAACAGAAGTGCCATTACTAGTTTATGAATTCATCACAAATGGGACTCTATCGAAACACATTCATGATAAAGTCCTATCATCCTCACTCTCATGGGAAAAGCGTTTGAAGATAGCAACAGATACTGCAGGGGCACTTGCATACATGCATTTCTCAGCTTCCATACCAATTATACATAGGGATGTGAAACCTGCCAATATACTTTTAGATGATAATTATTCAGCAAAGGTTTCCGACTTTGGAACTTCAAGATTGGTCCCACTTGATCAAACACAATTAACTACTTTGGTACAAGGAACTTTGGGGTACTTAGACCCAGAATACTTTCATAGTAGTCAACTTACAGAAAAAAGTGATGTCTACAGCTTTGGTGTTGTTGTGGCTGAGTTATTGACGGGTAAGAAAGCACTTTCTTTTGATGGACCTGAAATTGATAGAAATCTAGCTATGTACTTTAGTTCTGCGGTAAAAGAGGATCGCTTACATCAAATTCTTGAGGTCCATCTTGTAAGTGATGGTAATATTAATTATGGGATAGATGAAGTTGCCAATCTTGTAAAACGGTGCTTAAGTGTTAGAGGGGAAGATAGGCCTACAATGAAGGAAGTGGCAATGGAGCTAGACAGGTTGAGAAGTATGGAAAAACATCAATTCGGAAAAGCAAATCTCTGTACAGAAGAGACTGACTATTGTGTCACAACACCCGCAGTACACTGTTTCAACATTGGTGTCGATGATGGATGTTCTTCTACCAGTACAACGGTTGGATACGAGGTCAGTATGAGAACTCAAGTCTTGAAACCATTGGATGATGGCAGATGATCGTGAGTTAGTCCCGGTCAATATATATATATTTTCATGTGTTATATCTCAATCTTCATGCTGCCTTCCTTTTCTTTTCTGTCACTAGGCTTCAATATTTCTATTAGATATTGTTCCTTTGTTTAAAATGATGTCGTGATGTTATCTTTCATTTTATTTTTTCTCAGATATTTGTGTGTGTGTGTGTGTATATATATATATATATATATATAACCATGTGCTTTATGTTATGTTATTTTATCACATATTATAACTAGCTAGTTTTCTTACCAACCCACTATATAGCTTGTCGTTTCTCCTTTTTTCAGTACATTTTATTGTCCTGGCCAGTCTTGCCCCATAAATTAGGTCGATTTTCCTCCTAATTAATTACCTAGCTAGCTACTTTCTTCTAACCTGGCATCCATGCACCATGCTGGTTAAGTTAAAAGAATATTGATTCTAAAATATGAAATTCATTGCATGCACCAGATGTAGTCATGTTTACAAAATAAAGTGATTTTTGCATCAATTGAGATTGCCGCTAAAAATCGCAAAAAGCGCCGCAAATATTTTTTGGCTTCGATGGATAGGGGCCGCTAAGTGTGGAGGCAAAGGTTGCGATAGATTTTTTAGTCGCAAATACAGAAGAATTTTGCAGAGATAATAGTCGCCCAAAATGTGAATATATATGATTGCCACAAAACCAAAGATGGGAAGCAAAAACCAACCATTTTTGACAACTTATAGTCGTCGTAATAATATTCGCGGCGTGCGTGAGTTTGTCGCAAATAGCTATGGGAGATGCAATGAATGATAGTTTTTGCGGCATTGGATGGATTGTCGCAGATAAATGGCTTCTCACCACAAATTGTAGTTAAATTACGACGAAGTTACTAGCGTCGCAAATATGGAGGATGAGTGGATATGGCGGAAATTGCAATTGGTTTTTTTGGCCAATATTGGACTGTCGCAAATACTCCTAAATGTTGCAAAAGGTGCTCCAGTACATGATTTTAGATTGTTTGACCCACTCATGAATTGCTCTTTAACTGATCAAGCCATTCCTTAAATAGATGGCTTTTTTGGCAAAAGTTTTTCCAGCAAGCTTACAGAACGTTTTTTTCCATAAACATGACTACACCTGAATTGCTTGACTCGAGAACCCCAGGTAACGCTACGGAGTTTTTTCCCTCTACCAACTCACCAATTGGGTAAAGATCTATACGAAAATAAGCGTGACATATACATAGATTCCATATCAAATGAGCAATACTATCATTTGTATGTTAATGGCCCATATAGAGTAGCTTCCATACAGAGATCACAGAGCTAGTTTCTTTCTTTACATTCAGCTCGCTATGGTGGCAGACAACCTAGAATGTAGCAGGATAAATACATGGTGGAATATATCAAACGACATATATTGTGTTTTTGACTGAATTTTAGCATCATATATGATAGATATTGAAATAAGTGGTGCCATATAAATGACTTCTCCAGTACCAGACAACACTTGTTTCTTCAGTGATTGGGTAATCAAATTTTAACACTCCATGGTTGGAGTCCATCTCTCGAAATCACCCAATCAAAGCGATATGATCTTTCCATGTTTCTGCATCGATGCACATGTTCTTAGGTTTGATGCTAATGCTTTGGCTAACAATAAAAGAAACTAGAGACTAGTAACAACCACCACATAATGTCCAGTTAAATCAAAGCATATATGCATGCAAGAAACTGGATATAAGCTTCTGTACCAACCATCTATACTACTCCAAATCACCACTACTCCTTACAAATAAAACTTCTGTCACAAAATTTGGTAGAAAGGATCTTGTAGTATATAATTTGCAAAAACCCAATCAAAGTCTACCCATCTGGTGCTATGTAATTCATACAGATAGCTACATATCTTATTGAACATTAAATGTCCAGATGCGAAAGCATGTCTAGATGAGAGTATATACATGCACGGCAAGATTATATCCCAAAACATTAGAGTGAAAATGGTTACCTGTTAAATTGTCCTTCTTGTTCCACCGTTAAAGCAGTTGATAAATCGAATCCAATCCTAGTGCATGTCCAGCACCATGTTTTGCAAAACCCAATTTGTACACCAACTCCCTATCGATACCAGTCCATTTTACAACATCACAATGTGAGAATGAGTACATCAAGCTAGATTGCCTGTAGCCCATTTTACCCAGTACCATGTTTTGCAATCTTATAGTAACCTCCCCTAACAAAAATCTTATAGTAATTAACCCAGCACCATTTTACCTAGCACCAGCTTTTACAAAAATCTGACAGCAACCCACTCATCGATCTCTATACTATTGCTACCAACATGACTCCCAGCATGAACTCTTAGGCCCCAAAAATCCATAGTCCATTGCAAAATTAGACAGCTACCCATGTCTCCCGCCCTGGGATTGTTGTTGTGACATTGAATATGTCATAAACATGTCAAATTCAGCTTGCTTCCTAATACTAGGGCCAAGGCCCAGGCCCACAAAGAAATTCAATTTCTGAAGATCCCAGAAAACGGCGTCGTTTAGGTGAGTTGTTTTTCTTTCCCTCTTCAGTTTTTCTTTCCTCCGATATCCCCTCCCCCACACCCAGAATTCTTCCTCTATGGGTTTTTGCTAAACGAAAACAACTCCACTCCAAAGTAACTGCCCCCACGTACCCAGTCTCTGATTTTCTCACATAATATTCCACTCTACAGACCACTCTATTTGTGCAGATCATTCTCCCCCTCCCTCTTATACGAAATTGTTTGATTGTGGGTGTTTTTTGTAGTGCGATAGCTTGTGGGTGTTTAAAGATAGTGTTGCCATCGAGTTCTTCTCATTGGAAGTGTTGAACGGCGATAAGATTTTCTTTTATTCACTCTTAGTTTTTACTCACACACACACCCACGGCGATTGTTTCACTCATGAACCTCTTCACAGATCACTCCTCTAACCCGCGTCGTGCCATTGCAGCAGCTCGCGTCATCGCAAGTGGATCCTCTGCACACTGGTAAGCCCAAGTTCCTCTCCCTCTCCATGTTCATTTTTCCACCTAAAATTTTGGTTTGTGATTTTATGTGCATTTTTAATTGGGTTTATTTTAATTTTTTTTCCCTTTGCCAATCGAATAGTCGCGTGATACCCTTTTTGTCCGAGTGCATTCTATTGCTATCAAACCCTCATATAGTAATAGTGTAGAACAACGGTAAGACTCACTCCTTCACTCTCTGTTTCTACTCACACGTTGTTAGAGGAGAAAAACGGATATTCTATTCTAGAGGGAGAGATGAGAGACTATTTCTGAAATTTTTCTATGTGAATTACTTCTCAAGTGGCTTGCTTTGTGCCAATGCATACATGGGTATTTATAGGCTTGCAGATTCACCTAGCATTTACTCTAATACATGAACTTCCCTAGTACACAAATACCCAAGTATATGAATACCCCAAATACATGAATCTCCAAATACATGAATTACTTCTTTCAAGATGAACCTAGACTTTAGTTCATGAATATACTAAAAACAACTTTATTTAAGTTTATTATTCAACACATGTCCACTTTGATTTTTCACTCACGAATATCTTCACAATGATGCTGTTCATGGTTGTATGTTAGTAGTTCATTGGTTTTTCTTTTCAAACTCTCTTTGCTGTGGAGTTAGTGCGCTGACCGAAAGCGGTAACTCCACCTCCCTCACACACCTTGTTTTCTCACACCGCTGGAAGTGTATATATTGAATCCTTTAGAAAATATATTAGCATTGTGAAATTGATTATCAGGTGACTAGAGTTAACTCTTTGGACCTCCAGGGTCGAAGCGCTACAGTTGGTATCAGAAACAGGTTTAAGGTTTTGCAGACTATAAACATATGAAGTTTAGATATATGTGGGTTCTTAGGAAGTAAATTTCAAATTGGAAGTGTAGGAACTTGAGGACTATAAGGATGATCATGTGGATATTTAAGTTTGAGCTTCTACAAACTTTATGACTGATTTTGATCGATGGGATCTGAGATTTTGGATTTGGCAGATGTTAGGAGTTGAATTCATAACTTCGAGGTTTTAGATTCTAAAGATGTCTGTGAGTTTTAAGCGATGTTAGGTTTACGATTATAGATGGTAAGAAGAGTGATATGAGTTGATTGGAGATATGGTTAGGAATGGGTAAAACAAGAAAAAAAATTTGAACTTGTTTTAAATAGTTATCTGATATATATATTTTTGTTTATACATATATTTTGTTTTATTTATTTATTTAATTTATTTATTTATTTTTAGAACGTTTCGCCAAGTTTAAGCTTTCAGGATGGTGTCTCATTGTCGAGTCTGAAGTCTTGAAGATTTGAAATAAAACAACAATGATGGGGCTGCACGTTTGAGCAATTTAATCGAATGCATCCTCCCAATTTTGATGGAAGAAGTGATCCAAAAGCAGTGGAGGATTGGATTCAAGACATTGAAGAAATATTTAGGGCTTTGGAATGTACCGATCAACAGAAACTTTGGTTCATAGCTTTTAAACTAACTGGAGAAGCGAAGAGATGGTGGAATTCTGAAAAAGCCATCAGGGAAGCTGAGGGGACAAGAATGATTAAAGTGCCTCAATTCAAGTAGAATTTATTTGACCAATTTTTCCCTAAAGCGGATATGAAAACTAGAGTTCGAGAGTTCACTAACTTGGTACAGGAGACCATGACTGTGCGCCAGTATGCTGCAAGGTTTGCAGAATTATCACACTTTGCACATACCCGATTCCTAATGAGGAGAAGAAGGCCCAGAAGTTTGAGGAGGGTTTAAACCACAAGATATATGAACGGGTGATAGTCCAACAAATTCATAATTTTTCGGAGTTAGTGCATCAGGCAATGTTGGTTGAGCAAAACCTCAAGAAAGGTGCTGAATTGCAAGAATAGAGGAAGATAGCTACTCCACAAGGATCCTCTAGTATGGATCAAGGGCCATGGAAGAAGAGAAATGAGGGTAGCAGCTCAAGTCGGAGACAGATTCTGGGAAATCATACAACTAACCCCTGTAAGTTTTGTAATCGCGTACATGCTAGGGAGTGCAGAAAGGAAGTGGGGTCATGGTTCCATTGCGGTAAGGTTGGTCACTTCATTAGAAAATGCTCATTGCTCGTGGAGGACAACAAAAAGCCCAACCCACCTCAAAGTTTTAGGCCGAACAACCAAGGCAACAACCAGTGGAGGACGGTGCCAGCACGAGTGTTTGCTTTGACGCTAGGAGAAGCTAAGGACAAGAATGATATAATCACAGGTATAATCCCTCCGATTCTCCAATTAAGTTACTATTTTGTTAAAAATTTAGAACTACTTATCTATTTATCTCTATGTATTATATGACGTAATTACAGGAATTATTCCCCTTTTCTCAATAAAGCTACTGTTTTATTTGACTTGGGGGCTACCCACTCTTTTATCTCAATGGATTATGTCAAGTTTTGTCTAGTTGAAACTGAAAGGATGGATTACAATTTGATAGTCTCAACCCCAGCAGGAGATTCAATGACCTGCAACAAAATTTTGCTTTGATGTCCATTAACAATTAGTGGGAGAGAAATGCCAGCTAACTTGATAGTTTTTCCTATGATTGAGTTTGATGTGATATTGGGGATGGATTGGTTAGCTTCCAAGTATGCCAGTATTGACTGTTTTAAGAAGGAGGCGGTGTTCAAACTTCCAGAGGGAGAGGAGTTTCACTTTATGGGATTTAAAGTGCGTGCCCTTCTACCAGTTATATCTGCTTTTTAGGTTGGTTAGTTAATACGGGATGGGTCTCAAGGGTACTTGGCCTATTGTGAGAGAATATCTGGAGGTATTTCCTGAGCATTTGTCCGAACTACCACTCGAGCAGGAAGTAAAGTTTGCCATTGAACTAGCCCCAAGCACGGCACCTCTTTCTAAAACCCCTTACCGAAGGGAACCATCTGAGTTAGCCAAACTCAAAGAACAATTGCACGATTTATTAGACAAGGGTTTTATTAGGCCCAGCGTGTTACCATGGGGGAGTTCCAGTCTTGTTTGTGAAAAAGAGTAATGGATCAATGAGAATGTGTATTGATTACAGAGAGCTTAACCGAGTGACCAAAAAGAATAAATATCCGCTGCCCCTCCCAGAAGATTTATTTGATCGGCTGCAAGATGCTCAAGTATTTTCCAAGATTGATCTCAGATCAGGCTACCATCAATTGAAGATCAAGACAAAGGATGTGCCTAAGACAACTTTTAGAACCAGGTATGATTATTATGAGTTCTTGGTAATGCATTTTGGCCTAACTAACGCCTTAGCGTATTTATGGATTTGATGAATTGGGTATTTCACAAATTCTTGGATAAATTTGTAGTGTTGTTCATTGACGATATATTGATATACTCCAAGAACAAAACTGAACATGAAGAGCGTTTGAGACAGGTACTTGGGACACTCAAGAATAAGAAGTTATTTGCTAAATTGAAGAAGTGTAAATTTTGGCTTGAGTCTATTTCATTTTTGGGACATGTACCTGGTATAGTAAAACTAGGCTTCAAGAACTTGAGTAACTCCCAACTTCTATTCCTCTTCGAAGTAATTGGATGGCCATAACAACTAGTAGGCATCCAAGGTGTGCCAATATTCTTCTCTTTTATTATGGCACTGATGTGCCATCTTGCAAAATGAAAGAGCACCACTTCAATGTTGTTCCTCCACATCATAGCCAACCCCCACTGCTACCTTTACTATCAACTACCAAACAACTATCAAATTTTAGCTGCCTCCTAACATCTTCAATTTGAGCCTTTGAGCATTTGGTTTCCATAAGGAACCCCAAGTTGGAAAACTCAATCTCCTTTGTCAAGAGACTAAGGATAACGATTGTTCGAGGGTTCCCAAGCCCTCAACAGTTCCAGTTGAGTAGACTCATTGGAATTGGCAGGACTGGTGACTAGCCTCTACCATTACATTAGTTTGCTGCTCCTCATTGAGCAAAGAGAACTTACCTCTTTTCTTAACAAACATATCTTCAACTAGTGTCCACTTCTTAGTACTCTGACAAAAGTTGCTTTGTGAAAGTGATATTTTCTGGGCTCCACTCCAAGTGGCGAGGTTCTTGTTAGTATCGACCTATTTCTTTCTTGCCCTTTTCCATTTTGCACTTTGGATGGGTTTTGAAATATTCTTATCTACCACATTATTCAATTGGACTTTTCTCAACTGAAACCTTTCAGAAATTTAGTCACTTTGTAAAGAGGCCTTACTTCTATATTTTCCATAGCATCCCCAGCTAGATCGAGAGTAGAAAGTGTGTGTATGTCTGACACGTTATAAGCTTCTTTGGAACCAATTGTGTCCATCAAAACCTCCTCTGATTTGTATCCATGACACAGAATGTGATATTCAACTTCCTTTGATTGTGCCTCGATATGAGGCCTTGTTTCCATTTCTGACCTTGGATCTTTCTTTTCCTCAATCTTCGCCGAAAGGAAACATTCTTGATATTCTTCTAGAATCTTGGGATTTCCCCAAGATTCTACCACCTCATATGATTTACTTGACTACTTTCCAATTAAATAATTTAATCTCTCCATGTCATCATCTTCAACCTTGTGTGCTGAGAAATGACCATTCAAACCTGCTCTCCATTGTCATTTTTATGAGTCCTGTCCATCTCTCTCTGGTTAGATGCACGAAGCCATGCACCATACTGTGACTCATTGCTAACATGCATGGATCTCATAACTGAATCTTCAAAACATCCTTTTGCACCATGTTTAATAATACCACATCGAAAATAGAAAGTTGAAAGTCTTTCGTATAAAAGAGAGATCCAAACTTTGCTGCCATTCATCGTAAGAAGGACGCCTCTCATGAGTGCTTCAGTAATGTTTACAGTAACTTTGGCTCTTAAATAAGGCCTGTGACGCCCCGACTCCCACGTACAAAAAAAACAAGGGAATCGTGACGTCAGGATGGTGACAACACGGTCACACATCCCAACAAAGTGCCAGTGTGTGTACATGCAACAGTGTACAAATAAAATAACGCAGCGGATAGTCAAATAAGTACCAGAATTTAAATACAAATATTTAACACAATTTATCTTTAAAAAATAAATATACAGTCATCCCAAATATAATACAAAAGGTAAATACATAAATTGATAAAAACACATAACTCACTAAACAGGAGCAATCCCAGATCACTCCTCCAACGGAGCCAAGCTAAGGCTCGTCATCATCATCTGCATCAAAATCTGCGATACCATAAAATGGTACCACAGGTAAGTATAAACCAAACAACTCTCGGGATAAAAATACATTAATGCAACCAACAATATAGCAAAATACATTTAGCCATAAAATATCATTTTTTTTCCAGAAAAATGATTATTTCCAACACACGCCAAAAATCCCATTTTGGCCCAAAATAACCGTAAAACATTTTCTCATAAAATGATTCACACAAACAATCCATTTATCGGACACTGTAGGCGGGAATCGCAGGCGGGACTCTACCACCGTCCCTGCTTACCACCATCCCTACCGCGTGCACCGTAGGCGGGAATCACAGGCGGGACACAACCACCATCCCTGCTTACCACCATCCCTATCGCGTGCACCGTAGGCGGGAATCACAGGCGGGACTCTACCACCATCCCTGCTTACCACCATCCCTACAGTTCCTTTACACACAATGAATACTTAACAGAGCACTGTAGGCGGGAATCCCAGGCGGGACACAACCACCATCCCTGCTTACCACCATCCCTACAGTCTCTTTTCCTTTTACTCATATGAAAATCCAATTTCCAATAAACACATGAACATGTATGCAATCATGCGAAAACCCAGTTTTCTTTACAAACATGATCATGCATGCAATATGCGATGTACGTGAACAAGTCATAACCAACAACCAACAACCACAATTCATAATGCAAACAAACACACAACTCCGTCCACAATCCATCCGACCCCCGAAACTCCTCGGACTCAGTCCGGCAATACAAACCAATTCACAGATAATATGTGTTAGTGCAAAAATATATTTAAATCACGAAAGTTCTTTAAGGAAAATACTTACAGTGCAATATAATAATTTCCGGAGGATCTCGAAGTTGCAAGTGGTGATTTCTGAGCAACACCACAGTGTAAAATACACTGTGGCCGTGGGTCACAGATACCCACTTTTCAACGAGGACAAACGAAGACCCAAAAATGGTAGGGTAGGGCCAAGAGAGGTCGGTGAAGCCAATGGTGGCGGTGGTTTGCCGTGAGTGGCGGCGAAATGGGCGGTAGAAGACCACAATGCCCAAATCGGAAATGTAGATGGTGGAGCTTCACCGGTGACGGATCGGAGGTGGGGTTGGGTCCAATGGGTTGCCAAGAGGTCGGGGATGAAGTGGTAGGAAGATGGTGGCCAATGGCGGTGCGACGGCGGCGCAACGGCGGAAAGAGTGCCGCAGCTTTGAAGAGCTACTGGTGGTTAACGGCGGCACGGATGGAGGTGAGGTTGGTGGGGTGAGGTCGCCGGCGGCTGGGGAAGCTAGCGGGCTGGGCGGTGTGGGCCACCGCCGGCTCACGGCGGCGCTGGCGTGAAGGTGGCCCGCGGCTTCGTGGGGGGCGTGTGGGCTACCGGCGGCGAGGTAGGGGCTGAGATTTGGGAGGTGAGGTCGCCGGAGGGAGGGGAGCTGGTCGGCTGGGCGGTGTCGACCACCGCCGGCGGACGGCGGCGCTGGGAGGGGACGATGGAAACGGGTGGAGGAGAGGAGAGAGAGAGATCGCGTGGGAGAGGAGAGAAAATAAAGAAGAAAAAGAAAAGAAAGAAAAGAAAAAGGAAGGAAAGAAAAATGGAGGGAAAAGAAATGAGGTCCAATCCTCATAACTTGGGTCACAAAAATGATCCAACGGAGATGATTTTAAAACCACAAGTTAAATAAAATAATTTAAACGTAATGGTAAAGTCAACTTGAAATAATTAAATCCCACGGTAATTAATTTAAATATTAAAAGCAATTTAAATGCATAACAATAAATAAATATTTGGAAAGCACATAAAAATAATTTTCACCAAATTAAAATCATAGAAATAAACTTACTAAAAATCCAACCAATTTTAAAATAAGAGGATAAATTTTTGAACAATCAAAAATAATCCTTCAGTAAAAATACACTGAAATACGGGGTGTTACAAGGCCCCATCCAATTCCTTCTTTATCAACATCAATTTCCACCACCTCACCAATCATCCTCCCTATCTTCTCACCAATGCCTCTGGTCATGCCAGCAAGAGGGATATTGTGGAGTTGGATCCACATATATTCCTTGTCAGAACTGATATCTTTTGGTGCAGAGAAACCATCAAACATGTTAATACATAGCAGGTTCCAATCAAAGGTCCACGGCCTTCCTCCCTTCACCTTCTCTATGTCTTGATAATTTTAAAGTTCGATCAAGAAAATATTGTCCCCAACTCCTGTGAACTGCACCCCTCCCTTAGGTTTCCAAACCTTCAGCATTGTGGCCTTGAAGGCTTCTCTGTTGATGAGTTTGTCAACCACAATGAGGCCTCTTAGAAAAAGTCTCCCATGACTGGTCACCGTGTCATCCGTAGAGATATTAATCTGAATCTCCTATTGCTTTGCCTTAGGGCAGGTTTGGATGTTGAGACGAGATGAAAATTTTGAGAATTTTGTGAATAATGTAAAGATGATATGAGTTAAAATTTTCGGTTGTTTTAAGAAATTTTTGTGGGTCCCATAGTGAGATGTGTTTGGAAGTAAAGTTGAGATGAGAATTTCACGTTTTTGGAATACAGGGCCCACTCGTTGTGCATTTATGGCTTGTCACCCGAGACGTTCCCTTTTCCTACTCCCTCTTCGTCTTCTTCCCCTCAAAAAGTTCATCTCGCGATTCATATCTATGCATCCGAATGAAAACCCTCACTTCGGATTTTACTTTCCGTTTGAATATTTCTTCAATTGGTGGTGAGAGCTGCGTTTGAAGACCCACATCTCCTCGTTTCAACATTTCTTCAAGACCCGTGAGACTTGCGTTTCAACCCAACATCGCCTGCGTATCAACACCCTCCCTCTCCAGCCGCAACGACAGACTTTTGCACACGTTTCGTCTTGCCATTTTTTATTTCCATTTTTCCGGCACAAACCAGAGGAGGACAACCAGGTAAGTTCCCGTATTTTTATTGTTGAGCTAAACGAAATTGAAGTTAGTTAGATTAGGGTTTCCTTCATGGCTTTGCATCTCCATTTCATTGAGATCAGTGTCTTCAATTTATAGTGACAATGGTTGGGATCTGAGTTTCTGTTGAAAGATTTTGCTAAATGTTGCTGTTGTACATATGAAGTTTTACTTGTGCCTACTTTTGGAACAAATCAATAAGGGTGTTTGCAACCGCAAGCATCCGAAGGCAATCCATAAAGTTCTGTTCAATAACGTGCGCAATGGTTACTGAGCAGTTTGAACATGAAACGACCCCGTCATTCATATCCTGATGTCTTGGTTTTGGTTGTTATGGTTGATGATAAATTTATCTGAAGGTTATCTCCCACCATTTCCCTAAATTGATTGTAACATGTATTTTGTTCGGGCGATTTGGCACTTTTTGAAATTCCCTTTGACATGGCACTGCATTACAGTTCATCGATTTTACCTTTGTCAGTTTGGTTATGTATTTTGGGGGTTTATTGGATTCTCGCACGGGGTCGAGACGGGCGTATCTGCTATTTTGTCAAAACATTCCCGACAAAATTAGATGAATAATTTTAGCCCTCGTGTGTTTTGATCTCATCTCTTGTGACTGCTTCCACTTCACATAACCACATTTTCATGGTTGAACTGAATACTTTGTTTTGGCCTTCTATCATTCTCCATTCTCAAGTACAGTACTCTCATACCCTTGGGGTCAAACATTTGTTGTTGCAACACCAACGTGCATTAAGGGGGCAGGGAGGTTGACATATTTAAATTCCTCTCAGAGTCAGTCATACGTTAACAAGTTTGAATCACTTTCCAAAACCTAATTCTATATTGGAGTCTGTTCAGTTTAGTTCCATTACTGTCTTTGAATTCCATTAGTGACCATGTCAATGAGCTGCTATTATTAATCACTCTGTTGAGGTTAATGAGCATGTTGTTTGGTTGGGAAAGGGGGCAAGGCCGTTTATCGTAGTAACTACATTTTAGTAGCTACAAATCAAATAGACACAGATATCCTGACCATGGCAAACAAAGCCACTCGTCAACCCGTGGAACTGCTCAAAGTTTTTGTCATTCATTTGATATTTTTATACTTTCCAATTTATGTTGGTGTTATAATCTTTTGACCTCCATCCACTCAAACCAACCTATATTATGCTGTTATATTTTCTGATGATGCATTTCCCTGTATAAAATCAACATTATAAATTCTGGTGGGCAGTGTGAAAGGCCAGCTTCTTGTGAGCTGTCTGCCTTTATTCTCTTTCGCAGTGATGTGAGAAACTTGACCCTAGCTATTTCTTTCTTTGTGGTTTATATTTTGTGTGCAAGAATTATGGCAATGAGTAGCTGTGTGTCCATAAACTGCCCTCATCCTATGATGCCAGAAGATGAGCTGGTATACTGACGAAAACCTCTATGTTATTGTGGGATTCCCTCCAAACTGCGGACGTAAGCCAAGGCCAACAGTTTTGGGAGGCGTTTTTTTAATTGTCGAAGTTCCAATCAATGAAGATGAAGTACAAATGTGCGTTGATCACATCTTGGGTATTATTGCTTACATGATTATGTACTATTAAATTTTCTAAACTTAATGATAATGTAAATCATTTATTTCTACGATTTACATGTCACACATTAGTTTTACGGTACAATGAACTGTTGTTACCATCAACAGTTAACTGTTGTTAGAAGTGCACCTTTTTTTTGTGAACTGTTGTATTTATTACACTATTGTACAATCGTATGGTACCTTACAGATATGCTTGACCCTACTCATTATTGTACAATCGTATGGTATCTTACATGCTTGACCCTACTCATTATTGTACAATCGTATGCTATTACACATTATAAAAGAAGATTAGAAACACAAATCCTTTCCCAAACGAGGCAGGATTGGGATCTTATTATTAATTATTTCATTTAATTAAAAATCTCATCTGTGAGTTCGAGACGTTGTAATTTTCCTTTATAAATTGCATTCAGCTTTATGAACTTAGGCGCACTTGCATCCTAATATCACGGACTAAAATGGCTGGGTTATATTTCATTTAATTAAAAATTAGATAGATAAAAAAAATATTAAAAAAAAAATAATCGCCTAAAATTTTCTCTAAAAAAGGATAATATTATTCAAAGAATAATATTAGATAAAGACTTTAATTATGATGTACAAATCTTGCATATTCCATTTGAAAACAAAAATGAATCCACCATAAAAAAGAAAAAGAAAAAAATTCAACATCCTAAGTTGAAAATTATTTTTTATAAATATTTCGCTTACTTTATCTTATAAATATTATTTCTCTTTATTCTAATTATAAAGAGGCAGGATTGGAATCTCTTTTCAAGTAGGCACGATTGACAAATGATGGTCAATAATGTGTCCGTTACTCATAGACATGTACGGGGTGGTAGGTAGTTTTGCACACGGGTCCGTTCATTAAAGACAAAGTATTAAAAACATAAGTTAACTCATACATACCGGTTAAGAGCGACGTTCACAAACAAATAGAGCTACATATCAATCCTTACAAAACACTTATACCAAATAGTATTAATTATTTAAATACTAAAAAACCATCAAGAGTTTTTCAAAGACTAATCATGCAATCATTCCCCAAACCTATCTTCCCACATAGGGATTGCAATCCCATCTCTCTGTGCTGCCAAAGCTCCAGCTGACTCATGGGACATGTCAACCACTTTAGAGGTTTCGCTTGCGTGGTCGGCCGCATCCATATTTTCTTCACTAAACTGAAGCGCCAATGCAGCCTGAATGAACTCATCATTCGGCGTTACTGTTTTAATAAGGTTGTGCAGTGTACAACATGTGGTAACGAGCATCCCTTCCCTGGTAGGCCGATATCGAGGCATCGCATTCAATATTAGAAACCGATTTTTCAGTAACGCGAATGTACGCTCAATAATGTTGCGTAGCAATGAATGACGGAAGTTAAAATAATCTTTACAGCCTCGGAATTGACGACCGGTATAACGATCAGATCTATGATACCTCTCTCGTGGATACGGAGGCATAAACTTCTCAATGCATGGAAATGCAGAATCGACAAGATAATAATATCCTACACAATTAGAAAAATTACCAACTCAATTGGAGCTAATTACGCTCAAATTAGTATTTAATTAGCAACTTGGTCAAAGGCATGTCAAATGAATTGTTTTAAAAAATACAAATATTTACCTTGTGGTGGCCAAGGAAATTGATTCCGAGATCGACTCAAAGCATCCAAGAATACTCAAGCATCATGGGCTGTTCCCTCCCAGCCAGTATATACATACGTGAACTTCATATCGAAGTCATATAAGCACAACACATTTTGTTCGATTCGACCACGATGATTTCTATATGCGTTACTCAGTCTAGATGGTGCAGCAGCGTCAATCATGGTGCCGTCCATCGCACCAAGACATTTCTACAAAACCATTATCATATAACGTAGTCCAACAGTATAAATATTTTAATATCATGAAAACTTAAATTAATATAACAATAATATAATACAAAAGTAAAAAAAAAAAAAAAAAAAACCCCACAACAAATAAAAACCAATGGCCAGATATAGCAAAGTTCATACCTCAAACCATGGATAATTGTGGGGGGTTCCCCGCAATGTAAGGATGGACTCCATCTGTGTTTGTGGGCCTAATGACAGTTCTCCCTAGCTGATTTAGCGCCCGCATGACTGTCTTAACATGCCAGTTAATAGTCTCGCTCGAATGTTGGAATCGGTCTCCAACGATATGTTGACCTTGTGCATGGCCAGCAAAAAGGCAAAACATCCCTAATGATTCCTCCACAGACACCCTCTCTGTAGGGTCCATTATTAAGGACTGTCGTAAAAGGTCACAGACATAACGGAAGGCCAGCACTTCCATTCGAAACATTATTTTGCACGTCCTGGGGTTCCCATTCAAGACTGCTTCAATATATTGATTCCCCCGTAGGCCAATATTGTGTTCGGGCATTCGAACTCGACCTCCACTCAATTGTGATGCCATCCACATCATGTAGACGATGTTCACCTCCTGCGTTGCGGCTTCATCTCCACTCGAATGATATGTGGGCATAGGGTCGTCCGACTCGCTGGTAGGAGTCCTACTTGAGCATGAATCCTCAATTTCGCTGTTTGTCTCCATCAA
The DNA here is from genome assembly GCF_004785595.1 of Juglans microcarpa x Juglans regia. Taxonomy (NCBI): domain Eukaryota; kingdom Viridiplantae; phylum Streptophyta; class Magnoliopsida; order Fagales; family Juglandaceae; genus Juglans; species Juglans microcarpa x Juglans regia. The sequence goes on along the minus strand of NC_054598.1, from coordinate 32,884,622 downwards.
TGGGGGTTCTTCCGAACTACTCTGATTCTCCATTATGAATATTGGAATGCTTGGACACACAAAAAAAAAAAAAAAAAACAAAATAAGAACCAAATTATAGATTCATCTTTAAATTGAAGTGGAGGACGATGGGTTTTGGAATAAATAAACAAAATTGTGGGGAAATTTTTTTTCCCCTAATCATCATAATCATAATATTTAGGTCAAATGTTTGATATGCATAAGGTGAATAATGTCATAAATTCATGAAACAAATTAGCAGTGTGAAAATGTTAACAGGCATCACAAACTCAAATACAATGCAAAGAAGAAAACATAAACATCCCGGAAATAAGTGGCTGTTCAATGTCGGAAAAAACGGAAACATGCTGCAAATAAGTAGTTGTTCATGAAATGAAAAAACAACAGACAATGAGTAGAAAGATAGGCGTAACAGCCGAGAGAATAAAGAGGAGCCTCTAACACTTTCACCGATCACTGCAAACTCCAAGTCCACTGGCTTTTGCGGGTATCCGAGATCAAGACAAATGACCTCTGCACTTTTGTGCTCAAAAATCAGTCGAACGCCTTGTTAAAGAGCTCGGTCGGTAGGGGAGATTGTACTTCTTCAAGCAGCTTCATACAATGCATCTACAGATCAAACGCACCAGATGACTCCATGCTAGTGTCCCCTTTGCTGCGCTTCCTCGACCTGCTGTACTCCATCGATTCCATCACTGCCTTCTCTCTAGCTTCGGCGTTAAGTTTAATAGCATCTAGGGTCTCGCTCATTTGCGCTTGAATGGCTGGGTTACACATAGGCCCCCCCCTTTGTCGTGTACGAGATCCGCTAGCATAGGAGGCGGAGAAGGGTCTAGGTGGGATGTGGGGATCGCCTGAGGGGGCCGCGTCATGATCAGTAAATGGTCGGCCATGATTTTGCTGCTCCTCATCAAGCAAGCGCTCATCATCACTGTCTAGGGCCGGATCTGTCGACTCTCGATGCATTGTACCAGCCGCAACTGAACAACCAAATATTGTACAAAGTTGTTCATATTTAGGGCATCCCATCGTCTTGAAATGCTTCCATGATGGTCTCACCTAACAGCAAAAGGGAGTGATTAGATAGAAAGATGGAATGTTGATCTTATTAATTATTTAATATATAGATTTTAAAAACAAGAGCCAAATTTATAGGTAGTACCCGAAGGGCATTCACCCAGTGTTCCTCATTAGCAATTGGTACCTTCCTCTCTGAGTCCCACCCCAAGCCAGTTTGCTTCATGAGATTGGTAAATTCCCACTGTCTTCGCTTGAGACGAGCAACTTTGCCTTTAACTTGATCAGAATTAAAATTTCTTGGCCCAACGGCAGACAACTTCTCAGCAAGTCTTACATGATCACCGTTTGTGATCCTCCCTCCCCTCAATCTATCCATGATGGTGTCTTCATACAACATCTCTATGAGCAGATCCTCAAACCCATTTGCCCATAAGCTTCCATCCCGGGTTGAGTCGATGGTATCATTCTCCATGTGGTTATAATATATGCTCAAATTGAAACTCATCGTTTGCACATGCAGTGGGATGATAAACCAGATTGGGATTGTTTGAAACCACCATAAGATTGTGATGACACAATGACATGAAATAGATGGAAGTTGGTACATAATGACAACAATTGTAACTAATATCAAAGCTAGAATGAAGTAAGTAGGTAAAAAGGTTAGATGGAAGAAGTTAAGAAGTTGAAAACCAGTAAATTTAAAAATAAACAAAAGTTTCATACCTGCGTAGATGATGACCTGGATGTTGAGTGTAAGTTGTAACGCTACAACAAGAAATAGTATAAATTAGGCCTCCAACAAAGCAGATAAAGGGACAATTTCTGTGGCTTCCAAGAGTGTGGATGATATAGAGATTACGGTGAAACAAAAGCATCTTTCAGATTATAGATATAACCAATCCTGGTTATTTTCATTTCCTTTTCCAACCATACCATGGTTGGAAATAGTCCAACATACCAAATAGATTGGTATGTGTAGGACTAATTATTAGAAATTAAATAAAATATAAGATTGGGGAGATGGGTTATATTAGGTTATACTTGGCTCCAAAGCTAGAAGAGGAGGAGGACGAGACAAGGCCCTAAAGTTTAGGTTTTATGTAGCACTCGACTGAATCTCCCCCCCATGCACGCAATTTGTCCTATTTTAAAACCCAGTTGAGAATGTTTCTTATACATTTGGCTTCAAGTTTCACTGTACATCATTACTTCAGTTTCGGGAAAGTCATGGATTTACTGTTTAATGTTCCAACTTCCAACCAGCTATTCATTATTCGAGAACCAAACATTTTGAAACATAATGTCACAACACCTCTGAGGAAACTTAGGAGAGGAGCACGTTCAGCCAGCAGGACACGAGAATTATGGGCAGCCAGTTACATGGACCTTACCTCGTATAAATTACAATCCTCATAGCCAAATAGTTAACAGTCCACTCAATCTATTCTAGTTCATTCTGAGTTTTCCAAAACTTGAGATCAATTTTTAGGATCCATAAATACTACAAACCAGCAATTGGTGCCTACGACAGCTCATCCTAATCTAAATCACAAAACATAAACAGATCCATCGGATTTGTAGAATTCTTCTAAACCGCCAATCGATTGCCCACAAAGATATAAAAACCAATTATAAATGTACTTAAGTTTTTTAGGTTGTTGAAAGAACTCAATTTAAAAGTTCACAAGTCTCCTGCTCATTTCAATTTGGTACCCCCTGGTCACCATGCTATCGCAGTAGCAGCCTAGCAGGGCACCAATAAATAGAAAGACTGCTCAATAACTTTTGCATAGCACGTTGTAGTAGGCAATCGCCAATGGGTTTTGGATGGTGCAAATAAGAGTATTATTTGCATACATACTTATAAGAGTATTAAAGTTGAAGTTGGAAATGGGGGAGAGAGTTGGGTTGAAGTGCTAGTTGGCAACTAGAAGTGAGTTGAGGTTGATCCATAAACATTGTGGGGATATGGGTATGGTGCGTACATCATGTGAGGCCAGCTACATTATTTGTGATCAACATTCACGGGTGGATGAGTGTGATATATGGCCTTCAGCGTCCAGCTTGCCAAGACTAAGATTGGCATCCAATCTGTCTTAACAGATTCTTTAGGGATGGTTCGATTTATGCATGGCCCAAGTGTTTAGTCATACGTTAACATTTTCCAAACCATTTGAAGGCCTCAAAACATACTGATCAAAAATACCAAACCATTTGAACGCCTCAAAACATACTAATCAAAAATACAAAACCATTTGAAGGCCTCAAAACATACTAATCATTGACAATACAGACATCAATACAAAAACTACCATTCCAAATTTAATGAATATAACCTGTATAAATGAAGCCTAATCATGTGAACGACAGACAAATACACCAACATCTATTTAATACCAACTCCAACTACTGAAGATTTTTCCACACGCAGCACGGATTGACAATATTGATCCATATTTTTCTTAGCTTGCAACACCTTCTCATCCAACTTGAGGAAATTGAAATATGATGGAGAAATACCTGGTAGGAGCGTGTCTTCGGACTCGTGGTGGTGGAGTTATGGACGGCCAGCCATCTATTGTGACATTTCGGGATGTCGTTGCGAGACTTACACCTGTTAATTGGGGTGCCTTTGGTTCGAGTGGTTCCCGTATTTTTATAGACCATTTGTTTGGGGCAATGAGACAGCCAAAGTCAACAAATAAGCACAGTGTGTTGGTACAATTTGCCAGCCACGCGAGCCCACAGGTCTGCTCTAGAGGTCACTTCTCTTCCTGAGGAGGACGAAGAACAGAGGCAGAGAAAGAGGGGTAGAGATTCGAGTGGGTGGGGGTAAATAATGTTTACACTGCCAATGCACAGGTTAGGGCAGAGATTCCCCTTGACAGAATGATTTGAGGTTGGAAAAGGGTTGGAGCACAGTGCCTGAAAGGGAACGAGAATTGAAACGGCATCACTCCAGAGGTTGCGGAGATGCGATTCGAAGATGGGAACTGGGTTTCGCTGGTTAGGGCATGAAGGAGAAATCACGCTGCAAAATTCTGGGCCGCAACTCTGATCAAAGCTTCTCGTAGGACTGCGCTTTCGATTTACCTTGCCACCATAAAATTTTCTCTGAATGGGTCGACTCCTAGATGAACAGCAGCTTCATTACAAACGGAGGGTAGTTTGAAAGAGGGAAGAAAGAAGTAATGTGTAGGAAAAAGTACAAACCAGAGGAGGGACAACAGCTAATACCTGTCAGAGTATTGTCATGTCTATAAATAGTAAATAAATTCCAAAACACAGATATCTCGCTTCTGGTTGTTATGAATAGTACGTTTGGATATATGATCTCATCTCAAGTTGAGACAAGTTTGAAAATTCTGGGTTTCGTCCCAGCTCCCAAACTAGCCCTTAGTCAATTTGAGGTTTCCTCTCTTTTCTATAATCTCTTCTGACGTACCAGCGTCCACTAAACTTAAAAAATAAAAAATAAAAAATCTGTGACTATACTTCCTTCCCAGTTTGAGAACTAGGAGACCTACCTTGCCCAGAGCAAGAGATCCTCCTCAGCGAATGCTAGGAGACCCCTCACCAATCCTCACCTTTTTTTTTTTTTTTTCCCCCTCTACTCTTAAAAATTTAGATTTTATTTCTCAAGGAGCATTAGTCTATTGGTTAGTCTTTGTTTTTATCTTTATCGTATTATTCTAGGTTCTTATCATGTAAGGCTATTTAAGCCGCAAGTAATTATGGGAATAAAGCAGAGGTATTATCATATTGATGTGTGTTTTCATGTTTAGTATATGACTCTACGTTAAGCTCTAAGGAAATACTTGGACCTTAACATATATATTCATCGAGAACCACTTGATATAATGATGTAGAATTAATATGACCAAACGTATGATCATTAATCGAATTAACACTTGAAACTCTATGATGGTATTTTCATTTGATTAATTACATTAGAATATTTTCCGCTTTGCATATTTCAAACAATTAATTTGGTTGCGACTAGGACACGTACAACTTGGCCATAGTAAGCTTTCAAGGTCATGATCATATGGGGTCCTCGTTGAACAGATAGTTTCATACCGCAAGTCCATATATAATGTATAATGTAAGATCGTGGCTGTATATGACCGCAACATATTGGAGACTAGATCAAAGCTGCCGGATGTATTATATCATGCTGATCGATCGGTACGTAAGTGGCTCATGACCATGTAATATTATTTATTTAAATTTCCCATCCCTTCGTACGTATTGCATGCATGGATGTATGCATGTGCATGTGTATATAATATTCAGAATCCGATTGCTTGTGTACGTACGTAATATATATCATATTTCAAATATTACGATTTACGGATGATTGAATCCGGCCGTATCACACCAGGAGAAGGAAATTCAACAGTTTGCAGGTAATGTTCCAAATCATCATGCATGTGACAGAACATTAATCCTTTTAGAAGTCGAGTGAACGTAGCGCGTGCAATATTCAATAATTAGGTAGGTGTTCTTAATAATTAGGCCACGATCAATGATATATATAGTAATTAATACATTGGGCCCACTTGTATGCTTATTTCCTTACTTCAATGGAGTAATGGGTACCAAGTATCGTCTCTTTTTTTCTTTTCACAAGCTTATAATTAACTGTAAATAGCTTACTGCATCTAGGATGGATCTTCTATTTCAAATCTGCAAGTATTATTTATATATGCTTGAAAACGATTCAAACCTCAAAAGCAAGTATGTAACTAGGGAGGAAACCTGCCTAATCCATGCATGCGGCAAGATCATGGACAATAAAATTGATGGAAAAACAACAATGCGAACCTGTTGGCTAATTGGTAAGAAAACTTGCCAATTAAATTAGTATGTGTATATATATACACACAGCTGAAAATATATACATATAAATAATATATATAATATATGTAACAAAGTAACGTCCATAAAAGAAAGGATTATATACAAAATATCTATATAAGTAATATTGATAACAAAAAAAGAATGAAAGATAACATCATTTAAAAGATTTCTTTAAGGTATATCTATTGATAATGGAGCCTTATTACAAAAAGGAAAATGAAGGTGTGCGGCAAGAAAATTGAGACATCAAACACGAAAAACTAGGAGAGATACACACAAATGTACGTAAAAGTAATAAATTTGATCACTTGGTGAAGATCATGATGTATGTATTGGCCATGGACTTAGCTCATCATCTGCCGTCATGATCTAATGGTTTCACGACTTGGGTCCTCATACTTTCAAGCCCAGCTGTTGTGATGGTAGAGGAAGAACCATTGTAGACATCAATGTTGAACGAGTGTATAGGTGGCCCAAGCAAGTTTTCAGTCTCCTCTGTATAAAGATCAGCCTTTACCCATGGATGTTTTCCCATAATTCTCAATCCTTCTAGCTCCATTGCCACTTCCTTCATAGTTGGCCTATCCTCCCCTCTTACACTTAAGCACCATTTTGCAATATTAGCAACTTCATCTATTGCATTAATATTGACATCATTGACAATTTGATCATCAAGAATTTGATGCAAGCGATCCTCTTTTACAGCAGAGTTAAAGTACATTGCCAAACTTCTATCATTTTCAGGCCTATCAAAAGAAAGCGCTTTCTTACCTGTTAGTAACTCTGCCACAACAACACCAAAACTGTAGACATCACTTTTTTCTGTAAGTTGGTTACTATAAAAGTATTCTGGATCTAAATATCCAAAAGTTCCTTTCACCAATGTAGATAATTCTGTTTGATCAAGAGGGACCAAAATTGAAGTTCCAAAGTCAGCCACTTTTGCTGAATAGTTATCATCTAAAAGTATATTTGCAGGTTTCACATCTCTGTGTATAATTGGCACGGAAGTTGAAGAATGCAAGTATGCAAGCGCCCCTGCAGTTTCTGATGCTATCTTCAAACGTTTTTCCCATGAGAGTGAGGATGATAGGTTTTTATCATGAATATGGCTAGAAAGAGTCCCATTTGTGATGAATTCATAGACTAGTAACGGGACCTCTGTTTCTAGACAACAACCTAACATCTTAACCACATTTCTATGGTTAATTTGGGTAAGCACAATAACTTCATTTATGAATTGCTCAATTTGAGTCCTATCACAAATTTTTGATTTCTTAATGGCAACAATTTTGTTGTCCGGTAAGACTCCTCTATAAACAGTTCCGAAGCTACCTTGGCCAAGAACTCTACTTTCATCGTAATTATTGGTAGCATTTTGAAGTTCTTCCGCACTAAAGATTTTGGCAGTCTCCATTGAAGCTCTATAATTTGAGAGTTTTTGTTGTAACAACAATCCACCATTTTGTTGGAAGAACTTCTCTTTTAGCTTGATAAGTTTTCTTCTTTCTAGTCCACAATATATTGAAGAACCTCCCACAAACAATCCTACGAGGCCAATGCTGATAGCTGCGGATATTCAAACATGTTATCTTTGTTTGCACCAACAATTCAACAAAGGTACTGCAAATCCAATAGGCAATTAAGTAGCTCATTCAAGACTTTGAGTTAAAACATAGTATGTGATTATCACAACATAAAATGGAAATGATTACTGTGAGAATTTCATTTCTTAAAACCTTTTAAGTTTTTAAGGGACTTTTAATATCCACCTTTTATTTCTTAATAGAAAGTAAATTTTTATTAGTTATAAATGCCCGACGAAATATATATACTACTGAAAGAAGACTAGTTGAAATTAAAATCATTAGCCTTACTAAAAAATTAGTAGTCTTTTAGTTTTGGGATTCTATAGAGTCATCATTTATATAAACTGGGGAATATAATAAATTTTATTGCGTTCAATTGTCTATGACATCATATTGCAAAAAAGAAAGAAAAAAGCTATAAAAAAAAAGGTATAAAACTGGCCTGGATTGATTTTTTTTGTCTAAATTATATAATACAAAGTAGATTTTATAATATTTATTGTGTTTTTAATACTGTTTGAGAGATTTAAACATGAGTACGAATGAAGATTATCCTTTAATTTATCATTAGTTTCCAGATTGTGCTAGCTCTTGCATTCAATATATATTATCAAATCTCAACAGTAAAAAAGCTTGAAGATATAAAATAAAAATACTCAATGGAGTTTTATTGGTGCTTTACATATAAGAATAGAATAAGAAAATATGTGCTCAATGTCCAGCCGGCAACGTTGACCAAGGAGGCCGGCCAGTTCGGCCGTTGACACAACCATTGACCAAGTAGCTAGGGATCCAAAGCCATAAGAATATTAGGTATTATATATGTACTAATTATTGGGTTAAAAAATAATTATAATATATTATATATATACTTACCGAGCGGAATAATGATATTAATGCTAGATTTGTTGGCCCGTGCTGTAGGTCTGCAACCTATTCCACTTGTGATCTTCCCATCACCTTCGTATCCGTCGTGGCAAATACAGGTAAAATTTCCATCAGTGTTCTTGCATGTTGACGTAGTGGTATTGCAGGAGTTCGGGTCTGCTTCGCACTCATTTATATCTGAATTATCGGAGCAATAATACAAACGATTGAACTATTTCGAACCGGCCATTAAATACATTAATATTTTATAAGGAAATTGATTATACTATATATACACGTATATGTGACATATACAATCAAAACCAAGAACGTCATATGAATAAATTCAAAATTCAGGCATACATTGATCTTTGGAGTTTCATTTCATTTGAACGTGTTCATTAATTTGTTAAAATATTATTGGAGAAGCTTTGAAACTCGTACCTTGGCAACCATCCTCTAGGTATGGATTTCCTTCGTAACCTTCATTAATGCACTTGCAAAGATATCCATCACCGTTTGGGGGATTATAACATTGGCTGTTCCTTCCACATACGTAACCCGGCTGGTTTTTGGCAAATTCACATGTTGTATCACCGATTGCCCAATCAAGAACCATTGGATAGGTCTTATTCCCTCGCAGGCTTACAAGATAATCAGGGGAGAAGTTGAACCCGTCTTGTTTAGCCACAAAAGCATAGCTGCATGGATTGAATTGAATGACATATGTGTGATTGTTATAGCTGCGTGCATCTAAGGTAAAGTTCTTCAATCCTTTCGGAATGTCAACCTGGCAACACCCAATTCCAGAGCAAGATCCGCTGAAGACATTTCTAGGACTTTGACATGTAGAGGTGCAGCCAATGGAGAAGGGTTCATTGTATTGGAAAGCATTGAGGAAGGCGTAAGTGTCACAGCCGACGGCCACGAACTTATTTTTGGTGTTGGAAATTGTGAAATCTCTGACACGGAGAGAGGGTTCATTGTCATACTCAAGCACATCGCTTGAGTTTTCAAAACACTCGAAGGATATAAAATTCATGATATCAAGCTGACCATCTATGGAAATGTTGGTGACAACTATATTTCCCAACAGTAGTTGGGGTGGGCTAGAGGAATCGTTACAATCTAGCCAAAATTCTTCATTTAGGGAGCAATCTGTTGTTGTACCAAATGGATAACGAATTTCGACATCTCCGCACCGATCTAGGCAGTTAGGCTTGGGTAATGGAGCTGCTACTGCTGCAGCTGCCAGTTCTGACAATATCAGAACAACACATGTAATTTGCAAGAACATCCTTCGAAAACCGATTGATATTGCTCACTGTGTTTCCTTGAGGATACAAGTTCTTATGTTAAATTCAAAGGAAGACTTCTGAGAGATTCTGGATTTTTAATTTAAAGGATGGAGGCATATATATATAGATCAGGAGGAAGACCCACTCCGCGCATGACTATGATATTGGACTTTTATTGCATTAAACCGCTGTAGAAGTGGGGCCTGCACGAGGTAGCTGTGATTCGGAGGACCTCGAGTGAAAAAACTATAACACAATTATATATATTTACGTCAAGCCTTTCAGTTTTTATATCATGACAACTAAAACAATTGCCTCAAAAAGTTGTTCCGGCTACAATTGCCTCAACTAAATGATGTTAATGACCCTATTGAAATAGAGATGCTAGCAATTTTGAGAGGCGTCCAGTTTTGCTTTCCCCTTGGAATCTCTCATTTGGTTATAGAAAGTGACTCCTTACTAATGGTGAATGCAGTGCAAAGTGACTCCATATCAAGATCCCTCCACGGCAATCTGGTGCAACAGATTAAGCTACTAATGTTACGATTTCCTTGTTGCTCTATCCAACACAACAGCCGTTTAGGCAATGGTGCAGCCCATGAGTTGGCTAAACTTGCATGGAATACAGATGATCTGATAACTTGGTGGGCTTCTTATAATCCCAAATGTATTGAACAAGTTGTTTGGTCAGATTCTATGTTGTAATCTTTTCTTATTAATGAAAGCAGTTTCTATTATCAAAAAAATAAAAAAAACCATCGTTTAACATATTTTTGCGCCAAAAATTGGTCTGTTTCCAGCGACCAGTAATCGCTGGAAAAAACTCAATACTTTGCCACTATCACAAAAAATGCCAGAAATTCGTTTACTTGGTTCAACAATTGGACGTTCCGGCAATAGAAAATTGACGTCAATAATTTTTTGCACTGACTTTCTGTCGCTGGAAAAAGACTTTTTTTCGTAGTGTCTAAAAATATCTCATCTCATCTCACTATCAAACTTGAGGCCGGCCTAGCCAGACAACTTTGTCTAAGACCCCATGCATGCAGTGCTCGATCCAAAATTAATGACCCTGAATATATAAAGAAGGCTATAGCTAAAGAAGTCATTTCGTATGGATAGGAAATTAGGAAAGCGAAAAAAAAAAAAAACTCTGTCTCTCTAGGTCTTCCGCCCAGAGGATGGCCTCCGCCGGGGCCCCCTGCCTCCGCATGGGAGGCCAAAGTCCTTTGAGAACATGGTTTCCCAGCCCTCTCTACCTCTTCCTGAGGTGGAGATCCCCCTCCGACCACCGAAAATCATTGATGGGGAAATGTGTATTGTTTTCTCTAAGGAAGAATTAGAGAAGTCGGCTCTGCCTTTTCGATTTTCTTTGGTCCTGAAGTTCCTTCGGCAACGGCCAAGTCTTGATGCCATTCGTTCCTTCATCCAAAGCAACTGGGGCTTGATAAACAACCGATTGTCTCTCGCATGCGTAAACCACACCTGGTGTTTACTCGATTTGCGCAGGAGGAAGATTTTTTGAAAGCTTTTGCTAGGGAGGCCTGTGATGTCAATGGGGTTCCTTACCGAATGTTCCAATAGAGTACTTATTTCATTGAAGAGATGGAACCGTCCTTGGTCCCTGTTTGGGTGGTTTTCTCGGGATTACCCCTAAATTTCTACCATGAATCTGTTCTTTAGAATCTGTCTTTGCCGATTGGGAGGTTTATTAAGCGTGATAACAGTACGAGATGTGCTACGCGTACTAACGGGGCTCGTGTGTGTATCTAGATGAATGCAGCTCTGAAGCCTATGGATGGCTTCTGAATTGGGAGGCCGCGAATGCCAGGAAGCCGCTATCAAGAGGTAATTTATGAAACGCTTCTTGAATTTGTATTTCCTGTAATATGCAAGGTCATAATCTAATTACGTGTAAAAAGGAAGAAGTGATGACAAATAAAAAAGACGGAGGTCAGCAGGGAAATGGGAGAGAAGTGAAGAGATGGGTGAAAAGAATAAATAATGGTGGGGGACCTAGTGGAGAAGAGGAAGGATCTATGTATCATAGTGAGGACCAGAAGTTGGCACTGGGAGCTGAGGTAGTTGAGGAAATATTTGTTTCTAAGGATAAGGTTATGGCACAGAAAGGTAGGGGAAGAGCGGGAGCAGGCAGGAATGGACCCTCTTTTATTGCTAGACAGGGTGTTTGTCTTAGACCAACCGAAGGAAGTGGAAAGGGGTCCTGGTATTGCTATTACAGTAGTGGAGATTGAGAAGAGTGGAGTTGCCATTTGTGAGCTGGAAGATTTGCAACAATGTGAGGGGCTTCAGGATGCGGTTGGCAGATGGGTGCCTTTCTTTCTGATTCGGAAGTCTTGATTAGCCTAAACCACTTACAAAGGGAGAAGATGTTCTTTCAGATCCTGATGATAGAGGAAATAAGAGGGAAAGGTGGGAAATAGAGTTCGAAGTTCGGTTAAGGCCAAGAGCAGGCCTCAAAGACTTGATTTATGAATCTAGTTTTATATTGGAATCTTATAGGGCTAGGCACCTCTCAGAGAAGGCTGTTGAAATTGGTAAGGAAGCTACAACCTAGCATTGTGGCTATTGCTGAACCATTTGGTAATGATAGCCGCATGAAGGTTCTACAACAAAGGCTCTTGTTTGAGGGTTGTGTTTTTAATGAGGAGGTCGGAGGTAAGTTATGGGTGCCATGGAAAAAAGGGGTATGTGTTTCCATAGATAGTTTAACTAATCAAAGTGTTTTTGTGGTAGTTCAGGAGAATAATGTTAAGTTTGTTAGTACCTTTATTTATACAAAGTGTACGTATTTGGGAAGAAGGAAGCTTTGGGAAGATTTATCACAGATGAGGCATGGATCCATTCCTTGGATTGTGTTGGGTGACTTCAATGTCATGAGTAGTGATGGTCAGAGGATAGGTGGTAGGCCGAGACCAATTATTGCTTTGAAGGAGTTTAATGATTTTATAGATGTGGTGGGGCTGGCCCAGTTGAAGTTTGAAGGTAATTCCATGTCCTGGTGTAATGGTCACCATGGAAGTGATAGGAGTTGGGCAAGATTGGATAGGGCTCTGGTAAACTCATCGTGGTTACTGAAGTTTCATGAAACTAGTTTAAATTATCTTCCAAGACTTATGTCTGATCATTCTCCTATGGTGGTCTTTTTGAAAATCCAATACCAGGGCTATGGTTTTCATCCTTTTAAATTTCATAATATGTGGCTCTCACATGACAATTTTCAAGATTGTGTGAAGGGGGCTTGGAGGAATCCACAGTTTGGCTCGGGTATGGTCTGGCTGGCTAAAAAATTCAAATTCCTTAAAGGAGTGTTGAAGCGGTGGAACAAGGAAGTTTTTGGGTGGACAGGTTCACATATTCACCAGTTGGAAGAAAGGGTTCATGTTTTGGAATTACAACTTCAGAATGGGCCCTCGGAAGATACAAAATTTGATTTGGTAGCTACTAAGGTGGAGCTAGCTACATGGGTTGGTCGGGAAAAAACTAGGTTGGGGTAGCAAGCTAAACAAACATGGATTGAGCAGGGCGAGACTAATGCTAGTTTCTTTCGTGCTGTTTCTTCTAGGTCCCATAAGGTGGTTAAAGAGATGAAGTTGAGTAATGGTGTATGGCTACAATCCCCTGAGGTAGTGCATTTTGGTGCAGTGGAGTTTTTTAAAAAATATTGGAGTCTTCTCACTCAGGGTCATTACTAGATTTATCCTTTTTGGTGGACAAAGTGGTAAGTGATTTTGATAATACTCAATTTTTAGAGTTTCCTTCAATCCAAGAAGTTAAGGATGTTGTTTTTTATGTTCTTATTGATAGTAGCCCAGACCCAGATGAGTTTGGGTTTGGTCTCTATAAGTCCTGTTGGGATATTGTTGGTGGTGAGGTTGTGGAAGCGGTTCATGATCTGTTCAAGGGTTCACCATTTCCTAGATTTTTTTTCTTCTTCCTTTTTGGTGCTTATTCCTAAAGTGAAAAATCCTCATTGTTCTGAGAAATTTTGACCTATTAGTCTTTGTTCAGTTTTTTACAAAATTTGTTCAAGGATTCTAGTGGGTCGGTTGTCACCTTTTCTTCTTAGAATTTTTTCACAGGAGCAGGGAGCGTTTATTCTAGGGAGGAGTATTTTTGAGAATATCAGTTTGACACATGAATTGATTCAAAGCATCAATAAGCCAAGTAGGGGAGGCAATGTGGTTTCAAAAATTGATATGGCAAAGGCGTATGATAGTGTTGATTGGAACTTTCTGATTCATGTTCTTTCGGCATATGGGTTTTCGGAGCCTATTTGTTGTATGTGTCTCAAATGTATTTCCTCTCCTTAGTTTTCTGTTGTTATGAATGGTATCCTCAAGGGTTTTTTTCAAGCAGAAAGGGGACTGAGACAAGGAGATCCTATTTCGCCTTATCTTTTTATAGTTGTAGAGGAGATACTGTCAAGGCTATTGAGGCAAAATTTTCTAGATGGATCTATTGGTGCTTATTATCACCCAAGAGGGACTCTGCTTGTTTCCCATCTTTTATTTGTAGATGATATAGTGATCTTTGCGAATGGAAGCAAGCCTTCTTTAAAAGCTTTATCTATTACCATGGGAAAGTATGAAGATAGGTCTGGCCAAAGGGTGAGTAAAGAAAAATCCTCTATTATTTTTTCAAGAGACATCATTGCTTCACAGCATAGGTTTTTTTTTGTAGGCTACTAGTTTTTTTGAAGGCTCTTTGCCATTTAAATATTTGGGAGTTCCTATAGTTGCAGGTAGGCTCAAAGCCTCCCATTTTGATGAGATGGTTGGCAAGATTCGTGACAAAGTTGGAGGGTGGAAAGCTCGATGCTATCTAGTGGGGCTAGGCTTCTTCTTCTTAAGCACGTGCTTGGAAGTCTCCCTATTCATATTCTATCCATTTTGCAAGTCCCTAAAACTGTCTTGACAATGCATAACAGATGTTTCAATAATTTTTTTTTGGGGCTTTCTTGAAGGAAAACCAAAGAAACATTGGAAAGCTTGGGAGATGATGTGTAAGCCGGTCCATGAAGGTGGGATTGGGGTGAGGGATTTGAATGATATGCAGAAGGCTCTCCACATGAAATTTGCGTGGAGGATCCTATTTGAAGATTCTTTCTGGTCACATTTTTTTATGGCAAAGTATGTGAAACAGGAGCATGTCTCTCTCTTGAATCCAAACAAAGGTAGCAGATTTTGGAGGATGGTGTTCCAAGGTATTATAGATGTTATTGCTCATTCTAAATGGAAAGTAAAGGAAGGGGAGGTTTCCTTTTGGTATGACAAATGGCTTGGTGATGAACCTATAAGTGCAACAAGGGATGTGGTGGAGCTTCCAAGGCTTAAAGTAAGGGAATGTAAGTTGGAGGAGGGGTGGGATATGGAGCTTCTTCTAAGGCTGGTTGGGTCACAAAAATCGGAAGAAATTGTGAATTTTTGGGGTAGGCAAAAACAAGGGAATGATTTGTTAATATGGGTAGGGAAAGAGGATGGAAGTTTTTCCATAAAAAGTGTGTGGAAATGTGTTAGAGTGAGAGCTCCTACGATAATGTAGGCGGGATTGGATTTTGCATCCTTGTATGACGAAATTTATTTCGACAACTATGTAGAAAAGTATAAATAATGCTCTTAGTGTGGATAATAGATTACGTCGAATTGTTATCTCTATTATTTCAAGATGTGATTGTTGTGACAAAGGAGGATATGAGGATATTAATCATGTGCTAGCATTTGGGGAGGTGGCAAAGGGGATTTGGGATAAATATGCAACCCAAGTGGGGTTGGCAAGGCATTCTTATCACACCTAGAGAGAAACAGTGCAGTACTGGTTTAATAAAGCCTCTAATACAATGATCAAGGGCCAACTTCTTGGTATCATCCCATCACTTGTTACTCGGCGTTTATGGACTCGAAGGTGCAATGTTAGAATGGATAATAAGTATGAATCAGTGGAGGAAGTTCTGAGGAGTATTAAATTCTAGATAGTGAATATTAGTGAGAAATTAAAAGCTGTCAAACCTATGTCTAGACAAGATGAAATGTTGTTGGCTGGTTTAGACCTCCCTTATAAACCGTGTCGTACAAAGCCGGTCCATGTAGTGCAATGGAAAAGGCTTCAACCCGGATGGTTGAGGCTTAATGTAGATGGAAGCAGTAGGGGAAACCCGGGTGCAGCAGGTGCAGGGGGTGTGATTCGAGACGACAAAGGCAAGATGATTTCCTTTTTTTCCCATTCTCTTGGCAATGGTACTAACAAATTTGCAGAGTTTTTGGCATTTCTAAATGGGGTAAAAATGGTTCGGTGATGTAGAATTTTAAGAATTGAGTTGGAAATAGATTCAAAGATTGTAGTAGATTGGGTTCTCTCTTCTAAATGCGGTGTTTGGTACCTAGAAGATTATTGGGAGGAATTCATGTCCCTTTTAGAGGAGATCACATTCACTATAAAGCATATTTATAGATAAGGGAATGCACCTGTTGATTTGCTTGCCAGAATGGGATTGGAAGGTATTTCGAGTAGTTGGGACTCGTTGACTAGAATTCCACCCTTTGCGCCGCCACCCACGGCCAACCACCACCACCACTAGCTTCACCGACCTCTCTAGGCCCTACCCTATCAATTTCGGATATTAGTTTGTCTCCGTTGAAAAGTGAGTTTTTGAGACCCACGGCCACAGTATATTTTATACTATTTCGTTGCTGAGCTGCCACATTTTGCACCACCATGATCCTTCGGAAATTATTATATAGCACTGTAAGTATTTTTCCAAAGAACTATTGTGATTTAAATATAATTTTGCACTAACTCATATTATTGTGAACTGGTTGGACATACCGGACTGAGTCCAAGGAGTTCGGAGGTTGGATGAATTGTGGACGGAGTTGTGTGTTTGGTTGGTATTGTGAATTGTTGGTTGTTGGTTTTAGTGTTGTTCATGTACATGGCATATTGCACGCATGATCATGTTTGTAAAGGAAACTGGGTTTTCGTTTACGTGCATGCATGTTCATGTGTTTCATGAAAACTGGGTTTTCATGTGTTAAAGGATTTTCGGTGCGTGTGTATCATGACCCCAAGCCGGGATGGGGCATTATCTCGGTGGAGCTCCTCTGGTCACTCGGGAGCGGAATATACTGAGTGACGTCCCCTGGATTGTTGCTGGGCGACGATGGGATCGGACGAGATGGTCTCGTGCCGACTCTGTGGCCCCTCTGCTGGCGGGGGCTAGAGGATGCTTGGCCACGAATGCACTGGGCGCGGAACTGGGCATCGCTCGTTGCGTAGTGGGTGCTTGGCCACGAACGCGCTGGGTGCGGAACTGAGCATCGCTACGAAGCCAGGACGTGCGGATGATCCCTAGGGGAGATCATGGTGCATTGGTTAATGGAATAATGGGCTGTTTTCTGGAAAAATAGCGTGTGTTGATTAAAAGGATTTTATGTGATTCATTTTCTGGGAAAATGAGGTTTTATTGATTTGAGTCATTTTCTGGGAAAATGACGGAATATTATTTTTGGGCCAAAATGAAATTTTGGCTTGTGTTGGAAAATATCTATTTTCGGGGAAAATAGTATTTTTGAATTTAATGCATATTTCATCATATGCATGCATGTTGGTCGCATTAATGTATTTTTATCGCGGAGTTGTTTAGTTTATATTTACCTGCGGTACCATTTTGTGGTAACGCAGATTTCGATGCAGATGAGGCTGAGGGTGAGCCTAAGGATTCGGCTCCGCCCGAGGAGTGATCTGGGATCACTCGTTTTGGTTTGAGACTTGTAAAATATTTATTTTGGATGACTGTATAATTTTTAAACCTTTTACTGATTGTTTAAATTGTATTAACCTTTCTGGTACTTAGTTGACTTAATTATCCACTGCATTGTTTATTATACACTGTTGCATGTACACACACTTGGCACTATCGTTGGGATGTGTGACCCTGTTGTCACCATCCTGGCGTCTCGATTCTCGTGTCTCATTTCATAGGGGTCGGAGGCGCTATAGGTGGTATCAGAGCAGTTCGGCTCTATGTAAAACCACATGTCCAATAACATAATTCATAGTAAAACCATTAAAATAACATACTTCAAACCAAATAATTTCAAATCACAACTTTAAAACTTTCTGGTACTCCACCAAATGACAGGGAATGTCACTATGAATCATCAGTGGGCTAGACTGACATCACACTTTTGCAAAGTCGAATATGATTCAATGTATATAATTAGATGAGTTATTCTATTTTTAGGTCGGTATGTAGAATATATCATCCGTATTACTTAAATGTTAATATTTGATTCTTAAGATTCAAATTTTAAATTTTATCTTTCAATTCAAATTATGTTATGTAGGCATGAAGTTACTAGATTTGACCTATATATCGGCTTGTTAATAGGCTTTTTCATAAGGAGACTGTTAGGGCCACCAAAAGGTGGTACCAAGATTTTTAATCGAGAAGTGTAAAATGCATTTTTTTAAGCATATTTTAAATCTTTTTAAAGAATTCAAAAAATCACAAACTTATTAAAAAATACTTCCTACCATTAAGTAAAAAAAAAAAAAAACGCACACACACACACAATAGATATCCTTTCTCGATGGCTTTTCCATGTGGGATAAGCATTTCCCTCTTCATAATTAGACATTAGTTTAGTTTCGAGTACAAACATATATAAATATATATATATAAATATATATATATATATATATTATATGTATGTATATTGAGATTAAATAGTAATTAATTAATTAATATCTTGATTCTTGAAGTAATTGACGAATAATGTAAACGGAGTAATTGATCACTTTGAATGCATGCAATCACACCCTAATATTCTTACCTCTCTTCCATCTTGATTTCTAAATTGACTAATTTTCTTGTTTTTTTTCTATTTCGTTTTTAAAATTAATAAATTTCTAAATTGACTAGTTTTCTTGTTTGCTTTGTATTAATTATATATAATGACTTCATATAGAAATTTCAACAAACTAATTTTCGTGTAGATGACCATTCAAAACAAAGTTTTTTCTCCATGTGAATGCTCGGCAAGGACGACTCCCATACTTCCATAGAATCTCCTTCTAAGAGCATTAGTCACTTGTAAAGGGAGAAAATTAACTGCGAGTCATGCCCCATTTGCTTCAAACACTACAGGGTCCATTATATAAGCTTTTCATGCGTATTTATATATGTTATTATGTTAAGGTTAAAAGGTTTATCCAATCCAAAGTTTGAAAAATCAGAATTGGGTAAGGACTGATTTAATTAATTGAGTGATTTATAACAATTTTGAATCGGTTATTTCAATGTTTGAAAAAAATATTAAAAATCAATATAATGCAATTCAAATTGTTTCGTCAACAAATGAAGAATAGTAAGAAAGCCAAATATGAAATGAAAAATTTTTGTGAACAATTTAGCCTTCCTCATATTGCTACTTCTAGACAGAAGTACAAATACCATGATAAATTTTGTAAACCTCACGCCAAGAAAAGTAGTAACCGTGATGATTTTTATAAAAAACTATATAATTTTTACAAGAAAAAATCTTTTGGTAAGAAAACGAGTTTTCACAATCCTTCAAAAGTAAAATGATTTAATTGTGGCAAGTCTGAATATTTTGCCAATAAATGTACCAAAAATCCCAATAAGTTCAAAAATAAACTTGATCAATTAAACATTAATGATAATGAAAAAAAAAGATCTGTTTCGACTCTTAGAAACAAAATCCTCTGCACATCCGGCATTAATGAATTCAGTTCAAGTAATTCTGAATATCACTTAGAAATTGGCGATTATATTAAAGATTTTTCTAAGAATATCATTCCCTAATATGTTTCTCCAAAATCCCTAATATGAGTTTCTCAGTCATATTTTTAACAAGTACAAAGGAAATCTTAAAACAAACATTATTCTGATATATATGTATATATATTAATCGAGAACCACTTAATATCATGTAGAATGAATATGTAATAGATTAAGGTGCGCCATATTCACCCTCCCAATTAACATCTTCTGATCACTTCTTTTAAGCTTTCTTCTCTCACTCGTAGTATATATCGTAGGTTCCTGCCTCCTTGAAAATAATTCACCAGTGATAATGTAAAAAAAATTTGTTGGTATATCCTAATGAATAAACTTCGGGCCGGATTAATCTTGGCGTTTTAACTTGTTCAAAATTAGTTTAAGTTCCAGCATTATTCGGAACGTATTAATTTGGAATGATCAAACGTATAATGATCATTGATCGAAATGATCAAACGTATGATCATTGATCGAATTAACACTTGAAATTCTTTGACGTTATCTTCACTTAATTAATTACAATATTGGAACATTTTCCACTTTGCATAACTCAAACAATTAATTTAATTTGGTTGCGACTAGGACATAAACTTGGATAGTAAGTCAAGGTCATGATCATATGGGGTTGTCATTGTTGAACAGATACTTTCATATATACCGCGAGTCCATATATATTACTGTAATATATATAAGATCGTGGCTGAATATGACCGCAACAAGCATATTGTAGACTTGATCAAAGCTGCCGGATGTATTATATCATGCTGATCGATCGTTACGTAAGTGGCTCATGACCATGTAATATTATTTATTTCAATTTCCCATCGATCCCTTCGTGCATGTGTGTAATATTTTATTCAGAATCCGTACGTAATATCATATTTCAAATATTACGATTTACGTATCACAGCAGGAGAAGGAAATTCACCAGTTTGCAGGTAATGTTCCAAATCATCATGCATGTGACAGAACAATATTCCTTTTAGACGTTGAGTGAACGTAGCGTGCAATATTCAATAATTAGGTAGGTGTTCTTAAATAGGCCACGATCAATGATATATATAGTAATTAATACATTGGACCCACTTGTATGCTTAAAGTCCTTACTTCAATGCCGGAGTAATGGGTACCAAGTATCGTCTCTTTTTTTCTTTTCACAAGCTTATAATTAACTATAAATAGCATACTGCATCTAGGATGGATCTTCTATTTCAAATCTTCAAGTATTATATATGCTTAATTGAAAACGATTCAAACCTCAAAAGCAAGTATGTAACTAGGAAGGAAACCTGCCTAATCCATGCATGGGGCACTACAACATAATTGCTTTTTAGAGACAGTTGGGAAATTGTGACAGTCTCCAAATTGTCACTAAAAAATATTTTCTATGACGGTTTCTAGAAACCGTCACTAAAGACAAATGAAATTTTTTTTAACATTCGAACGTAGGGGAAATTGACATTCGAACGTCACATTAACGTTTGAATATTGAGGCTACCTATGTGCGAACGTGAAATGTTTTAACGCCAACGTTCAAACGTTAATTATAAATTTAAATTATTATATGCTTCTAGTTTAAAAATTATGTGGTTTTTCTAGTGCATAATTTGTGAATAAGTCTAAAAAAATTGTAATATATATTTATATATACAAAATTTGTAAAATATAATTATATATTTTTATATATAAATACATATTGATGTTTATATATATTTGAAGTGTAGTGATTTAGTATTAAAGTTGAAAAATATAACATTAAAGAAGATTGAGAATTGAAATTAAAAAATAATAGATATATTAAATAATATTGGTCCTTACATAGATTAAAAGCAAAATACAAAATATGATAGAATTTCGTAAACAATACTCATACGAATGCAATGTTCACGAAATTCATACCCATATCTCCTCAGCCAAGGTATCAACCTTCTCATTGAGGATATCTACACGATGGGCTATCTTGGTGACAAATTCCTCTACAGCCACGATCTGTCGATTGATATGTGCAATTAGCTATGAGATCACTGCATCAACCTAAGTAGGCCGCGCATCTCCTGCAAATGTACTCGTCGGCTGCGTCGAAGGAACTAGATCCGCTATAGGGGTGGCTGAAGTCAAGGATACTCCATCGCCTGTCCAATGCTACGTCAATGCGTGCTCATGTCGAGGGAGCTCATCTGATCTATGACTCGCTCCTCCAGTTGGAGTGGCACTCTCCGAGCAAGTAATAGCTAGCTGATTATGACATTGTGTGGGAGGTTGGCCGTGGAGACGATGCTTGCCTTCTAATGAATCCTCTCAAAGATGCGTAGTGACAAATCGATGGGATCTCCACGTGCCACTCGTATAAAAAACTGTGCCTGAATCCTACTAAATGTGGTCTTATGTGCCACAAGATCCAAGTTTGTTTCAACAATAAGCTGCAACATAAGGAAGAAAGGTAGCAGATGCATTTGGTTGAAGGTGTTTTTCCTCTCGATTTACATGCGGTCTCTCTCGGTAAGGATGTAGAAATCCTCGCCTCGGTCATCATCCCGAGCCTCACAGTCAGTACCCTTGGCCTCTTACCGGTTTGCATCTCTATCTGATGATTGCTCAATTGGGCTAGTAGATGATGCAGAAGTGCCTACATTTGCATCAAGTCTACCTTGTGCAAATGTAGATGTGTGAACCACGGCTGTGTCGCCAGTCTGAGAGTCAGTTGTAGTCAATGTCTCAACTACTTAACGAATCCCAAGGAGCTCAGCCATGACATCTGGTGAAATCTCAAACAAAACACAACGTACAGACATAGTGTGAGAGAATGCATCCTGAGACATGGAGCACATCCCCATATATAACTCTTGAACCATTGAGGGGTATACATTCTCCCTTAATGTGCAGATATTTCCTCAGTCTCTACTGATGAAGACATCTCTGAGGCTCATCTGCTCCCATCTAAGCTCGTGGAACTCATTCATCAGGATCTCTCGTTCCACCATAATAGTACGAGTTCCGATTCGAGTAGTGTGTTGAGTGGCTCTTTCCCTCCCCCGTTTCCTGGTATGCAAAGGATGAACCATATCCTTAAAATAGAAAAGGAAAAAAAAATTATTAGTACTATTGATGCATCTTTCGTATTAATTTTAAACTCCTCTGCATTAACGTTCGAACATAATATAACATATGTTCGAATGTTCAGATAAAACAATTAACGTTCAAACATAACAATTAACGTTCAAATGTATAATATACACATTCGAACATTAAGGGCATAATGACTAAGAATTTGGAAATTTGGTATGTTTGAACATTATGCCTTCCACGTTCGAACATAAAGATTTACGTTAGAGCGTAAAATATACACGTTCGATCGTGGAAGACAAAACAGCGAATAAATTGAAAAGTAGTACATTCGACCGTTAACATTCAACGTTCAAAAGTAAATGTTATGAAAAGTAATGTTCAAATATACAAAATATACGTTCGAATGTGTAAGGCATAACGACTATGCACTTGAAAAGTCATATGTTTGATCTTTCTGTCAAAATGTTCAAACGTTATGATACAGAATAGTCATTCTTGTAAATCACATATGACGGTTCTAAGTGGCCAAATGCCACCATAGAAATGAAGTATAAACTTCAAGAAACTTTTATACGGTAACTATTTGGCCAATGGCAACCTGTGGTGGCCGAAAAATTGACTTGAAAATTCGGCTACCACTAACATTCGGTTTTGACCATTTTCCTACTAAATCTTAAAAACAAAACATTTAAGAGGACAAAAGAAGGATAACTACCTTTTTGTGACGGCTGTGGCAGTGTTTGACAATGGCGGTGACGGTTTGTGGCAGCATGCAATGGTGGAGAGATAACGGTAACAATGGGAAAATGACGTTTCCTATTTCAGTTTTGGGCTTATATACATGAAACGTTCGAACATCATTCTGTGCCACGTTCAAACGTTTTGCGACTAAATTTAATTTATAACTTTAGGAACCTAATTTAAGTTAAAATTTAAAACATTTAATATGGGAATAAATATTTAATATTTAATAAGTATATATAATATATTCATACTTGTTTAATTAGAATATGATTATTATGCAACTTATATGTAAATAACTTAACTATATATAAAGTATAATGTACATATAATAACTATAATTAATAATAACTTAGTAAATATTCCTACCATTGTGAGGTTCCAAATCATTATATTATTAAATATAATAATATATAAAAAAAAACAAAGAAAGTAAAATACTATTCAAGAAAGAAGTCTTAAACCCATCAAATAAATAGAGAGTTGGAATAAATAAATATACTTATTTAAAATAAAATAGAGAGTAAATAAATAATGCTTAATTAGAAATGATATACTTATTTTCTATATAAATAAATAACTCACTCAATTAAGTATATAAATAATAGTAAACATTTTAGACATAATAACTAATTATAACTAATATGTGCTTATTTTTTTAAGTAATTAAAATAAATCAACTTATAACTTTTGTTATAATATAAATAATAAGAAATAAATAAGTATCAATTATAATAATAATTATATAATAACAATTAAAATTACATAGGTAGCATTTAATAAGTAACTAAGATATATAATACCAATAGTACTTATAATTTAGGAATAATAATCTGAGATCAATCATTATAGTATTTCGCATAGGATAGCTTCAGCCAATCCAAGATTACTATAAAATACTTTGTTGCCTGTTGAATAATCTGAAATTTCTTTTCCATAACTAATAATTTTTATTTTTCTAAATTAACAATGTCAAACTAATAGTAATGTTATATTGTTAAACTAGATAGAGATGAAAGAATATGCTCACAAGCTTCCTGTCTTGTAGACAACGTGTGAGAATTATCTTGAAAAAATGTCAATCAAATTGCTTGACTGTCAAAGTCTCTCAGGCATTTAGAGTTGTCAAGGCCGGAGAGTTTATGACAATTAAGTAATTAGACTAAAATTTAGATATTTCTTTAAAATCATTCTCCCTCGTTGTCTACTGATAGGAAACTTATGAACATAGTCTTCCATCACTCTCTAGTTTAACAATATAATACTACTATTTGTTTGACATTGTTAATTCAAAAAACATGGAAATATTATTTGTAGTGTTTTTTGATAGATATTGTGTGACATTGCATAAATAATAAGATCCATTTGAGAATTAGTGTACATTTAGGTGTCCACTAATTCCTGAATTATCCAGTGTGGACAGTTTGAGATTATATTATTTGTATTGTACATTCTTGTTACTCCTACTGAAAACGTTTAGGATGAAGTTTCAGTGTCTTCCTCTACTGTTCTTTGGATATACTGTTTGTATGGTCACAATCCCTCTATGTGAACATGTATACTTGAAAAACTATGGGGAGGTGCTGCTGAAATTTCTACTTACTTGAAAAGTAGTAGAGTGACAGAATATGTGCAATATGGATAAAATAATCTCGAATGGAATATGACCAATTACCTTATAAAAAAAGCAATGAGAATTGGAGCATAACATGTATATGAATTTTCTATGTACATGTTACTAATAGATAGATGTTTTTAGAAATAGTCAAAAGTTGGATGCATCTGGGCAATAAACTTAGAAAGGATTACACACCCTATACGCGTGGAGTAAGAATCTTCATTGATTTTGCTCGAACCTCTGCTGATAGTCGTGGTTACATTAAGTGTCCATATTGAGGGTATAAAAATTTGTGCGCGATAGAGTTGGCTGAAGTTGAAAGTCATATTTGTGAACGGTATGGATCTGCGTATACCTGTTGGGTATTGCATGGTGAGCCGTATGAACGGTTATCCAAATTATTTGCGGCAGCTTTATCCAGGATGCTGATTATGAGCGAGATGAGATGGAGGAGATGTTTGGTGACATTGAAGCTATGATGTTTATGGATAAGGTTGACGACAATGCCTCAAGTGGCCGAGGGACTGATTTTGAAAATTTCACTGTAATGTGGGAAGATGCAAAGTGCGGGCTTTATCCAGGTTGTACAAAACATTCTAAAATGTCATTTATTGTGTGGTTGCTTCACATTAAGTCATTGTGTGGGATGTCGATGAAAGCAATAGATATGGTATTGGACTTATTTAATGAGGTGTTTCCCGAAGGGTTTGCATTACCAAAGAACTTTTACGAAATGAAACAGTTGAGAAAGGGATTAGGTTTTGAGTACAAATCCATACTTGAATGCAAGAATAATTGTGTTTTGTTTTGGAAGGAGAACGAGGAGAAACAAGCATATCTTGTATGCGGAGAGTCGAGGTGGAAGGGTAAGAAAAACATATCGGTCAAGGTATTGCGATATTTTCCCTTGAGAACTAGGTTGCAAAGACTATATAGGTGTAAAAAAACAGCTCATGAGGCACCCAGCTGACTCACTTGCGTGGCAATCTTTTGATGATGAATATCCCGACTTTGGGATAGAAGCTCAAAATGTGCGCCTGGGACTCACAACCGATGGATTCAACCATTTTAAGAATATGAGTACAAGTTATAGCACTTGGGTTGATTTCATACAATCTTCCACCATGGAGGTGCATCAAGGCACCCAACTTTGTTAACTTTACTTATCCCCGGCCTGAGATTACCTGGGAATGATATTGACGTATTCATGTAGTCGATGATTGAAGTGCTGAAAGAGTTATGGGAAACAAGTGTCAGAACTTATGATGCATCCACGTCGACATCTTTTCATATGCATGTTGCGGTAATGTATACGATAAATGACTTTTCGACAATGAGAATCTTTCTGGTTAGAGTACTAAAAGGATGTTAGTGTGTCTGACGTGTAATAAACAAACTGCCAGTGAGTGGTTAAAATATTATCAGAAGTTGTGTTTCATAGGTCATCGACGTTATCTACCAGCAAATCATGCATGGAGAAGAGAATGTGCCAAGTTTGATGGGAGAGTAGAGGACAGAATTGCACCAAATGAGTTGTCTAGAGAAGAGATAGTGGAACAACTAGTACATGTTAGAGCGAATAATTTTGGCAAAGGTCAGGAAAAGAACAAGAGAAAACATGGTGCAGCAGAATTGAATTGGACAAAGCGTAGTATTTTTTTGACTTGTCGTATTGGTCGTTCTGCATGTTATGACGTAGTGTGGATGTATCGCATATAGAGAATAATATATGTGATAATATACTGGGTGCATTGATGAGCATCAACAAAAAGATGAAGGACACGATCAAGACGATGAAAGAGTTTGAGAGAATGGGAATCAAACATAATCTACATTTGCAGGTGGAAGGCAACAGGGTGGTCATGCCGCATGCATGTTTTACAATGATGAGAGAGAAGATGATGGACTTCTGCAAATGGTTGCAAGGTGTGAAGTTACCATATGGTTATGCTTCAAATATCGGTAGATGTGTGAGCCCTGATGACTAGAAAATTAGTGGATTGAAAAGTCATGATTGTCACGTATTTTTACAGAAGTTATTACCGGTGGGAATTTGTGGGAAGCTGACATCTAATGTACGTGTATTCATATCTAAACTTCGTTTATTTTTGAAGGACTTGTGCACTTGGGTAGTAAATCAAGATATCTTGTGGAAGATGAAAAAAGACATTGCTACTATACTATGTAAATTCGATCAGATCTTTCCACCATCATTTTTTGATCTCATGGTCCATTTAGCAATACATTTAGCTCGAGAGGTACTATTGGGAGGACCGGTGTAGTTTCGTTAGATGTATCCAATTGAAAGATATTTGGGTCGACTGAAATACAATGTTGGGAATAAAGCCAAAGCTTAGGATTCAATAGCATAGACTTATATACACGATGAATTGTTAACATTTTGCTCTATTTATCTTCATGATGCTGAGACACAATTTAATCTTCAAGAGTGAAATGCTAATCTTGCTGCTCTACCTCCTCGTGAGCTATCAGTGTTTTCTCAGAATGTACGACCACTGGGTATACAAACGGGTTATGATTTAATTGATGGAGAATTGGGTAAAGTTTGGTGGTATGTGCTAAATAATTACCAAGAGATTGATGACTATCTCAGGCAGGTCGTTGCATGCTTCAAAATTCTAGTTAAAAAAGTTTAACTATAACTTTTATGCTCAAAATAATATTATTTTGCACTTATATACAGTGAGTACATGGGCAAACTTAGGATGGAAGGCGTAGAGAATATATAGGCAAGACACGAGGAAGAATTTTCCAGATATTTTGAACAACGTGTATGAACTAAAATTATATATATGTTAGATTTTAAAACTTTTAACTCTGGATAACTTTTAATAAGTATATACTATTTCAATTGATAGATTTTGGAACAACGTGCTCGTGATCCCAGATTAGTTTCTCCTGAATTGTATGCATTGGCCCGTGGTTCCTCAAATAGAGCACTTTGATACACTGCATGCACGGTTTGAGGTTATAGATTCTGTACTCTGGACAGTGAATGAAATAGAAAGACTCAAAACTATGGTGTGTTGGTCAAGGGTAGTCATGGAACAGATAATATTAACTATTATCGGATTAAAATATCTAGGTGGATCTGAAACATATGTCTTTAAAAGTGATTGGTGGGATCTAAGCGGTGGTCAGGTTTCGATATATAGGGATATTCACTTTATAAGTGTCAATAATACATCTAAATGGTACGAAGATGCATTCGTATTGGCTTGTCAAGCTACCCAAATCTATTATTCGATTGATCTAATGAAAAACGCTAATGAAGATAGTGGAGAGATAACTTGGCAAGTCATACAAAAATTCGTCTCTCGAAATATATATGAAGTAGGAATGAGTGCGGATTACGAAAATAGTGGAGATGAATCTAACACTCCGATAGTAGAGGCCTACCAAGAAAATGGAAAGGGCATTAACCTGTTTGTTGACCTCGGTGCACTCGAGTTGCTCCCCTTGTGTAGAAATGACGTCCCACCTATATATCTTGACCCGTCCATATTAAATGATCATTCAATTCAAGTAAGTGAAGAACGAGAAGAAGAAGACAAAAAAGAATCCGGGGAGGAAGTGGATAAAGAGGACGAAGAAGAGGTTGATGATGATGTCGAAGATGTTATTAAGGGAGATTCTGAAACAAGCATGGAAAATACATCCAGAGATAAAGAATAAAAGTACGAAATATTTTATTCATGTAGGTGACTATAGAATATTATACTTTTCCATAATTTTTTATAATTAATTTTCTTTATCATATTAATCATTTTCAAGAATACCGCCAAAATGACAACGAAGAAATGTGCCTCCTCCGCCAAGTCCAAGTCCCAAACCCATTGAAGACTCCCCACCCGAGAAATTTGCTCCTGAAGATTAAGTTAACACACAAGAGAATGACAACCAGTCGACACCTACCGGTAAGAAAATGTTGTTGAAAATTAATTATATATTAATATTTTTGTCTTAATAACTATAATTATATTATTATCTATTAGTTGATGCATCCGCTCTTCGCAGTCGTGGCTATACGCGGCATTTCTCTTGAGAAAAATAGAAGGCACGAAAAACTCAACATCACCATTCCTAATAATTCCGCTGCAGGAGTGGATGGTAGTGTAGCAGCTCTTTCCTCCTGTTCTGACATAGTAGTTCGAGCTTATGCTTCATCTTATTTGCGATCATGGTGAGATGTTCCAAATGAGATTACGGAGCACATTCGGAGTCGTGTTCTGGTGAGTTTACTTTGAGAGTACATTTTTTTCACCTATATTACTATATTATATTTTTGACGTAATTCACTTGTTAGGATGAATTCGACCTCGACTTTGGCCGTAGCGAGGATTCTAGAACTTTGAATGAGTTGATGGCTACACTATTCTGACGTCACAGATGTCATGACCACTTCAAGAAATTTGAGACATTGGAAGAGGCCGCGCAGTCCCTTTCCAGTCGATATAGTTAGACGATTGGAGAAAGTGTAATGATCTATTCGCAACTCTAGATTATCAGGTATTCTAAATTTATATTCTTTAATTATTTACATTTATATTCGTTCAATATATTATATGTATATATATTACAACGTTTCTTAATTAATTTTGTAGCACTTGAGTTCTACAAATGCATAGAATAGATTCACTCTGAATGTCTACCATCATGCCGGTTCAAGGTCATTCCACCGTCTTACTGATAAAATGGTAATTGATAAATTATAGAATTTATTTATTTTTCTAATATTCTTTTATTTAAGTACTAACATTATCTTTTTAAAATTGCTAATTTTACTTTGTTAAAAACGTGATGATCCTTAAAACTTTTTCCTCATTCATGTCTATGTTGTTGCTCACACTAAGGAGCGTAGCGAGTGGATGGATCCTGCCACTACAGATTATTATGTAAGCTGTATCAATTTTGTTAAATAAATTATAAAATATGTGAATAATTTTTTTTATTTGTATTTCGTTTAATACGTTACTTATTGTGTGTTTTCTTTCAAATTGCAAGAAACAATGATGGAAATACAGTCAACTTCTGGGGAATCCTCTCCAAGTGACATAAACATATTCATACAAATGCTCGTGCCCAACTCTAGTATGGCAAGAGGTTTGAAATGATCTTTCAAGCATTCCGGTTTATCCTCCTCAATCTCATTGACTTCACAAATTAATAATCTTACCAAAGATTTAGAAGTTGCACGGCGAGAGAATGAATATATGAGGTCGAGACAGCAAGAGTTGGAGTCCCTCTTAGAGCAATAGTGTAACACCCCATATTTTAGTATATTTTTAATTGAATGATTATTTTTATTAATTTAAAAATTGATTCTCTTGTTTTAAATTTGTCAGATTTTTAATGGGTTTATTTTTATGATTTTTAATTTATGAAAATTAAATTTGATATGTTTCCTTAATATTAATTATTGTTATGCATTTAAATTTTTCATTATTTTAAATTAGTTTCTTGTTGGGTTTAATTATTTTATTTTCATTTAATCACTACGTTTAAATTATTTTATTTAACTTGCTGTTTTGAAATTATTTTCGTTTGATCATTTTTGTGACCCAAGATGTGAGGATTGGACCTCATTTCTTTCCCCTCACTTTTCTTTTTTTCCTTTTTCTTTTCTTCTTCTTTTCTTTCTCCCCATTTCTTTTCCCCTGCTCTTCCCGCGCCCGACGTCCCTTTCCCTAATCCCCGTGCGTTTTCTTCTTCTCCGCCCAGCTACCACCGTGCGCCGCCGTGTGCCTCACCGGCCCTTTCCTTCGCTTCCCCACCAGCCAGCGATCACCTCCCCCCATTCCCAACTCCTCTCGCGCCACCGTTAGCTCCAGTGCGTGGCCTCTAGCCACGACATTCCTTGCACCGTTGCACAGCCGTCGCACCACCTCCGACCACCATTTTCTCATCACATCATCATCGACCTCTTAGCAACCTAATGCACCATTCCTCAGCTCCGATCTGCCACCGTTGAAGTCCCACCATCAACATTTCCATTTTGAACATTTTGGCCTTAAACCGTCCGCTACGCGCCACCCATGGCCAACCACCACCACCACTAGCTTCACCGACATCCCTAAGTCATTCCCTAGCAATCTCGGGTCTTAGTTTGTCCCCGTTCAAAAGTGGGTTTTGGATACCCATGGCCACAGTGCATTTTGCGCTATTCCATTGTTGTGCTGCCACTTCTAGCACCTCTGTGATCTTTCAAAAATTATATTATAGGATTGTAAGTTTTTTTCCAAAGAACTTTTGAGATTTAAATCTATTTTTATGCTAACTCATATTTACTGTGAATTTGTTGGTTGTGCCAGACTGAGTCCGAGGAGTAAGGGGGTCGGTTGGATTGGATGATGGAGTTGTTTGTGTGATTGGTTTATACTATGAGATTTGTTGGCTGTTTCTGGTTTAAATATTGGTGTTTTGAGTTTAAAGTTGGTTATGGTGGATATTGGTGATTTTAGGAAGTGATGATATATTTTGGGATTATGAGGGATTTAAGTTTTGAGAAATTAAAATAGGTTATTTTAGAAGCTTAGGCTTAAATATCGAAATCCATGAATGATTGAAAACTTACGAAAATTACGTGATTATTTTTATAGGTGACGATTTACAGTCGACTCGACAATTTTTAGAAAAATTCTGAAAAGCTAAGTCGTCCGGGTAAGCGGGGTTCCTATGCTAGATTTGCATAAAAATAAAACGGGCTGAGATTGATTTTGGAAAATATGCATATTTTGTTATGAAAAGAGATTTGAACTGCCTCAGTTATTTGTTCTGCATTACTCATGAGATTCTATTTAAGAATAAAGTATTTTCTGGCATGACTGGTATAGACATGAGCTATTTTGCATTTTACTTCTGAACTGTGCAAAAGAGAGCGAATATGAAAGTTTGTGCATAAAATTATGTTTTGTTATTTCTGAAAACTTTGTTCTGTTCTGAAGATGTTCTGTACTCTGATATGATGTGATTTTTGAAAACTTTGTTATGTTATGAAGATGTTCTGTACTTTGATATGATGTGATTTCTGAAAACTTTTGGCATGACATTCTGAATCGGGATGTGGTTTGTGGATGGTGATCTATTTGACCTACCACGGGTGCTAATAGTGGCTTCTAGTGCACCCACTTTGGAAACAAAGTGATTTTTCTAGTGGTCTTTCTTGTGTGCACACTCGGGACTCCGAGAATAAATAAGGGAAAGATTCACATTCTGTTTCTACTCATTTAGCTACCTGGGTTTGCACAACCCTACCACGGGGGTTAAACATGGCCTCTGATGTGATATGATACTCTGGTATGATGGTGATAAGTTATGCTATGCCAAAAGACTTTGGATAAGAATATTTTCTGAAATCTTCACTCTAATATTTTTAATAACATATTCTGACTCTGCCTTCTGAAAATAAAAAGTGTTTTGTTCTGCATTCTGAAATCTGTAAATGCTCATGTTTGCATACTAGTATATGTTCTCTGCTTACTAAATTGTTGATAACTCACCCCTTCTTATCTCCAATATTTTCATATGATTTTTGGATATTTCAGCTGAGGATCAAGACTACGAAGAATTGGGTGAGATGACTTAAGAATAGAAAGCTTTCAATGAGTATTGGTGATTTTGATAATTATATTGTTGAAATGTGAGTTTAAGTGACATGTAGAGAAGTTGGTAAATTTTGGGGTTACTGTATTGAGGATTTTATATATGAGTATGTGTGGTTAATTAAATTTGAAGTATTTACATTTGAGTTTGAGCTTTTGGAAGAATATTAGCAATGTTGGAGTTGATTATCAGGTAACATGTGTTAACTCTCCGGACTTTCTGGGACGGGGCATTAGATAGTCTCCTTTAAAGATGTGTTTGCAGGACTAACAAAGAAACCAGGAGGAAAGAATACGCAGTGAAGTCCAAGAGCAAATGCAGCGGGCGATGATGGTGCGTATGAAGCGTGCTATGTCATTGCAACATAATCGCGTTGGGCGATAAAAGAAGGAGAAATAAGTTTTATCAATTTTATTAGTATATATATGTAATGCCCTGGTTTCGGATAGGTCGGAGAGTTGTTACTTGTCACTCAAAATCATGTCTCAATCATATAGTCATAGACCCAAAGTTTTCAATGACACATACAACTCACTATTTCAAATCAACTACTCCAAAATGAATAATCTAAAATACTCGAAAATCTCAAAATAAACCTCTACCTTCCAAAATACCCAATCTCCAACGCAAAACAGAACTACTAAATAAAATGCTCAATGTCTTATACATGATTTCTAGTCTTGCTTCTCAGTTGTAGCATCACAATTATCTGAAAAAGGTTATGAAGATAAGGGATGAGTTATCAATAACTCAGTAAGCAGAGGACATATACTAGTATGTAAACTTTCATTTTAATATGCAAATCTCATAAATGTGTTATTAGAAAATCAGAGCGACTTTTCAATTTTTTTCGTACTCAAAAACCAACTATTCATATTCAAAGATCATTTTCATACTCAAAGACAACTTTCATATTCAAAAACCATTTTCATATTAAAAAATGCTTTGGCATAACATAACTGAGCATCTTCATCTTATCATATCATATCGTATCGTATCATATCAAATCATATTATATACCATATTTTACCCCCGTGGTAGGGTTGTACTGTCCCAGATGGCCAAACCAGACAGTATCATATTGTGAAAATTTCCCTTATTCACTCTTAGAGCTCCGAGTGTGCACACAAGAAAGAACACATAAAAGACCATTTTGTTTCCAAAGTGGGTGCACTCATATCATATCATATCATGTTAGTACCAACCATATCACGTGAACCAGTATCATCATATCAGAACCATATTTAGAATCAGAATCAAAACAGATAAGTATGCCAAATATTTTTCATATCGATATCATATTAAACCATGTGCCGAACATATTCATATCATTTCCATTTGATAAAAAACAGATGCAAATCATTTTCATATCACATGTAAAAAAATTCACAAATATCATATTCACTCTTACACATTTCATAAATATATCAAATATTACTCATGTTTATACTATTCATGTCAAAAGTGTAACACCCCGTATTTTAGTATTTTTTAATTGAAAGATTATTTTTATTAATATAAAAATTGATTCTCTTGTTTGAAGTTTATCAGATTTTTAGTTGGTTTATTTTTATGATTTTTAATTTGTGAAAATTATATTGATATGCTTTCTTAATATTAAATATTGTTTTGCATTTAAATTGTTCTTTAATTTAAATTAGTTGTTTGTGGGTTTTAAAATTACTATTTTGTTGGATTTAATTATTTTATTTTCATTTAATCACTACGTCTAAATAATTTTATTTAACTTGCTGTTTTGAAATTTTTTTCATTAGATCATTTTTGTGACCCAAGATGTGAGGATTGGACCTCATTTATTTCCCTCACTTTTTCTTTTTCCTTTTTCCTTTCCGCTTTTTCTTTTCCTCATCTTTTATTTTTCCCCTCATTTTCTTTTCTCCTCTCTCTCTCTTCTCCCCTGAGCGCGAAGTCCCTCTCTTCCCCGTCTGTGCATCGTTCTCCACCCTACGCCGCCATGCACCGCTCGTGTCCATCACTGCCCCTCTCCTTCCCATCCCCTTCAGCCGGCGGCCTTAGCCCTCCATTGCCAGCCCCTCTCACGCCGCCATTCTCCTCCACGGCCTTCTTTGGGTTCCTGTGTGGTCGTCGCACCACCACCGGCCACCATCTCTTCACCGCATCATTCTTGACCTCCCAACAACTAAACCACCCATCCCCAGCTCCGATCCGCCACCGGTGAAGCTTCACCATCCACATTTTCGTTTTGAGCATTTTGACCTCCAAGCACCTCCCACGTCTCCACCCATGGCCAACCACCACCACCATTAGCTTCACCGACATCCCTAAGCCCTTCCCTAGTAATCTCAAGTCTTAGTTTGTCCCTATTCAAAAGTGAATTTTTGAGACCCACGGTCTAGTACATTTTGCACTGTTATGTTGCTGTGTCGCCACCTTTTGCACCTCCGTGATCCTTAAAAAATTATATTATAGCGCTGTAAGTATTTTTCCAAAGAACTTTTTTTATTTAAATGTCTTTTT
The DNA here is from genome assembly GCF_004785595.1 of Juglans microcarpa x Juglans regia. Classification (NCBI taxonomy): domain Eukaryota; kingdom Viridiplantae; phylum Streptophyta; class Magnoliopsida; order Fagales; family Juglandaceae; genus Juglans; species Juglans microcarpa x Juglans regia. The sequence goes on along the minus strand of NC_054598.1, from coordinate 32,849,591 downwards.
GCACTAATTCATTTTTATTGTGATCTGGTTGGTTGTGCCGGACTAAGTCCGAGGAGTAAGGAGGTCGTACGGATTGGAGAATGCAGTTGTTGTGTGTTGTGAATTGTTGGTTGTTGGATATTGTGTCGGTTCATGTACATTGCATATTTGCACACATGTTCATGTTTGTAAATGAAAATTGGGTTTTCACATGATTGCATACATGTTCATGTGTATTTTATGAAAACAGGATTTTCATGTGAGAAATGGTTTTTGGGTGCGTGTGTATCGCAACCCTAAGTCGAGATTGGGCATTATATCAGTGGAGCTCCTCTTGTCACTCGGGAGCGGAATATACTGAGGGACGTCCCCTAGGTTGTCGCTGGGCGACAACAGGATCGAACGGGATGGTAACGCTCTCGTGCCGACTCTGTGGCCCCTCTACTAGCGTGGGTTAGAGGATGCTTGGCCACGAATGAGCTGGACGCGGAACTGGGCATTACTCGTTACGAAGTCACTAGCACGGTAGTTACCTGTGGTGTGATAAAGGAAGCCAGGGTGTGCGGATGGTCCCTAGGGAGATCATGGTGCATACGGTAAAAATGGATTAATGGGCCGTTTTCTGGGAAAAAAAAAAACGCGTGTTGGATAAAATGATTTTTATGTAAATCATTTTCTGGAAAAATGATGAATTATTGATTTGGGCCATTTTATGGGAAAATAGCGGGAAAATGTTTTTATGGAAATATTTTGGGCCAAATGGGATTTGGCGTGCGTTGGAAAACATCCATTTTTGGGAAAAATGATGGTTTGGGCATAATGTATATTTCATCATATGCGTGCATAATTGTTGGTTGCATTAATGCATTTTTATTCTCGTGGGTTGTTTGGATTATACTTACCAGTGGTACCGTTTATGGTAATACAGATTTCGATGCAGATGATGCTGAGGGCAAGCTTGAGGATTACCCTCCGTTGGAGGAGTGATATTGGATCACTCGTAATTGTATTTGGACTTGTATTATATTTTGTTTTGGGAAAACTGTATAACTCTCTTTAATCATTTTACTTATATAAATTTGTATTAAACAATTTTGGTACTTAGTCGACTTACTTAAATTATCTGCTACGTTGTTCATTATACACTGTTGCATGTACACACACTTGGCACTATCGTTGGGATGTATGACCGTGTTGTCATCATCCGGGTGTCTCGATTCTCGAGTTTCTGTACATGGGGGTCGAGGGCGCCATAGGTGGTATCAGATCAGTTCGACTCTGGGTAAAACCACATGTCCCTTAGGTGAGGTACCAAAAATTCTAAAATGTGTAAATTGAAATTATTTAATTTAAACTATGTTGTTTTTAGTGGTTTTATTTATTTTATTGTATACTACTTTTTTTGTTTATTTATTTTATTGTACATTATTTTAATTGTTTTATTTTATGGTAGGTTATTTTATTTGTTTTAATTATTTTATTGCGTACTACTTCATTTGTTTTATTCATTTTGTCATATATTATTTATTTATGGAATTTTATTTTATTATGTTTTGTTTTGTGTGTTTTGTTTGGAGTCAAAAAGTGGGTTAAGGGTTGTGCAATGGCAAGAAGATGGTACGACTGTGAATGCCATTGTTAGGCTTGAACATTTAGTGTAGTAGGCCTAAACTCTTAGTGATTGGTTGCTTTTAATATCGAGGCTCAAATGACATGGTCTGGGTGAACTCTATGGAGTAGGAACTCAAGTCGCAACTGAGGAGGGGAATAGTTTTAAATCGCTTAGGATAATTTAGGTCTTAGGTTCCACAGAATTTATGTATTGAGTCTATGCAGTAGGAGGTTGTAAGTTCAACGAACTTTGAGGTTCGATTTATGAGAAGTTCATCTAAGGTTTGAGGCCTTATAGCTTTTAGGAAATAAGTTTATGGGATTAAGGTGGTAGGTTCAACAAGCATTTGAAGGATTGCTTAGATTAGAAGTTTTCGATCTCTTTGATAAGCAGTTTGATAACATTTGGGGCTTTAGAATTTACAAGCTTTATATGGTGAACGTTTTAGATTTAAGGTCATCGATCTTGAGGATTTCGAGAAATGATTCTTATTTGCTTTAAGGTTTTAGAATTGCAGAGTTGAAGGGCTGAATTATAATAGGATTTGAGTTCTTAGTTTTGTTGACTTGGTATGTTAGCTTGATCTATTCTATCTAGCGATTGAATAGTTAGTAACCATTAAAATAGGATTTATCAGGGTTGAGTTACTGATATGAGAATTTTTCAGGAGAGAATTTCTTTGGAGATGAAAGGTAATGATCTAGTTCATGTATTTTCTGACAATTGAAGATGTTGAACTAGTTCAGAAAATAATTATTTTTTGCTCGAGATTACAGTGATAGGTTAAAGATTTAATCCATATCAATTTTAAGGATAATAGATGGTGCGGATTTAGGAAATGATTCTTGTTGATTTCGATGATACAGGTCCAGATGATGGAAATGGTAGTGATAGATCACTTGCACGTAGATTATTGGTTTTGGCTAAGGGTGCTTGAGATCGACAAGAAGTAGTGGTGA